>NW_006283770.1:235491-254821 GCF_000327345.1 Myotis davidii | reverse complement strand
TTCCGGTTCAGTACATCTGGGGTGATGCTTGAGGTCTGCGTGTCTAAGAAGCTCCCAGATGATCCCATGTTATCTGCTGTTGCAAATTACCCCAAAACTGAGCAGCACAAAGCAACAAATATTTATGATCTCACACAGTTGCAGGGTCAATCCCCCGAGGGCAGGAGTCTGGGAGCAGTTTAGCTGGATGATTCTGGCGTGGGCTTTCTCAGGAAGTGACAGGCAAGCTGGCAGGTGGGCTGCAGTCTGGGAAGGGACTCCAGGCTCACACGTGCCAGTCGCTGTTGGCAGGAGGTCTCCATGCCCCACCACGTGGGCCTCTCCACAGGGCTGCTCAGGGTGTGGCTTCCCTGAGATGGGAGCCACAGTCTTTTTACACATAATCCCAGAAGTGACATACCATCCTTTTTCCTGTGTTCACTGGAAGTGAGAGGAACTAAGCCCCACCCCTTGACTGGAAGAAAAGCAACCCATTTGGGAACATTTTTTTAAATTTCTCACCTGAGGATATGTTTCCATCGATTTTAGAAAGAGGAAGGGAGAGGGAGAGAAAGATAGAGAAACATCCATGTGAGAGAGAACTGTGGATTGGTTGCCTCTTACACACACCCTGACCAGAGATTGAACCTGCAACCTAGGTATGTGCCCTGGCCAGGAAGCAAACCTGCGACCTTTTGGTGCCTGGGACAATGCTCAACCAGCTGAGCCACACTGGCCAGGGCCATTTGGGGACGTATTTTTATAACCATCACACATACCATTGCTACTGATCTTCAGTCCACACCTGGAGAGACAAGGATTTAGAACACAATCTCTGTAGTCACACCGCTGAGTTTGGAAAGTTACTTAACCTCTCAGTACCTCATGTGAAAAAAATGGGCATAACAATGGAATTGATCAAGTAGGGGCTGTTGATATAAGCACTGAAATGCTCAGCACAGTACCGGGCACGTGGAAGTGCCCAGTTAATGGTAATTATTATTATTATTATTATTATTCATAATGTTATCATTTGAGAAGCTGAACTGCTTCCTGTGTCAGGCCCAGGGGTGTCCAGGCTCTGCCCTCTTTGCTCCTTGGTCCTGGTCCTGTTCAGTGCATGTTGCCTTCTGTGTCCTAAAGCAGGAAGTTGTATAAACTGTGCCAGAATTCCAGAGCCCCCCTCATGGTTCTCCAGCCTCCTACAGGGGAACTGGTGGTGAGGGGTCGGAGGGAGGGAAGCAATACCGGGACAGCATGAAACAAGTGTTTGGGATACAGCACAGACCTGGTAAGGTGGCTGATGTTCAATTTTAAGGGTCATCTTAGAACGAGACCCCCTGAATCCGAATCTCTGGAGTCTGGAGGTGGAGTCAGATCATCTGTATTTATAACATGCTCTCCAGGACAATTCCTATACACGCTAGAGTTTAGGCAGATGCAAGAGATTTATTTATTCACCTACCTCCCCCCTCACCTCCCAAAAGAACGGGAAGGCTTGACTTTGAGTTCCTGAGAACAATAATGAGCTGTCCTCTTGGGGCCCCGTCTGAGGACAGAGCTGGACGGGCCCTGGGGTTGACCCGATGCAGAACTTCTGTCCTGGTGACTAATGATCCAGCCCGGCCCAGCCTGGCTGCGGTTTGTCTACAGGCCCCATGACAGGCCCATCCACCCAGATAACCGCAATCTTGCTTTGTGGGATCAAATACTGGCTCAGGATTTATGAGTCCAAGAAACGACATGGCTGTGCTGGAGAGGGGGTGGCGGAGGGTGGGGGGCCTTGGCTGCCTTACCTCGCTTCAGGCTGCAGGGCAAGGCAAGAGGACAGGCTGCTGACCGTTTTGGGTCGGGACAGGGTCAGGGTGCCAGTGAACAGCATAGCAGCTGCTTCACGTCTCCCTTCCACCCCTTCCACTGGTGTCAGAGGCTGAAATCATTGCATGGTACACGCTGGTGCGTTTTGTCATCCTAAAACCGAAGATGAGGTTAAAAATAAAAAAGCTGTGTTCTCCCGTTCCGTAATCAGGGAATGGAAAAGATGTGTGTCATTGTGATCCCCTCAACAACCGCAGTTAATGGCTTGCTGAGGGCTGACATGCTGCAGGCCTGGGTTGTGACTTCCAAATACGCATCTTTCTATGTTTGTTCTTCCTGTAGGAACGTGGGCCTGTGGCTCAGGGCAAGATAGAGCTTTTAAAAAATTAGGAAGCATAAGAAACTCCAACCTGAGTTTCCAGGAGCCCAGTTCTCACTGTGTAGCTGAGCACCATTCATTCCTTGATTGACTTGTTCATTTGTTGATTAAGTGCCATTTGCCAGGCACTTGCTTAGGCAACTGAGGAATCAGCAACCAAGACCAATGATGGAGCTTACAACCCAGAGTGCCAGTAGAGACAAATAATCAACAAGGGAACATAAATTAGCAGGATAATTCCAGTCGTGATGAGCATATTTACCCATCAATCTGGTTGGAGAAAGCGAAGAATGAGAAACTGATTTGTAATCTAGACTTTAACTTCTTTTACCTTTCTTCTTAAAGGGTTACCTGACTGAGGACTACCTTTTGCCCTCTTTACATTTTCCATTTTGTTTGGATGGAACATCATGCAGCCTTGCAGCCCAGGGACCCCATTAATAGCACAGTTGTTACTACACAGATTCGTCCAGGTCAGATTTTATTGCTTTTGGCTCAAGGCTGCTGCAAAATTTACAGAGCATAGAGAGGTACAATGTGGTCTACTGCACAAGTTACTGAGTTAGAGTGAGTGTCTGTGCTTCAAGACACTTAGCATTTAAAGGCAATTTCATAAAAGTCATCATTAGACAAATATATCACAATGGATAGTCAACAATGATGTCTAAAAGTTTTCACTGTGATTTTAGAGCGGCCAGCATTAAAAAATAAAAATAAAAAGCCTTGAACTCAGGGTTGGAGTGTTCTTATTTATACATTTTGGGGGCGATGGAACTCTCTGATACCTGTGGAATGCCTGGAAAATGCTCATGCGTGTGTCCTCATAAAATTCCAGGTCCATGAACTCCTGAAGTCCACCCGTGCGGTCCCCCTGGGGATCCATGGACCCCAGTTTTATGCTCTAAAATTTATATTCATGGAAAGATATCCAAGATATATAAAGTGAAAAAAATTGAAGACAGTATATACAGCATGATTTCATTTTCTATTAAATGTTATATATAAATGAGCATTTGATGCCTGAGGGGAGTGGGATCAAGCAAAAGGATTATTTTTACCTTTTCTTTTATAGACTTCATTTTGAAATATATCATTTAGCAAACACGTTACCTTTGCAATCATAATTTTCTTGAAAAGTAAGCCTTTAAAAATAAATATCATGACCATGACTGAGTCGGACAGTGTGCTCACTGGGCAACTGATCTTGACTGAGAATTAATACGCCCAGGAGGATGTGGTATGGGCCATAATACAAGGGGTGGAATACAAGTAACACAGAAGGTCTGTCTCAGGGCATTTTAGATGTAGGGTTGTGGATTTTAAAAAGTTCAATTGAGCAGCCATGGAGAAATATGGAAATGTATTTCTGAAAGAATTTGTCTAAAATAACAAAAAAGCTAATTGCCCAGGTAGAATGATCTTCTCGAACCACTTCAGGTTACATAAGAGCCCACGCTGAAGAGGCTGGGCACATGAAGCGTTTTGATCAAAGATCTCTGTCCTTAGAGGTTGGTGCCAGTAGTCACCCACGATGAGTCCTCACCAGAAAGGGGCAGAGCTGAAAGAGGAAATGGGAGCGATAAACCCAGCTTCCTCAGTTCCATACCCGGACACAGTTCACAGGGAAGGCTGACCTTTGGGGGTACTGGACTGTGTATGCATGGATCCTACTAGGGAAGTATAGAAATTGGATATATCATGTTTCCAATCATGACCCTTCTTCCCATCTGACCTGGTGAGTAGAACACATAAAAAGTACTAAGTAAAGCGCATTACCTTGGGAATCATTTCCTTCTCCAAAGGTGGGTTTTTGCAAAACTGTATAGCTTAGCACATCACATTCTATGCAAAAGGGAGCTCTGCCATGCAAGGAAGAAAGAGACCAGGTCCTCCTCTGAATTAAGCCCTGGCCTGTCTTTGCTACTTTTCTCCCATCGTGAACCCACGAGCTGTGGCGAGCAGGCCTGGGCAGCTTCTGCTCCATGGCTCCTGGCCTTGGGAAACGGAGGCCAGTTACATTCACTGGATCACTCGGTCTGCTGTGCACTTGGCCGGTCCTCTCGAGCATGAGCTGGACGGGGCCTTAATGAATGGCTCTTCCTCTGGAGTCAGGAGAACTAAATGATTCACTTATCTATTATTAACTTTATTTTACTGACACAGGCAGAGCTGCTGTAAGGCAGGGACTGGCCCATTTATGGGTAAGGATGACACTTCTGTCCCACCCCCAGGGAGTAAAAGCATTTATGAGGTTGAGATCATTCTCACCTCTCTTGTCTTCCGTTCCCTGTCCCTCCTTGAGACCAAGGTGACGAGAGAGTATGGGAAGCCTTTGACATCAGCGGGCCATGTGACTTCATTATTAGCAGCGGTAACTACTGCTGCCTACCACTGATGGAATGCTTTCCAGCCCACACGGCACCAGTTATCAAATTTGATCCTCACAATACATCAGTGAGCCCAGATCAGTGTTTCCACTTGACAGATTAGGAAACTGAGGCTTTTTGCAAAACTGTACAGCTTAGCACATCAATTTTTTCCAGGTCTGCTCATCTCATTAGTGGAAGAGAAGGTCCTTGAAACCAGGTCTTCTGACCTCAAGTCCAGTGTTCTTTCCCCTCCACGAGCTGTGACTAGGCAAGTGACCACAAATAGAGCACAACCCAGTACTGAACCAGAAAGCACCTGAGGGCATGAGCTGTGTTGGTCTTGGACACAGCAAAGGAGGCAATCTTTTGCCCCAGAACAAAGATAACGATAGCTAGCTGCATGTTCTTAGTTCTCCCTCTGTGTCAGGCAATGCTCAAACCACAAATATTATCTCGCCTGATCCTCACAACTACCCTAAGTGGAAGGTGCCATTATCATTTTATTAATGAAGAAACTGAGGCTCAAATGACTTGCCCACAGTCAGAGACAAATGTTGTGGTGCCAGGATTTCATCCAGGCTGTGGGACTGCAGAAATCCCAACTCTTAACCACCACATTTCCGCCTACTCGTCCCTCCTTCCCCCAGTGGCCTTGTTCATCAGTCCACTCAGCAGGCAACCCACCCCAGGCTCTGCCACCCTCAGGACCTTTGCTTGGTAGCAGGTTAGTTGATTGAATCAAGCTGAATACTTCCCACCTCGTCTGTTAACACCCTTTCAGCAATAGCGCATTAGGGGCCTAAGAGCCCTTAAACCAGCACCACAAAATCCCCTCTTTCTGCAAAATTGCTCTTTCAGATGGTGGTCAAACTCCACGAGGACACGGAGACAGATTCCTCAAACAGAGGCTCACTCGGCAGCGTAATTAATAAATGTCCTGAAAAGGGTCAGGGGAAAAGATTTGCTGCCGTTTCACTGGGCATCTGGGGAGTGAAACACAAGCAATTCAAATACATTTTTTATTTCCACTATTGCCTTTGTCAAGACCCACCATAGTCCATAGGCCAGATGGATTAGGGTTGTGTGTGGGGTTTTTTTTTAATAGTTCCATGTTTAAGTAAAGTAAGGCTCCCCCTCTCACCTCCACCAAATAAAAACGAAAACCACATACAAAGAAAGAAAAAAAGGCAAAAATCTAAGCTTCTGTTGTTGACAGATGCCACGGAAGAAAACTTTTTTTTTATCCAATAAATGCTTGTGGTCATGTTACAGCAAATTTTTCCCCCTAGAAGAGCTAAGCACAAAGTTAATAAGATCTGGTAGAGAGAAATAAGCTTGCAAGGGATTGCCCCCACAAAAATGTGCTGATAATTAAAGGTGGGACCTAAGATTTTGGGGAAGGTTTGTGCCAAAAAGAGACAGCAAGCCCTCGTGCCTATGACCCGGTGTCTCGGCTCTTCAGGTCCCCGGTTCAGCTTCGGGATTTGGTGTTCTCCTCGGGACTCCGATTGTTAGTGGTGTCTCTGCAGATACAACTTGAACTAATTCCCCGGATAATGACCCAGGCTTCCCATGATTTACTAACCTCACCGCTGTGCGGCCGCCCCAGCCGGGCTGGTTAATCCCTTAATGGTCCCTGCAGTGTGTCCAGGGCTGCTCCGAAAATTCCACAGGCCTCCCTGGAACACTGAGGGGTATTGAATGCCCTCTCCCCTCCCTTCCCATCTCCCGGCCCCCCACCCCTTATCTTATCAGGTAGCTAATTCCCACAAATTATTGTGTGATTCAGGCAGAAAAATAAAATTGTTCTCAAATCATAAATTTGTCACTTTCTGGACAGCTGCTAAGTCAAGAAAATCTTGACCAAGTGGGGCTTAGTCACTGTTCTGAACAATTAAGATCCATACATGCGTTGGGCTCTCCCACTCAAAACAAGGTTTATTGATGGGACAGAAGAGAACAGTATATATATAGAGATTTAGTGTACTATCCACTCTTAAGTGGAGTGTAATTGATCATTGGAGGTAATGTGACCCCCAACACCGTGTCCCAGGCAAAAAGTGTCTGTGGCCCACAGCACCCATCGCTGTGGCCATCCGCAGGCTCAGAATTTGCCTTAAGATGGGGAATACCCAGCTTCCTAAATCTAGTCCTTTTCAATGCTGAGAGTAACTGCCAAGGGCTGCAGGTCCCCAGAGAACTGAGCCCCAAAGAGAACCTTATATGTCCAAACCTGCCTGCTTCTCACCAGCTACAGCACTGTTGGCCTGTCCAAGCCACTCAACTTGGATCATTGCAAAAACCTCTTCAGTGGTCTTTGTCCTTACCCCACATCAGTCTATTCCCCACATAGCAGCCTGAAGGATCCTTCTAATTTTTACTATTGAGTTTAAAAATCACCTAACATAAAATAAAAAATCACCTAACATTTTTTTTTTATTTCAGTGTCTTTTAGTTGTGCCACCATCTCCTCTCTCTAGTCCCCAAACATTTTCATCCTCCCAGAAGGAAACCTGTACCCAATAAGCTGCCACTGCCCAATCATTTTCCCTTCTCCCACAACTGGCAACTACTAAGCTGCTTTGTGTCTCTATGGATAAGCCCATGCTGGATATTTCATTTCAATGGAATCACACAATATGTGACCTTTATTGTCTGGCTTCTTTCCCTTAGCACACTTTCATGTCTCACGTATATTACATGACATGTATCAGAACGTCACTGTTTTTTTTTTTTATATATGTATAGCTGAATAATAGTCCATTGTGTGGATGCCCCACATTTTGTTTATCCAGTCATCAGTTGATGGACATTTTGTTGTTTCTACCTTTTGACTATGGTGAACAGTGCCGCTATGGGCATTCTTGTGCAAGTTTTTGTTTGAATATCTGATAATAGGAGAAATGTGGGTTGTATGAACAGTCACAGGGATAGCAGATTTGAGAATCAGGAAATATTTCTCTGTTTAGGCTGAGGCCTGAAGGATAAATATTGGTAAGAGTTGGGGATTTGGGAGAAATGGGAAGAGGAGACTACAGACAGAGGAATCCAGGCAAAGTTTAAAACAACAGCTCAAGGACAATTCAGAATAAGTAGATCTTTGGAGCCGTGAGATGTTGAACAGGCTGCAAGGTGAGGGTCAGGTGTCCCAAGGTCTCTGAATGCCTGGGACACTTAGGCTTTCTCCTAAGAGGATTGGGTGGGGAGGTGCGTGACTTGCATTTTAGAAAAGTCCCTCTTGGCTGCTGTGCCAGGAGAGGTTGGAGGGGGCAAGGCTTGTGACAGAGGGAACAGTTTTGAGGCTGTTAATAATCCAGCAACAGATGATGAGGGTGGGGACCTAAAGACAAGTGGGGGCAGTGGAGACAGATGTAGATTTAACACTGTCAGGCTCAGTGGTTGATTGGATGTTGAGTGGTGGCATAAAGGAGAAGGAGGAGTCCAGGATGACCTCCCAGGTTTCTGCTGGAGCCACTGAGGAAGAGAAGGAAGTTTGGGGAAGAGGACAGGTTCTGTTTTGAACATATTAACTTGATGGTACCTGTGGAAGGAAGATGCCTAGCAAGCATCTGGCTAGAGCAGGGGTCCTCAAACTACAGCCCGCGGGCCACATGCAAATACAAATATTGTATTTGTTCCTGTTTTGTTTTTTTACTTCAAAATAAGATATGTGCAGTGTGCATTGGAATTTGTTCATAGTTTTTTTTAAAACTATAGTCCGGCCCTCCAACGGTCTGAGGGACAGTGAACTGGCCCCCTGTTTAAAAGTTTGAGGACCCCGGGCTAGAGCTATGTCACTGGGCTCTTGTGAGGATTAAACAAAATAATTCATGAAAAGCACTCAGCCCAGTGGCTGGCACATAGTAATTGCTTAATGAATATAAGGTATTATTGTTATTATTTATTAGTTTTATATTCAAGCCTGTTCTGTGCTTCAATAAACCAGGCCCTGAGAACCAGAGGCGGGGCGGAGGGCATAGGACAAAAAGAAGGCAAATAAAGAGGGGATATTCAGGAAAAAGGTGATTCTGTAGCTACATACATGTCCACAGTCTCACTCCAAGTTCCATGGGTTAACACGGAAGACAGGCAATTTGCCTGCTGAAATGGGCGTCAACTAACATATTAACCAAATACAGAGGAAAGAAAACTACCCTGGGTGCACTGACTTCTGCAGTTCCAGCGCGGGTCAGAGTTCCCCAACGTCCCCTGGAGGAGTCAGGGGGCAAATCGGGGCTGACTGCTAAGATTAACCCCAGGCTGGTTTGTTTCCAACAGGAAGCTCCGTGGGCGTGAAGGGTGGGGGCAGTCCTTTCTCAAAAATATCAACAACAGGAACATCAGCAATGAGTTGATCCTTCTCTTCATTCTGATTTCAGCCTATATTGACACCAAAAGAGATTTCTCTGTGTACACAGGCACGGGGGAAATTTCTCTTAGTGGTTTGATCTTAGTACTTGCCCCTCAGAGAGAGGAATTCATTTTCCTGGGCAAAGTACCATTTGGTACAAGAGAAAGTTTTATGATGGATGAGGCCCCAGGGGCAATTAATTTCCTTTAAATATTATCATTATCAACGTAGCAACTTTGTAAGAGAAAAATGGAATTCAAGGAACATTAACCTCTAAATATTTACAGCATTTGAATTCCTGTCTGGTCCTTATTGTCAGGATAACTTCGGACGTTGTGACTACAAGGTCAGACAATGCAATGAGAAATATCCAGAATCCAGATGAGTGTTGTTTTAATATCTGTTGGTCTCCAAGACTGGAAAAACATTAAAAATAATTCTCTGGAGTTTAAAGGTCTTTAAAATTAGATGAGCGACATTTAAATATCTTAAGAATCAAAGAAATGCAAAATTCAGTTAAGTGAAGTAGCAGATGGGGAGGTGTGCAGGCATTGGCGAGTAGAGAGAAGGATTAGGAGTTGTGCAGCTGGAATGCAGGGGAGCCTGAGATACAGGACCATAAATAGAGCTCAGTGGGTCCTCAGTCTCATGCAGTTTTGAAGTCAGCATCCAGACTCAAACCTGCCAAAGGTAATCCCAAAAATGTTTAGGACAATGAAATCGTTCCCTCAGAGGGTAACAGCTTCCTTACTTTTAAACCCAGAAATTTTTTAGACGTAAAATGAACATGGCAAGAGAATAAAACAAAGCTATTATTTTTGTGTGTTAAGACATCTGTACATATTGATATTTTAAGTGTAGAGTTAAGAGAATTTGGTCTTAGAATTGACAGGCCAGTTTTGTAATTCTATTTTATAATGGAGTGACTCATGTATATGTGTTGTCAATTTTTTTCCCTTGTAGCTATTCTAGCAAATGTAAAGCAATATCTCCTTGTTATTTTAATTTGTAAGTGTGTATGTGTATGTGGAGAAATTCTTCCTAAAAATTTTTTAGAAATTTGATCAAGAAAATGATTTTCCGTTAAGGTACTTGTATTTACTAAGATTTTTTTCCCTATCAAATAGGAAGCTATTAATAGTTTCTACAAATTATAGCTTCCATTCCCAGAATAAACCTTACATTACCAAAGTGGACAATTCTCTTAATATGTGTTGTTTTATTCTAAGTGACACAATTTGATATTCAGTGTTTGCATCTTTTCCCATGTGAGATGAGTTTAAATGATTTGGTGGTGAAGAAGCAGGGTAAAGGTAGTGCTGTGTCCTTGTTAGATTGAAGGATCAAGAACAAATTCACTTCATACCCCCAAATATTTTGGAAGAATTTATGCAATAAAGGGATTATTTGTGGTACAATAGAAAGAGCATTGACTTGAGAGGAAAACAGACTGCTCCAAACATCAGTCAACCACTCACCAGCCTAAGACCCAGCAAACGACCCTCCTTCTCTGAACTTCAGCATCTCCCACAGCACCTAGCAATAGGTGAATAGATGACAGATGCCTGCCTGGTCATTCCTGATGGCAAGACCAATGATTTGGGATAAAATTTGCCTTGAAAGTGGGTATACATTCAGTACAATATCCCCTGGCACATAGACTTTCTGTATATTCATCTTTATGCACGGTATTAAGTCTCCTACAACCAGGTGTCTTATAACAATAGGAAGCCAGAAGTCTGAGAAGTCCCCCTTGGGGCTCTGAGGAAGAATCTGTTCATGCCCTCCCTAGCTTCTGGCGCTTGCCAGAAACCCTTGGTGACCCTTGGTTTGTGACACTCCAATCTCTGCCTCTGTCTTCACATGGCACTCTCTCCTGTGTCTCTGTCTCTTCTCCTCTTCTTAAAAGGACAGCAGTCATATTGGATTCAGAACTAACCACGTTTTTAATGACCCTACTCCCAAGTAAAATCACATTCTTAGGTCCTGGGAAGGACATGACTTTTGAGGAGAGACTATCCAAGCCAGTACACACACCTATTTTAGCTCATCTTTGGAAACTCAATGTCAGCTTATAAAACATACATTTCATTCATTGCCTATCCTTTGCAGATAGTGTGAAGCATCCAGAAGACCTGGATTCCAGTCACTGTCCTGCCTAGAGCTGGGTGACAATGAGCAATCTATCCACCTCATCTGAAAAATAAAGTCTGGGCAGGTGGTCTCTCAGGTCCCTTTCAATGTATCTATTCACAAGATTTGGGGACCCATTGAAGTCTCTTTCATGAGAGAAATGTGGGAATGAACCACCAGGGAATAATGCCAAAGGTTGGGGAGCATCTCAGCATCACTATAAATCTTAGTGTCCCCTTAGGGGACAGGTCATTGCAGTCATATTGCGGAGCAGTTCAGGACGCAGTTGCCCAGAAAGCATTTCTAAAGGTGTCCCCTCCTAATTATCATCGCACCAAGACTCTGGCCTGTGGGACTGTTATCATCTGTGGCTTTTGCAGGACATTCAGGCTGTTTCTTGTTAAACAATTGAGTTTATTACCACGTAAGTTAAAGGCCTCAGTACACTTATTGGGAAAATGTGAATTGGTACTCCCTAGCAGCATCAGAAGAACCGACTCCATCTACTGAAAGTTCCCAGACATTGTGCTAAGAACCCTCCATGGCTTCTTTCACTTAATCCCTCAAACATCTCTTTCAAGTCCTGTGCCAGTTAATCTATTGCCAATCACCTCCAAATTCACCCTTCAGTACCTGCTTTGCAACGATTGACTGGACTGGAGCATTTCTCCTTGACATTGAACATTAAGCTTTGTCAGTAGAGGGCGATGGAGAGACATTACAGGAGGAAGAAGTTTTCCTGGTTCTGCGGCTGTTTTCCTTTTGCTTGCTCCTGCTGCTCCACTCTTCCACCTGTGCATGTGTGGGGGGCATCCAGTGGTTTCTACCCCACTCAGAATTCCCAGTCCTTCAGCAATCCCGCAGCCCTGCCAGGAGCCCAACGGCCACCTCACTGTGGCCTCCCTGATGCGGGCACTCCAGCCTCCCCATTAGGCTCCCTCATTTCCCTGTGCACCTGTCCACCAGTCCTGGCTTGCCTGTATCCTGGAGGGTTGTTTTCCAGCGCTCCAAACATCAATCCCACAAATACTAAGCTAAGTGTCACCCTGCCAGGGAGTGGAGCCCCAACACCCTGCCTTTCTTTGCCCACCCACCTTGGCTCACCTGTACCTGGGAGGATTACTTCCTCCGACCTGGCCACTATGGACCAGCTCCGGGACAAACAACCCAGCAAACTTCTCTGCCTCCCCGCGAGCTGCAATCACACCTTCTCCAACCAAGTCTGAATCCCAGCCTCAGGGAAGGCCTTCCCATCCCAAGTTTGTCCTTCCCTCAGCCCTTAGGTACCCTTTAGAATTCTCTTTACACCCTTATAGTTATTCATCTATCAGAGTTTAATACTTTACATTAAACCACCCTTTTCACGTCACTATGTGGTTTCTGTCTCCTGATTGGACCCAGACTAACACAGGCAAGTACTGTTGTTATTTCCTTTTTAGACATGAAGGGATGAGATTTAGAGGGGCTAAATGATGTATGTGAGCTCATATTTGACAATATGAGTGTGGCAGAGTTGGACACAAACCCAGGACTTTGATTTCACTGCTTTGCTACACAAATTAAAAGTTAAAGATACCACATCAGACAGGGTAGTGGTATCCCCCACCCCTCCTTTCCCATGCTTATATGTCCTGGGTGGTTCATATTAAAAAAAGGGCAAAAAATGCAAAACTGAGGCCAGCTCCTAGAGGAAGATTTTTCAACAGTCAAGAATGCCAATAGTCATCTTGAGCTAATGGCCAAGATAAACATGTGAAAAAAGAAAAATGGGGGGAAATCTACTTAAAAATCATTTTTACACACTTTACATATGGTCAATATTCTGCTCCAAATACATTTATTTGGAGGCTGCTATTTTATTTTTGCCAATTTCTCCAGCTTTGTCTTATCTGCTAAAATGTCTCATTATGCTGAAGAGAGATGAAATCCCAATTTGGGGTCTCGCCTGGATTTGTATTGGCCCAAAGCAGCCAGATTCCTGGATGATGTATGTCCCCTCAGCTCTCAGGGACTCTGGTCCTCACTGGGGTTGTGCTTGGAGGCAACATGGAACAGCTTCCATATTCCTGGAAACCAAGCCCCAGCCTCCTCTCACAGCTTCTCCCTCGGGGACACAGCAATGTGAGTCCTAATTAGTCTCAACATAACAAACCCCAATATTAATGATCTTCCTTGAGGGCAGTTCTGATCTTGCAGCTTTCGTGGGAGAAAAAAAATAAGTCCAGTACAAAGAGTAACCATGTCCCGCTGGTTAGATCTGGTGGACTCTGGATGCTGAGTTAAGATACCTGGACTGAGTCCTGGCTCTGCCCCTGATCCTGGGCCCCTTTGTCTGTACACAGAGGACTGGATTCTAAGCTCCCTTCCCGCTCTGTGGTCCTGTGACTCTCAGAATCCATTCAACTGTATTCAGTCATAGCAAGTTAAATCACACCTCCCATCACTGAATGCTTACGAGGTGCCAGGCAAATTGCTAAGCACTTTTAATGCATTAGCTCATTTGATTCTCACTACAAACCTGTGATGTGAGCACTATTAGTATCCATATTTTATAGGTTCAGAAAGATTAGAGCATAGTGATGATAAAGCCACAACTGTGAGTACTCTCCCCAGACAAGTCACTGACATTCCCCTACTAACCTGACGAATATGCAAATGGAGTCCAGCAGAAGAAATGTACGTAGGTCCATCATTGATATTTTTTAAGTTAGCATCAGCCTCCCCACTCACTATATGAGGATAAGGAAGGCCAGGGCTGGGAGTAGTCAGGGAGGTGGTTAGAGCCCAAGGGGAGAGAAAAGGACATTTAATAACATGGCCAGGCACTTTATATGCATGGTCTTTTTAAATCCTTACTGCAACCCTATGAGGCGAGCTTGCTATTCCCATTATACAGATGAAGAAAATGAGGTTCAGAGAGGTTAAGCCACTTGTATTACAGTTATCACCATTGGTCAACAGCAAAGCCATAATCTGAACATGGTTGTTTGCTTCTGCCGCATTGCATTGGGACAATTTTTTTGTGGCCAGAGCAACCATACACACATTCATCAAAGCCAAGCCTGTGTCAGCTGACAATGAAATAACTGGTCAATTCAGTGGAAAAAAAAGAAAAATATTCATTAAAAAAGTCAGTCCTTTCTTGATGTTGACTGAACTGAGA
This sequence comes from Myotis davidii, assembly GCF_000327345.1. NCBI lineage: Eukaryota > Metazoa > Chordata > Mammalia > Chiroptera > Vespertilionidae > Myotis > Myotis davidii. Next base: position 240,629 of record NW_006283770.1, on the reverse strand, counting down.
CCTCCTGGGTCTGAGGCCCAGTCCCTGCCCTGTAGGTGTTCTTCCCAGACAGTGTTGCCCCACCCATCATCAAGGGCAATGGATTGACCTCAGTGCAGACTGATGTAAGGGGTCCAAAGAGGCTTTAGAATAAGCACGTGGGAGGTGGGCCAAGAATATGGTGTGATACTGCTTTAAGTCATGCCTAACACATAGTAGTTGACCAATAAATCTTTTTCAACTAACTAAAATCTCACTGCACTTCTATTTAATAAATCACACACACACACACACACACACACACACACACACACACACACACACACTGTGATGCAGGGAGAAGGCCTACACAAATCAAGCCATCTTCACAACAGAAGAAATTTTTTTCTATTTCTCTTTGAACCTCATCTCTGAAGACCAGATGCCTAAGAAGAACCATATAGCAGGGCCTTCCTGGCAGAGAGAATAACTGACTCTGAGCACAAGGAGATATGTTGCTCTCTCGGGATATAACTGTGCATCGCCACCCGGAGTAGCACCCAGTGGTGTGCTGATCAACTGGCCTATGGAAAACAAGCCAACAAGCAGTTCTGCTTTGTGGTACTTTCCAATTTCCATGTATGAACACTCTCAACTCAAGATACTAATGCTTTAACCACTAGCTTGCAAAATTCCTAAATAGTTAGCAATTGGCTCACAAGCCAGCTCTATACACCCCTGGATAGCCAGCTCAGAGGGTCCCCCCTCCTGAGAAAGCAGGAGTCCTTTTGGACAATGGCCCAGTGTCTCCCTTCCCCACTGTGGCTCCAGGCATACCAAGACATTCCCTGTCCTTTTCATTCTTGTAGTTCCTTCAGACTAGAATGTTCTTCCCTTCCTCTTCCTTCTGAGATATTCCTACACATCCTTTAAGACCAGGCTAAAAATACTCTAGCCTCTTTAGGCAAAACCCTAGCCTTTTTAGGCAAAGCTCACTCTTGGTCCTTTGCCCCTGCCTATATTATCTGTTTAAGTTTCTGCTTTTCCTACTAGACTGGGAATCCCGTGGGGAGGGGCCACACTTGCTTCATCTCTGAACTGGAGGCCACAGCCATAGGAAGCTCACAATAGATATTTGCTAAATGAATGAAGTTACAAACTTATCTCTGATTTCAAGTTAGGCAGTGAATGACATCACTCCTTAACCTAGTTTAAATGTTCATGTCTCTAAGTATCATGCTCAATGAACTAAATCAGAGAAAGATAAGTTATCACATGATCTCACTCATGTATGGAACCTATCTAACAAAATAAACTGATGGAGTGGATCTGAGACATGGGAGCATGGAACAGATATATAATACTTTCAACAATAAATATTTTAAAAATAAATAAATAAAATGTTCATGTCTCCAGAATGTCCATAAAAGCAGTTCTAATGGTAGTAGTTGGGAAACAACGGCTAGTAAAGGTGTCTCATGCCACTGTGGGAAGGAACTGACCACTGAAAGAAACAGAGCCCCTTGTGTCAATCTCAGCTCTGAGGGGATGTTCTGGGAGGACCCAGACCACTATAGTTGGCCTTAAACTTTTGGGCGATCACAAAAAGGGGTTGGGTGGGTTTTTTTTAAGACTCGAACTTGATCCTTCTCTTAAGTTCCCAAACCTATGAGCCTAATGTCCATACCACAGGGATGGACTGCAGATAGGAAGAGTGTTCTCCAGGATGTCCCCTCAGGACCTGCCAGGAGAACCCAAGCATCAGTGGGGAGGGCTGGACTGACTCTCCCCAAGTGGGAATTTCTAACCTGTAAGAGGAAAAGAGAGAGGGAGGGAGTGAAACGGGGGAGAGTGAGAGAGGAAGGATGGAGAACAAGAATGACTGGAGAGAGCAGTAATGTTCTCTACATAAACAGGTGGCATAAGCTAACAGGAAAATAAAAACACTGCTCTAAAGACAGACCAGCTAGCACAGAGCTCAATCAGCAATAAGTCAGGCTGATAAAAAGTAACAGAGCATCAGCCATATAAACACCCCAGCCACTTCCATGCTTCCTTCCGTGTATATTATGATGACCCTGGTTGGTTGACACGGCACAATCCCCACGACCCCAGGCACCAGGAGGGGTGTCTGACTCACTGGGGGAGGTTGTGCAGGGTTGACGCTGACGAGGAGCTTTTTCAGAAAGACAAGTTATCCTTGACTGGATGCAGATGGCCCGGTGAAAAATGAAATCTGCCAGCCGAGGCTGCCTTTATCAGCTATAGAAGTGCAGCAGGGACGAGACTTCCCCATCTCTGGCTGCCTGAATGAGTCTCCGGTTTCAGCACCATATCACAGACTGTCCTAATGAATTCTTCTGACGGGTTGGAGCCTCCACATATCTGCTTCTCGGAGAGCATCCTGGCAGTCTGGGGCATGGTACCGAACTCGCCTGGTGTTTGCGTTCCGCCCCACGGAGTCGGCAAGGAATGCTTGCTTACAGCAGGAAGGGCTGCCAGATTTACCCAGCCTGAACAGGGGCCATTGACATCACCCTGGGCCCTCTCACTGACTTCCATTTGGGGGATGGGGGTCCAGGATGGCCAAGAGGTGCCCTAGAGCATGCTAAGCCACACATCCAATGGGTGTCTGCAATGTCAAGGACAAAATGACAAGGACAGGCATTGCTGCTTATTAACTTGAAATTATGGGCCAACCACCACACCAAGTGCTTTGACTCACTTAACGCATAAGACTGCCCTGTAAATTCACCTTATAGATGAGCAAACTAAGGATTAAGTCAATCTGTCCAGAGTCATGTGGCTGGTAAGTGGCAGATCCCGGGAATGATACTGAGTTTCATGGATCCACAGATCCTGTAATCCTAAAAGGACAAGTGTGGAGGAACAGAGGCAAAATGACATTAAATAGCTGAAGATTTGGCAGTAGATGGTCAGATAGATGTGTAAACTTTCCAGTTTCATCCAGGTTTATTAGCACCATGGAGATGACACTAACTGGGGAGATGAATTTACCACTGTGGTTTTAAAAAAAACACAGACACATACTATTAATTCATCTCAGAACCCAGTACCAGAGTTTTTAGTCACCACTGTTCTTGGTTACTCAAGCCACCACTCTACTAGTGTGGAGCACCTAACCAAGAAATGAAGCCAGCAACTTAGGAGGCAAGGTGTCTCCAAGGCCCAAACTTGGCCTGCAAACCGGGATCCACAGACCTCTCGATACCTTGATACTGTCCCACCTGCCAACCAACTCTGGGTGAAAAATAGGTGCCTATGTCAAGCCCTCTGAATGCTTTCTGAGAAGCCACTTGTTTCAACCAACCCGCCCTCTACATTTATCTCAGCCCCATTCCCCAGACCCTCCTTCAGTCCTCCCCTGGTCCCATTTGAGAAGTTGAAACCAGCAGGAGGCATTCTGATGGGCTCAGAGAGGGCCTTTATGGGAAGGACGTCACAGCACACCTGGAGCATTGGCCTGACATCAGGTGGGTGCCAGCCAGTGCCACCTGACAGCAGCCTCCTCTCTGAGGAGGTGGGGAAGGGCCCTGTATGCCCAATCCCTTCAACCTCCTGATTTGGCAGGTCAGACAGACAATTGGGTGACAAGAGAAGTTTGGCACCTACTGACTCCGGTTCCTGCTGGCTTCACCTGATGCAGCCCAGCTCTCCTGTTTGCTGGTTTGCTGATGGAGGTGGTCAGGGCCAGTGGAGGCCAGGCCCCAGGGACAGTCCTTTCTGAATGGCTCTGAATTAGGGAACCTGGCTGCCTTTGGCTGGGTGTGGGGGCTAAGCAACTGTGGCACCCCCTTTGTGTTAGGACAACCCTGAGCCCCCTGGACATGAACGGTGTCGTGATCTGAGCAGAAGCTCTGAGGCTCAGAAGGTGTTTCATGTCTCTCAGGAGTGAATGGCGAAGCCTGTTCTCTTAGCCTCTGCTGAGATGTTCCTGCCTCTAGGACAGCGGTTCTCAACCTGTGGGTCGCAACCCCTTTGGGGGTCGAACGACCCTTTCACAGGGATCGCCTAAGACCATCGGAAAACACATACATAATTATATATTGCTTTTGTGATTAATCACTATGCTTTAATTATGTTTAATTTGTAACAATGGAATTGGGGGTCACCACAACATGAGGAACTGTATTAAAGGGTCGTGGCATTAGGAAGGTTGAGAACCACTGCTCTAGGAGGATACGTCTACCCCACGGCCTCTTTCCACAATCCTTGTCCTTTGCTCTGGGCCTTCCTAGGCTGCTCCTGTCAGAGGTGAACAGGGGGACAGGCCAGCAGTTGGGCCAGCAGACCGAACTACATGTGTCTTGCCACTAGTTTGGGTATTTCTAGAATCTATGGGTGGGGAGGGTCTTTCAAAATTCACTTCTCCTCAGCTGCTTCTCCTGAGACCTAGGAATCCTATTAAAGACCATGGCCGCTTGTCTCCACGTGGCAGTACCAGGAATCTTCCTCAAAACATGCTCTGTCTTGCCCACCTGGTGAATGCAAAGGCATCTTTATCTACCAGCAGAGGTAAACTCTGCCCCACTCAACCTGGTGCTGGGCAAAGGCAGATGGTGACCATCCAGGGGAGATCTCCATAAGGCCTCACCAGGGAGTGCCATGCCCTCCACCCCTGTAGAGAGGGGCTTGCTTGGGTTGGGCCTGGAAGGAAGGCTGTGCTTGCAATGAGTGATAAAGGCCGCCTACATGGGTCGTTATACTTTTAGAACTCAGAAAAATTGTGCCAGGAAGATGTCTGTGATAGGTTCTCTGGATTTATTTGTATGGGTGGTAAGGATCTAGGCATCTTGAAAAAAAGAAGGGATACAGCCACAAGATTAGCCCCACCCCCACCATCACTGGAAACCAGCAGCTTCCTCCTCAGCCCCCTCTCTCGGATACAGAGCTCCTTGGGAAAGCAGGATGCTGCTTTTTAAAAGTACTCATTGACCTTGAACTTTTAAATGTGTTTCTCAATTTTCCCCTTTTATCACTGTCCGGCTAACATTATGCTATGTCATTTCTTAAGTTCCGGTATTTAATGTAAAATATTGAATGAAGACATATTTTACAAACAAGCTACACAACTGGATATGGGAGGAGGGAACATTTTGCCAACCATGTCTATCCTTTCTCTGGGCACTTGACAAACATTCCTGGCATCAACAAGCAAG
>NW_006283770.1:219497-235433 GCF_000327345.1 Myotis davidii | reverse complement strand
TTCCTGCTCCTCTGGTTCACAGGGCCAACGTGCCCTGAGACTAGGGGCATAAATACCATACAGTGAGGGCTTTGAGACAGCATTGGGCAGCCGTGGGCAAACTACGGCCTGCGGGCCGGATCCGGCCCGTTTGAAATGAATAAAACTATTGAAAAAAAAGACCGTACCCTTTTATGTAATGATATTTACTTTGAATTTATATTAGTTCACACAAACACTCCATCCATGCTTTTGTTCCGGTCCAGTTTAAGAACCCACTGTGGCCCTCGAGTCAAAAAGTTTGCCCACCCCTGGGTTAGAATCTCAACTCTGTCATACATGAGCTGTAGGAGCCTCCATGTCTTCATCTGTAAAATGGGATCGTTCTCAATAAGAGAATTCATGTAAAATGGCATTGGCTTGTCCAATAAGTGCACATTCTTATCATTTTCATGCTAGCACTTGAGCATCTCCTATTCGGGACAGCCCTGGGTGTGTGTTCACAGTGCTGGTGTGGGTTCACATGAGGGTCAGGCCCTGTCAGACAGAAGCCCCCTCTTCCTGTCAGACCTCCCTGACATCCGCACTCCATTCCTCATCTGCCTCATGTTTCTTCCCAAAGTTGTTTCCCTCTTTCCACCCCTCCTTCCTCTCTCTCCCGGAGTCTAACTGCCTCCTCAGTGGCCCTCGGAATCCCTGCCGTGTCAGGCAATCCTTCTCGCTCAGTGTCAACATCACCAATGCTCCTGGGATGCTGTGAGGGGGAGAAGCCACTTGTTTCAACCAACCCACCCTCTACATTTATCTCAGCCCCATTCCCTGGACCATCCTTCAATCCTCCCCTGCTCCATAAAAACATCTCATTATCTCCTAAGCTCACATTTGATCATGTGTTCTGCCTTAGCTGCTTACATCTGAGATCTTTCTGTCTGAGGCTTCCACTCGTAGCTGGCTGATCTTCAGATTGTGCAGAAAGGCACTGACTTTGCAGTCTCGATCCTCGGGAGCTTGTCCCTATGCCCTCACCAGTCTCTGAATCCCGTTCTTCAGGAGGGCATGACTGTGGATGGCTGTCTGCTGGCTGGTCTGGGGGGCTTCCAGCCCTCTCAAAGACCACCCTTCCTGTGCTGCCTGGCTCTTTCTTTCCTTCCCAATGTCAGTCTGAAAACTAACAGAATCGTGATTTTGCTTGAAAAATCGAGAAAAGCCCAGAGCCCTCCAGTGAAGCTGCTGCTTTCTCCTCAGTGCAACGAATTGGGCCAGATGCGGTCATTGTCATCTTGAGCATTTCGGTGGATTTATTAAGTCTTGCACAGAGTTTCAATCACTTGATAAATAGACTAGAAGCAAAGACCTGCCTGAAAAGGGCCAAGGCCTTCAGTGTTTTCTTAGGGATCAGTTTTCCTTGCTGTGGTTCTTATACATTTACCTGTGAGAAATTCCTACAAGCCACTCTGCCTGCTGGGAGGCTTGAGGAAAAGTGCCCCCAGTTGATAACCACTGTTTTACACATACACACACACACACACACCTGTTAGCCCAAGAGCAGAGGTGCAAACATCCAGCAGGGAGAACACGCTTCTAGGAGTCATTGCCTTTGCCCTTCAGCACCCAAGAGAGCGAAGCAAGATGTGGGAATGTCTGCTGCTTGCTCACATGGTCTAAATCTTCTCCAAAGCCATAACATTTCATTGTGTGGGTGTCAGGGAGGTAGAGGCCTATTGTTGAGATGTGAACCGAATGAGGCACAAGGACTAAACATGCAGGTGTGACCATGCGCCACACCTTATCGTACCTGGGGAGGTCTCCCCTGCTTGTGGCAAGTCACTGACAGAGGATGGGCAGACTGTGTTTGAAAATAAACCTCATGGGTGGATTCGCCTGGGCTAACTCGTGCAGTTCTTCTGACTGCATTCAGCATGAATGTCCTGACCCACAGCCCCATGGACCATCACAGCAGAGCCCAGAGCTGTCTGTGCTGGCCATTCTGGAAAGACTCAATGCAGTCTCAGGAATTTCAAGTACAAATCCCATCAGTCACTTTTCAGCAAGTATCTATGAGCCCACCTTTCAAGTCCTTGCTACGTAAAGTATGGGCTACAGGGTGGGAATCGCCTGGGAGCTTGTTAGAAATGCACAATCTCAGGCTCTGCCCCAGAACTGCTGAATCTGAGTCTGCACTTAACCAACTCCTCGGGCAATGTCTGGGACAGTGATGGCGAACCTTTTGAGCTCGGCGTGTCAGCATTTTGAAAAACCCTAACTTAACTCTGGTGCTGTGTCACATATAGAATTTTTTTGATATTTGCAACCATAGTAAAACAAAGACTTATATTTTGATACTTATTTTATATATTTAAATGCCATTTAACAAAGAAAAGTCAACCAAAAAAATGAGTTCGCGTGTCATAGGTTCGCCATCACTGGTCTAGGACTACTAAGGTTGAGAAACCCTGATGCTAGTAACTCAGGAAAGGGTAAAAGTCTGTTCCTTCCCTCTGGAAGCTCACACTCTGGTTGGCAAGACATGACTCATAAATATGAAACAAAGGAGCAAGTCAAATCATCAAGCACGTTTCAGAAAGAAACTTGAGTGCAAAACACCAGGACCAAGGCCTGCCTCAGCCACTTACTGTCACTGAACCTCAGCTGTCTCGGCTGTAAAGTGGGAATAATACTTGTTCCGTCCGGCTTACAGATTGTCCCAGATGGGAAAACAATACAGCCATATGTGCAGACTAACGTTACATACTCTGAGGGCTACAGAAGTTGAGAGATGAGGGCTAGGGATAACTAGAATGGTCTGAAAAGATCCTTGGGGGACAGGACAGGGGGGCTCGAGATAGCCTTTTAAAAATATTGACTCATACCCTGAAACTGGCATTATAGTAAAGATGGAAAAATGCACATTTTGACAACTGCACCTAATACAGTCTCTAGCCCAGGCTAAAGATAGAGCTTCTACTGACCAACTCTCATCCTGACAACCTGCTAACGATCAACACCATGGGTCCCAGAAACACACACTCAGTGCCACCAGGTGTTTTACCGAAGACAGGAAGCAGGTGGAGGCAGTCTCTCTGGGGAGGCTGGCAAGAGCCCTATGGCTACAAACCTTAACTCTGGTTTGGGGCATATAGAAATGGAGCTGCTTGTTATTTGGCAAAGCTGGTCTGTGAAGATGCCTGGACACTGCACGGCAATGCCTGGGGGAGTGGGAGGTAAAGAAAATCAGCAGGTGGATAATCGGTTTCCTCGGTAATATTTCTTATGCCTTTGCTGTGTACTAGATGCTTTCATACCTTCCCACCCCACAACACCCCCTCCCCCCATTTAATCCTCACTCTGACCCTAAGAACCTTATGAAGCAGGGAATTCTTTTGTCCCTACATCACAGACGAGGAAACTGGGAATTTAGGGTTAGAACCCAGGTTGGTCTGCTTTCCAAAGCCCGTGACCTTAACTGCAAGCTACACTGCTAGGGGAGTGTGAGAATTTCTGGTCTTCCTCGTGCCGTTGAAACCATGTGACTTTGCTTTTGTTGCAAAACCTGGCTCCCTTGGACTCGCTGACGTTTGCCATGCTTGTCCTGAGCTTCTCCAGAGAAATGCTGTCTTCTGGCAGGAAAAGATAAAAAGGGCTGATACAGATGAGTCACCGCACTCGCTATAATTAACAGTGATGCAAGAGCCAGATGCAAACTAAGAGGGGCCCCAGGACCTGCCTTTTAAGTGGCCAGAACTTGGAGCTGCACTTCGATGCAGAAAAGAGTCTCCGTGGCTCAGCCACAGGCTGCTCCATATACATGTAAAGGGGAGAAATGAAACCCGGAATGCCTGCAAGCTCCAAGATAATGGAGCAGAGAAGGCGACACCAAATTAATCTCCTTATTTACAACTGGAAAACCATACACCAAAACCGGAAAGAGAGTTTATAGTTTATAGATAATGTAGATCTTGGCTTTCACACTTGGCCGCCCTGGAACGTCTAAGTGGTTTTCAACCTGCTGAGCTGATTTACGGCGACGATAGCTGTAAATTCACTTGTACTAGGTGTTCAGCTTCTACCCTCCTGATGGTCGTGTGTAATGGTGAACTTTTCAAAAAAGACTCATAATCGTTAGTATCTCTCTATTCTCTTTTGCTGACCTGGAAAAAGAAGTGATGCAATGATAGCCTGATTAAAATGACCCTAAAACACAATCCCCACCATGCTGTCCACGAGCCCATTCAGCCAGCTCCCACGCAGTCCCTTTAAGATGCGAGCAGAAGTGGGGCTCTCTGGCTGCTCCTCTGAGGGATAACTGCCTCCTGAGTTCCCACAGGAGGAAATAAATAGTGGTCAGGACCTGGGATAGGCTCAACTGGCGGTCATTGATGTCGGCGGTATCTTCTTACCTATTTAAAAGAGGCTCAAAAGTTTGAGCTCAATAGGGCTGACAGAATCTTGCCACTTTCCTTTTGAATAGACTTTAATTGAGAGCAAAGTGAAAAAAATGCAGGTTACATTTTTAGTGTTATCCATACGTTGTAAGATCAACACCGAGACAGTGATGCATCTAACGTTTACACATTTCCTAACTTTAGTTGTCAAAGAGCAAATCATTCTCAGATAGATATATTTACACAATAATTTCAAGCAACAGTAAATAAACAACTCCCTCCCTTAAAAATCAGGAAAAAAAAAATCACACACATCCAATTACCTTTAAACAATGGATTTCCTCACCCTAGTAAGTATCATTTTCTTGCACATATACTTGTAGATCCAAAGTTACTTAAGTTACTGAAGAACAGTCTTATCAGTGAGATCTCAGATCAGCCCTATTTCTTTTCGAGTCGCTTTAATTTTTACAACTCGAAGCCACATAACCAGGGTGGCCTGTACACGTGAAGGACTCTAAGGACACCCCACATGATAAAAATGAATTCCACTTCCTTTGTGGAGGAGATATGTACATCTCTGAAGACGCCTATGACGACAATTCAAAAAGTCAAAAATGAACACAAAACCAAAATCTCAGATCTTCAAACACGGTGTCTTAAGAGCATTGTGTTAATGTCAACATTGAATTAACTGAATGGTAATATTCTTTCATATTTCTCTACAGAGTTGCTAGTTAGTTCTGATTCTTTTTTTCAGCTGCTTGAAACATACGAGCTGTAAAAACTGCCTGGCAGCGCACAGCAGCCTGCCTAACCTCCGCACTGTCGGACAGGTCTCACCCCCAGGGCCCTGCTCTCTGATTTATTTCTTGCTATAGCTGTTAGTAAATGGAAACCATGACAAAGTTTACATTAGCAGACACATACACATGCCCTGGCCTATAAATATTCTATGATGGAAAATGGTACAATGACTCCATTCCCAGTGAAAATGAGCGTAAAAGAAGAGGGTGGGGGAACCTTCTCAACAATGGTTCTTCTTACACTGGGAAATCCAGACCAAACAGCGATGTCTGTCGCTGGCCACCTCTCCAGGGCCTTGTGAGTCAACTACAAGTTGGCGGAGTGGAGGCCACCTTCTCCGGGGAAACCTGGTGGGATCCAGTAGTACACGCATCTTGTCTTGGAAGCTGGATGAAGGCGAACTGCCATTTCCTTCTTAGAGAGGTGAGTGAGGAGGGATTTTTAAAGTCAGATTGGAAAGCAGTTCCCACACTGTCCTGCCTGGGACACAGCTCTGTCCCTAGGTTGGCCCCCTCAAAGTGCCAGCTGGAGCTTGGTCATGTTTCTCTGGTGCATGTTGTGATGGCGGACTAATTCGTCTGACCGGGCGAACTTTTTCTGACAACTGGGCCACCGACAGCTGAAGGGCTTTTCACCTGTTGACACAATTGCCAGTCAGATACTTGCAACGGAAAAGATGGTATATGTTTAACTCTCAAAGGCCCAAGTTAATGCCACAAGGCACCCACTCTTGATTCCCTCTAGTTTTGTTCCTAAGCTAACGCACCAGGCTCACTTCAGGGGCAGCTCTGAGATGGTAGCACTTCTGAGGCCTTAAAATACTGTAACAAATTAGGAAATACTAGAGGTCGGGTGCATGAAATTCATGCCCTTGTGGTGTGGTGAGGGGGGTATCCCTCAGTCCGGCCTGTGCCCTCTCGCAGTCCGGGAGCCCTCGGGGGATTGCTGACTGCCTCAGAAGCTGGAGAGGCTCCTGCCACCACCACTGCACTCGCCAGCCATGAGCCCAACTTCTGGCTGAGTGGCACTCCCCCTGTGGGAGCACACTGACCACCAGGGGGCAGATCCTGCATTGAGCGTCTGCTCCCTGGTGGTCAGTGCACATCATAGTGACTGGCTGTTCTGCTGTTCAGTCGATTTGCATATTAGCCTTTTATGATATAGGATTATTAAGTCAGAAGACTTGGGAAATGAGAGACTATGAATGGAAATGTCTGGGTAATCATATAAAATGAAGGGAGGGGAACACTTATTTCAAACTCTCCTGTTAAACTGTTTTATGAACTGTGTAAGTAGGGCATTGAACTTATCTGGGCTGCAAGGGCCTCAGGATGGTCACCCTAGATGTTACTGATTAACTGCCATCCAGCAGTAGAGCTGTGACTGCAGCTTTCCTATCTCTGTATAGAGATTCTGGACAGGCTGAGTATTTTAAGTAAGTCACTGATACTAGTGTGCATGGTATTTGCTTCTATTTCCTTAAAATGTTATTCAGAGCATAATTCTGTTACACAGAAAATTCTAGTTGAGGCATAGTTTTGAGATTGTTAACAAGTCTGCCAAAAGATCAAACCTTCTCCATCTAAGGTGACCTCAGAAGTTCTTTCCAAGCCTCATTCTGTACAGGGAAGATAATTAGCATTTATCAAGTGCCTAAAGTATGCCAAGCTTTGCGCTGACCATCATTTATATATATAAAAGCCTAAATGACTGTTATGAACAAACGACCGGAATGACCTGAAAGACCGGTTGACCAATCACTATGATGCACACTGACCACCAGCGGGCAGATGCTCAATGCAGGAGCTGCCCTTAGTGGTCAGTGCACTCCCACAGCCAACCTCCTGTGGCCTCTCCCCCTGGACAGCCGGCCCCAAATGCCCTGATCGGAACCTCTTGCGGCCCTGGCCAGGGCTGGGCAAGATGCCTCCATCAGCCCCGACTGCTGGCCAGGTCGAGGGACCCCACCCGTACACAAATTTGTGCACCGGGCCTCTAATATGTGTGTGTGTGTGTGTGTGTGTGTGGCTTGCCACATGTACTCCTTAGAATAGCTCTGTAAGGGAAGTGTTGTTATCCCCACTCTACAGATGATAGTGGACATCTGGGCAAGGCAGATGCAGGCAAGACTCCAATTCAGGTCAGTCTAATTTCAAAACCCGTGCACTTTGTTGTATCCCACCTCCATAAAGCAAATATAGCTGTGACTTCACACTGAGTACAAGTGCCACAGTACAAGCCAATCCCTTGTACCACCTAGGGGATCTTCTCATGATATCAATGGTCCCACTTCACCTTTTCTGAGAACTACTGTTCAGGACAAGCACTAAGAAATGTCCCAGGGGAGGTGCTGACCCAGGATCAGAGCTGGGGGCCCATCAAGTATAGCGTTAAATAGTCTACTGGTAACCTACGTCACCAGGACATATGCAGATATGCACAGGTTTGGGGGTTGAGGTACAAGGAATAGAAACTCTTTCGCACCAAATTATGAGCTCAGGACTAAGGCAAAGAAGCAACACCAAAGGCATCTGAGTAGGGCCAACGAGATGCCCATCCCACCAACTCTGGGGCACAGCTGCCTTGACTCTGTCTGTAAGAGCAGCATGTTTGGGTTGAAAATCTGGGACTGCACGAGGGGCTCATGACGCCATGCCTTCCTTTACCTCAGTGGTTCTCAACCTTGGCTGCACATCAGAATCACCTGGGAATCTTTTTAAAATCCTGATTTCTGGGCCTCATCCTCCGAAAATTCTGTTTTTTTGTTATGGGGTGAGGCCACAACATTAGTAACAAAGAAACAGAATTTCCGGAGGACGAGGCCCAGAAATCAGGATTTTAAAAAGATTCCCAGGTGATTCTGATGTGCAGCCAAGGTTGAGAACCACTGCTCTACCTCCTGCTCACTGTTCCTCTGCTCTTTCTAATCTGGCTCCTGCTCCCAGTCCCTACCCCGAGCCATGCGGCCAAAGTCCTGTCCAACCCTCTCTCTTGCTGTCTTCATTCTCCTCAGTCTATCAATGGTATTCAACTCTGCTGACTTTCTACTTGATTCTCTTTCCTCCTTGGGCTGTGAGGTAAACCCCAACCCCCCAAACCTTTCTCCAACAAAGAAGGCATATGGTGGGCTGGGAGCAGATACAACTGGGTTTGCTACTTACTAGCTTTAGGACTTTACACAAGTCATTTAATCACTATGTGCCTCAGTCTCCTCATCTGTAAAATGGGGATAAAACATGCCTGCCCTACTCTTCTTACAAGGATGATGTTAAGATAAAGTAAGATAACCTAGACATTGGCCCTCTTTCCAAAGCTATAAAATACACAACAAAGGTGGTGTCATTTTCATTATGAATCACACCAGCCTTACGGAGAAGCAAAAGCCTTCAACAGCCAGTGAATAAATGCTAGATTCCCCTTCTCTAGACTAGTACAAAGGAAATAGCATCCACATACTGATGTGAGTCTGGCAGAAATCATGGCAGCTCCTGGGGCACTAACTTTTAGCAGAGAAAGAATTCAGATCTCTGAAAATAGTGTCATGAAACATCAACTTTCAGAGAATAAATGTTTAGCTTGCTAGATATGGGCTTGCTGGAATTTCTGTTGTTCTTCTGTGAGGTTGATTATCCTATCAAGCTGAGTGATAAAAAAAAAATATGATGAAACAAATTGGGAACAGAGGGACCTACGTTATCTCTTCATTCTTATTTTGGAGACTCATGAAAAGTTCTTTTCACATCTCTCTTCTATTCTGTATCAATCCCCCGCCCCTTCTTAAACAATGTTGTGTAAAATAGCCATAGAATGTTCTTTCTTTCATCTGAGTCTAAACCTGTTTAGAACCATTTTACACTAGTCTTTTCCAATCTCTCTCATCATAAACAACTTCATTCCAACAGTAGTTTAAAAAATAATGAAAAATAAATGTGAAGAAAAGTTTACGCACTTGTTTTACCTGTATGAGTCCTGGTGTGGGTCTTCAGGTGGTCGGACCGGGAGAACTTTCGCTGACAAGTTTTACACTGGAATGGTTTCACACCTAGACGGACAGAGAAGGTCTAACCGCAGCCCGAAGAACGTGGGAGCATGACGAGGCCTACAAGGCCTGCTTCCCGGAGGTCGGAGGAGCCGGGCATTTCCAGCCACGCCTGCAGCATCTGCCTCACCCTCAGATTTCCCCCAGGCCCAGCATGAACCACCCGATTCTGTGCATAACCCTGGAGACCTGCTTCTGCTCTTGGAAACAATTATTCTTTAACCACAGATGTCCAACTTCTGACCAAGGTCTCAACTGTGTCCAAGACTGAAAAAGAGAATCATACTCTACAGATGGGATTCCGATCTCCACCACCCATGATCTTTACTGGTGCTCAGTGTATCATCAGCAAGTAGCTATGTTGAACCTCACTGTTCTGTGGTCTGCATGATAAATATGGGGTGCTTCTTTCTTTCCTCCATTTCTTTTTTTTAAGAGAAGAAAATCCCCAGCAATTAGAAAAAAAATTAGAAAAATGAAACAAATGGCTGACCCTCTCACATCCATATTTAACAACAAAGAAAAATCACAACATCAACTGTAATGCAAGGGAGCACACTGCCGGCAATGAGAAGTGAACCTACAAACCTGTGTGTCTCCTTTGGTGTCTTTTGAGCTGGTCTGAACGAGAAAACCTTCGCTCACAGTCCTTGAAGTCACACTGGTATGGTTTCTCACCTTGGAGGAAGACACAGACTCCATTTGAAAATGATACTGGAAGTGGGGATCTCATTAAAGGCAACCTCTTCTCTTGGGACTGAAGGGGTCCCCAAATGCCTCAGGCACTTTGGTGGAGCATGTTAGTATGGCCTTGCCAAATGCAGCATGTGGTCAAAGGCCCACCTATCCATGGGCTCACTGTCAGTGACTGAAGACTGGGGGCGCTAGGTGAATGAGGATGGTCCCTCACCTCCCGGTTAGAAGTGAACGGAAACCCAGGTTCTGGAGTCTGAGACCGGGGCCACATCCCACCCTGGCACTGTAAGGGCTGGGTGAGCTGTGGTTTCCTTATTGTGAAATGGGGCCAATAATCTGACAACTTCCAAGGATTTATAAACTGATTAAACCAGACCATCTACAGAAAGGGCTTAGCCCAGTACCTAGCACAGAAGCGTGCTCAAAAATCACTGGCAGAGAATATTTAGACAAATAACAAACGAAAGAAATCTTAACTCCTAGACTGAGTCTGAGGCAGAATTCTGAGATGGACGTGCCTTGGAGCAGGCCCATATTTTATGGCCTAAAGATTTGGTGTTCTCTGCTACTGACTTCTCATTCCTGAGTCAAGCATAAACAGTTCCATGGTTGTGAGACGCTCAAGTTAAACCAGGAGCTTAGAAAGATTTTGCTATCCCTTTATCAGAGAGAAGTCAGTAGTGGGATTACACAACCTCCTGTCTCAGAATGGAGAAGCCCCACCCTGTCCTCGCTCAAGAGAGTTCAGCCAAACACTGGGAGCTGAGCCCCAAGAGTGCACTCAGAGACCTCGGGCCTTTCCACCTTCGTATGAGAATTCTGAGTCACCCGCATTCTGGGATGGAGAGCAAGTCCTCCCATCCGCCCCGCCACCTCCCCACCACCAGGGCTCCGTCGGGTCTTTCCATTGCAGGGCAGTCCCTAGTTACCTATCCAGCCCCATGACCTCCTCTATCTCCCCTGAGTAATCTGTATTCCTGCTATAACAGAGCTCACCATTCCCGAAATCTGCCTCACACTTTGCTCACACTAAATGCCCTTGGTCCCTATCCCCACGTTCCTACCGGCAAAAAGTCTGCTCTAAGTTCCTCACAAATGCCTGTTCATCTGTGATGCCTTCCTGGAAATGTCGTGTGCAGACTGAGAGCCCCTCCTTCCCTCCTTATAGAATTTATTACAGAACATCGAATGCGGTGGGCTGTGCCCAGGTCTGCCTCCTCCACCGGCTGGAAATTCCTGAGGGCAGGAGCCTTTCCTTAACTTGCCACTTGTCCCCAGCCCAGGGAGTGACTTAGCTTCATCTCTACAATTGGGGAGGACAATACCACTATTTGGTCGCATTTCTTTTCCCTGCCTTTCTGTTTCTGCTCCTGTTTTTCCTTTTTCTGCCCGACTTTAACCTTGATGGTCAGCCCACACCCATCTGCCACCAAGAAACCTCCTGGACCCTAGCTCAAATGGATATTCTCTGAACAACTCTTCCCAGTCCTCCAGCCTCTGGTTTAGAACATTATCATGTGCTCTTTTAGTCCCTGTTCATTTGTATATGTCCTAGATCCAAAACAGACCATATGCCCTTTGAACTGGGGGCTTGTGGCTTGGGAATGAAAAGGCGTGAGTTTGAATCCTGCTTCCGCTGTACCCCACCCAGCTGGTAATTGTTGTATGTGTGAGGATTAAATGAAATAACGCATGTAAAGAGCCTGACACACAGAAAGCATTTAATATAGAATTACTTAATATTATACTCTGCACTGTTACTATAAATTGTACTCTTTCAAGAAGGGGACCACAGAATTGTTATATACCAGCCTGCCCTAGCAGTTCTGATAGTCCTAGAGATCTTGCCTACTGTCTTCCCTTCACACAGACATCTAACCCTCATTGTTTTCTAAGTGTCTCTTTTCCATTAAAAGTTTCTACAACTGTATCATCTTGAATGTAGTCCCTCGCATTCTTCCAAGCAGAGTTTTCCTTTACCATCTCCCTTCTAACCTTAACATTTACTTTCCAAATGATCCCATTTAGGAAACTATGTAAAAACAGAACATACCACCAGTTTTCTCATCTTTGGCCTCAAAGCCAGAGGTGCACCGAGTGCAAAGTCAGGTTTAAGCAGGAACTGCATCCTCTACATGTAATGACTTAGCAACAGCCAATGGTCTAGAGATCTGAAAGCAGATCACTTTCTTCTCTAGCTTCCTTAAAGCAACCTCAGCAGTAATCCTATCTAATAAAGAGGGAATACGCTAATTGACCCTCACGCACCCACAGCCAACAAGGAGGGAATATGCTAATTGCTGTCACGCCCTCAAAAATGGTGGTGCCCACCACCACAAGATGGCCTGCAGGGGAGGACAGTTGTGGGCAATCAGGCCAGCAGGGGAGTGCAGTTGGGGGCAACCGGGCCAGCAGGGGAGGGCAGTTGGGGGCGATTGGGCCAGCATGGGAGCAGTTAGGCATCAATCAGGCTGGCAGGGGAGTGGTTAGGGGGGTGATCAGGCCAGCAGGCAGAAGCAGTTAGGGGCAGGCAGGCGGGCAAGCAGTTGAGAGCCAGCAGTCCTGGATTGTGAGAGAGATGTCGGACTGCCGGTTTAGGCCTGATCCTTAGGATCCTTAGGATTGGGCCTAAACCGGCAGTTGTACATCCCCTAAGGGGTCCCAGATTGGAGAGGGTGCAGGCTGGGCTGAGGGACACCCCCCTCCCAGTGCACGAATTTCATTCACTGGGCCTCTAGTATTAAATAATTATGCTTATCGTCACAACAAAGCTGTCTTTCAATTGTGGAAAGAATGCCCTCATCAGTGTAGCTCAGGTGTTTGGAGCATCATCCCATACACCAAAAGGTTGCAGGTTCTATTTCTGGTCAAGGCACATATCCAGGTCGTAGATTCGATCCCTGGTCAGGATGCATGTGGGAGGTACCAGTCAATGTTTTTCGCATACATCAATGTTTCTCTCTCCCTCTCTCTCTCTCTCTCTCTCTCTCTCTCTCTCAAATCAATTTTTAAAAATTTTAAAAATGAAAAAGTATGGCACCAGCTGCCCTGCGGAAAAGCCTGCTCTTCCTCCTTTCTCTATAGAGGAGACCCAACTTCACTCCCATCCACAGGCCAACGGCAAATATTTGTAAAATGGCTGTTCACATTTGAGGTGTCTCTTTCCCAGAGGCAGACCTGTGGGGAAAATCAAGTTTTCCTAGACACATAATCAAAAATCACCATCTTTTTTTAAGATTGAAAACAAAAATTAAACCTACAATCCATTTTCCCATTCTCATCTGGTTGATTAAGTTTGTCTTTGAACCATCTCTTCCTAATCTTAGGATAACCTTGCCCATCAAGCTCTCAAAATCATCTGATTGTACCAAACTCCCAGGCTAGCTCCTCTCTCTTTAGAGATGCTAATAGTATTCCAATAGGAACACTATCATTTATTCAGACTTATTGGCATAGGGTACTGCACTTGGTGTTTCATACCTGTAATTCCTTTAATCCAATTTAATATTAAAATGTATTCGGCTCTTAACAATTATATAAGGTAGGCATTATCATCTCCATTTTTCACATGAAGCA
This sequence comes from Myotis davidii, assembly GCF_000327345.1. Classification (NCBI taxonomy): domain Eukaryota; kingdom Metazoa; phylum Chordata; class Mammalia; order Chiroptera; family Vespertilionidae; genus Myotis; species Myotis davidii. The sequence goes on along the minus strand of NW_006283770.1, from coordinate 221,954 downwards.
AATAAAGTTCAAAGAGAGGTTAAGTAACTTTCGCTAGGTCTCACCACTTGGTGATAAAGCCAGAATTCAAACACCAGGCTCTTTAATTCTGTGCGATTCTTTTTCCACCACTCTGCTCAGCCCTTCCTGAAGACAGCTTACTGACTTCTTTATTAAAGGATGGATAATCAGGATGCAAAATGGCCCTGCAGCCTTTTTCTATCACCTGAGCCAGATCTTTCAAAATGCCTACTGTCCATCATCCCAGCAGTGTGAGACCCAGGAGCAGGAGCTCCGGAACCAGCCCTGCCCCAAGCTCACCAAACCAAGGCTGGACGGTGGACACACTTACCAGTGTGCTTCCGGCTGTGCATCTGTAAGTGAGACAGCTTAAAATATCTCTTATTGCAGCCCGGGTAAGCACACATGAAGGGGCGTTTCTCATTGGTCTCAGATGCCGAACGGACAAGAGTCGGGGCTACTCCGGGCACACGCCGAACGTCCTACAAGCAGAGCATAAGTGAATGCAGGCTTTAGCCACAGGTGAACATGCGTGCCAGGTCCCCAGGGAAAGTGAGCATTGGAATATACCCCAGGAAGGGACGGCAGAGCCGAAGCCTAAAACTGCTCCACACACCAGATGCCCACAGCAGACATCACTAACGGATGACCGATCAGTGCATTCTACAATGCAGCACTCTGACGTCATCACTACTGACCAGCCAGAACCAGTACTTGAAGTCTGTTTGACGTCGATAATCCAGAGTATCTGGAAAAAAAAATGCTGGTGACTGGAAGAGCTCCCAGTCCAGCCTGCCTCTCAGCTTCTCCACTAGATGCAGTGAGGTTTGGAAGCCAAAGTCCCAGATTCTCTTCCATTCCCTCCCACTCAGATGCATGGCCACAAGATTGGGGCCAAATTTGCAATGGGTGGGAATGTCCTTATTAGAGAGGCATGCAGGATACAGATGAGCACCAACTAACCAGACCTTCCATTTGTGAGTAAATGACAAGGAAGAGGAGCCTCTGAGATCTGGGGGTGTTGTCTGTGAAGGGGAGCTGAAACCAGAGGCTCATTGTGCAGTGCTTTAACAGTGACACCAGAAAACACTGGGTCTGCCCTCTGTGCACCATACACATCCTTCCCAGGGCAGCATGTTGAGCCCCTTTATCTTCTGAGTGTATGTGTACGGTCAGTCCTACCTGAGAAAGAGCTAGAGGGAAACAATGAGGCAAGCTCCCCTTCATTCTCTTGGGAGACTCTCTCCTCCCCCAAACTGTTCACAGCCTCTGACTCCCTAGGAGGCAGTATAAAGAGGTGCTTAAAAACAGGGCTTTTGGAGTCAGACAAGTCGTATTGTAAGTCTCTGCTCCACCTCTTACCGGCTATGTGGTTTTGGACAAGTCACTCATCTTCTCCAGGCTTGAGTTTCCTTACCTACAAAATGGAGCTAATGATAGTACCTACCTCATAAAGGTATACTGAGGATTAAATGGAGGAGGAGGAGTCAATGTATAGACATGAAAGAAGCTTAAATGTGTATTACTAAGTGAAAGGAGCCACTCTGAAAAGGCCACATACTGTATGATTCCAACCATATGACACTCTGGGAAAAGGCAAAACTATAGACAGTGAAAAGATCTGTGGTGATGGGGGCAGGAGAAGGGGAGAGGGGGGAGAGATGAGCAGGTAGAACATGGAGCATTTTTAGGCAGTGAAACTGCTCTGTATGATATTGTAATGGTAGATACACGGCATTATGCATTTTGCAAAACCCACAGAACCACACAGCACAAAAAGTGAACCCTAATGTGAACTATGGACTTTGGTTAACAATAATGTGTCACTATTGGCTCATCCATTGTAACAAATGCACCATACCAAAGCCAGATATTAATAAACATAGAGACTATGTCAGGGAAGAAGCAGGGGAGAGGGAAGATAGGGGAACTCTCTGTACTTTCTGCACAATTTTCCCTTGAACCTAAAACATTGTTGTAAAAAAATTAAGCCTATTTTTTTAAAAAAAAAAACAGTCCATGTATAAAACTTAGCACAATGCCTGGCATTTACAAAGTGTCCGGCCATAGGTGGTGCAGTTACTGATGTTATTTTTATTCTTAGCAACGCTTGGCAAGATAGAGTCTACCTTTGGGCACTTTACATTGCAGACCAAGTCAAAGGCAGGCCGTTAATTCAAGCCCGTTTAGCCCCAAATGCTAGTATAAGAGCTGTGTAGCCCACCATGGAGAAGGCGAATTAAACCATGAAAAGAGCAAGGATGGGATTCTACAGGAAACACCTTGGCCTGAGCCAGGGAGGCAGCCCCCGTCAAGTTGGCCTCTGGAGAGGAGGAGGCTGCCCTATCTGCCCTCTAGAAGAGGAGGGGTCCCTGCTGTCCCAGGAGCATACAGTTAGGAACAGACTTGCTAGGATCAAATGGCCATCAGCAAGGAAGTGAGAGGGGATGTTGAGAG
>NW_006283770.1:187962-219462 GCF_000327345.1 Myotis davidii | reverse complement strand
AGAGGCCACGCAGTCCACTTCCAGCCGGGCCCGAGTACTCACCTGAATGCCCCTGAAGACACCGTGGGTGTGTATTCTGTACTGGGCGCCACAGAGGATGGGCGTGGTGTGGTTATCGCTTTCATACCCTGTGCCATGGCTGCAAACACAAGGAAGAGAGAACAAGGCTCGGGTTGGTCCAGAGGCACCATTTGGAAATGTGCATCTGGGGCAGAGGAATGTTTTTTTTAACCCACAGGACAGCAGCTGGTTTCTGCTTCCCTCCATTGGGGCTACTTTCGAAGTAGGGTTTTGTGAAGAGCAGGGCTGCTCAGTCCTGGTGTCACCACCACGCAGCCCTCCTTCACACTCAGATCCTTACAGACACACTGCACCGTCCAGGGCTCTGCCTCTCTCAGACAAGCCGGGAACAGCCACAGTGGCAGGAGTTCATCCCCAGCACGCTGTTAACCCTCTAGATGGCAGGGCTGACAGCTGCAAGTATCTCAGGAATGAGCAGATGCCTCAAGTTCACATCAAGTGCAAGGGATGTTTGTCGGCACCTCATGACTCAGTTTTCACCAGATAGCGCCAAGAAAGTGATGACACAAGGAGAGATGTCACATCCTCAGAAGTGGGGGTGACGCATCTGTAGCCCTGCTCCACTTAACCTAGAGATCAGTTTTCCAGATCAACTTAACTCTTGGCAGCCAACCCGTGCCAAAGGCGGACACCGGATAACCTTCCTCCAGCAGTAGACTGACTAGTCGCTTAGTCGACGCTCAGGTTAACCGTGGACTACTAGTGAGAGCTGAGGGAGGTGAAATATTGAAAAGGAATCGCTTGGAAGGGGTGGATGTTCTGCTCTAAAGGTATCCTCTCCTCCAGGAAAAAGCTGATTATCTGTTCTACAGTTATTTTACTTCCAAACGAGGCAGAGTGAGGGTGCTTATCCACGCGGGCGCACAACTGCGATCACATCTAGAATCGTCATGGAGAGCTTTTATGAAATACCTCTGTGAAATGGTGCAGCGGCTTTGGAAAAGGCCTGGAAGGTCCTCAAAAGGTTAGACATAAAGTTCCCGTGGGGCCGGCAATTCCATGTCCAGGTATCTTCCCAGGAGAAATGAATCATATGTTTACACAAAAACCTGTGCACACTGTTTTTGAGCAGCATTTATTCATCCTGGCTAAAAAGTGGAATTAACCCAAAAGTCCATCAGCTGATGAGGAAACAAAATGCAGTACCTTCATAAAATGGAATGTTATTTGGCAATAAACAGGAAGAAAATACTGACACCTGATCATGTGGACAAACCTTAAAAACACTGTACTAAGTGAAGGAGGCCACTCACAAAGGACCACCTATTGTGTGACTCCATTTATACAAAGTGTCCAGACAGAGGCAGAATTATGGTGACAGAAAGTAGATTTCGGTGGCTGGTTGCCTAGGGCTGGGGAACCTGGAGAGAAATGGAGACTGACTGCTGAAAATGTCCTAAAACTGGGGTACTAGTCACACAAGTCCGAATATACTAAAACTCTTGAGTCGTATACTCCAAATGAGTGAGCTGTATGATATATGAAACCTGTAAAGCTGCTTTTAAAAAATTACCTCTGCAGAATGGGGTCCATGCACCAGCATTTTTTAAAGCCTCCAAGTGTAATTAACTGGCTGTCCGGGCTGAGAGCCTCCACTCCCTGACTGTTACTCTGGAGATTCCAAGGGTCCAGGGGCAGGAGGCAGGTGGCTTGGCTGCTGAGCCCACTCCATCTGAAGGTATGGGGAAAGCCTGGGGCTGGCTCAACTCTCACTCACCCAGGGAAGAGAATTCCTGGAAGGCAAGAGTGTCTGCCAGGACGCCTGACATGTCCACCTACCCTGTGGCCACAGCAGCTGTGGGGTGTCACATGTAGTTCTGGCTCCAAACTTTTAAGAAAAGATTGACTGTCTCTTTTGCACAGAGCAATGAGAGCAGTCTGGGGAGGTGGGTGGCAGTTTGTGCCCCGTAACCTACTATATACACCTTGTTTCCACATCTTTCAGGTGATTTTTGACATATTTGAAGAGAAATGTCCCAAAGAGCTAAACTAGGGTCAAACACGTAAAAATTGGAAAGACATGCCAAATCCAGATAGAATCTGCCTTTCTGAACCTTAGAATGTGCCTGCCAAGAAAAAGAGACCATGTCTGCGTTCCTTACAATTACATAGACAGTCGGGAAGTGAGAGTTGATGACGATGGTGATGGGGTAGCAGAAAGCGGACAGGACAAGAATGCTGCTGCCAGAACATTTTGCCTCAAAAGCTGTGAAGAGATGCTGTCTTTGCCTGCTTTAGCCTGCCTGCAGCCAAAATGTGACTTACACACTTTCCAGGGCTGAGGAATCTCTAGGGACAAAGCAACAGGAATACGAATTATTTTAGAGTTCTGCCATCAAAGGGGAAGAATTAGAACTCTCCTGTCTTGGCAGTTGTCCTCTGAATGTTTCTGGGTTCCTGGGGGGTGGAAGACATGGGGAATAGACGTCATTCAGGATACTTGTCCCAGGAAATGAAGTGCTGTGTCATTCAAAGAGAATGACATGAATCTCACAACCTGATGCAAGCCAACAAACAAAAGAAGCAACCAGCAACAAGAGTGTTATCTGCCAAATGTGCCACTACATTCTTCTACCAGGTTCATGAATCAGAAAAAAGCTGAGCTTTGCCTATTGGCTCTTGTGTCTACAGAAGACAAACACACAATGCAATTCCATGCTGTGGAAACCCTGCAACCCAACACTCTTCCCCATGTGGTCTGCCCAAGACACCAAGTACAACCAGTGGGCTCAATGATGACTCTCCCTAGGTAGGTAACGGAAAGCAAGTCGGTGGTCTTGGAACCATCCACTAATAGAGGTAAGAAAGTAATCTATGCCAACCCCCATTCATAGCGCATCTAGCACATCCTCAGCAGGTGAATAGTGACAACTATTTCAAGACGGTCCATTCTATTGTGGGAACGTTTTTATTGTTAGGAAAAGCCTTTCTAAACCAAGCTGAAGTCAGTCTCCTCATTTCTTTCTCTTGAAGAACCAGAGTGAGTCTTACTATTTCACAGGCATCTCTGTCTATCTACTCTGCTCTATGGTAAAGTTGGCCTTGTAGACAGAGACCAACTTGCTTCTCTCTGTATCCTCTCGACTTAGTGTCTGAGGTAAGGCACATAGTCCATAATGTTCCACAAGATGGACCGAATCTAACTCCTCTTCCACATGACAGTCCTCCAGGTGTCTGAAGGCAGCTCTCCAGGCTACAGAACTGTGGTTCTCTCAACTACTGCAACATGAAATGGTATCTAATTCCTGTACTATGTGGATCCCCCTCTTCTTTTTTTTTTTTTAAATATATTTTATTGATTTTTTATAGAGAGGAAGGGAGAGAGATAGAGAGTTAGAAACATCAATGAGAGAGAAACATCGACCAGCTGCCTCCTGCACATCTCCTACTGGGGATGTGCCTGCAACCCAGGTACATGCCCTTGACCGGAATCGAACCTGGGACCTTTCAGTCTGCAGGCCGACGCTCTATCCACTGAGCCAAACCGGTTCTGGCATCCCCCTCTTCTTGATCCCCTTCAGTTTGTTATGTGTCTCTCAGAGTGTGGGCTTGGGATACTCCAGATGAAAAGTTCTATAAAAAAAGTTAGGACACACACACACACACACACACACACACAGCCTTTGGAATCAAGAAAGGAACATCAGTGCGTAAGACTGGAGAGTACATGCCTCACCCAAAGGGGCTCCATTTCAAATTTTTCAAAATCAACATGCTAGTCACACACAGTACAGTGCATCAGGCCTACAGGCTTCCAGGGCCCGCGGCTTCCCCCCTCAATCAGGACAGAGCAGTGCTATTTACACACCTGAGAGCACATCTTCTTCGCACTCAGGTCACAGTGGTCCTCCTCAGCCAAATAATACCTCCAACCACAGCACCCACCTAGTGTGAACTGCAAGCAAGGCAGGTATCTCCAATCTTGAGCTTGAAGACACGATATTTTCAAGCTTCAATTCAGGACTACACATATATCCTTCAAATTCCATTCTGTTTCTTTCAGCAAGTCATTCCCCACTGTTGAAATCTTTTTGACTCTTGATTTGGCTTCCAATCGTTTGCTTTCATTCCTCTTTCATATTATCTCTACATTTGAAAAGCAGCTTTTCTGTGTTTTCATAAGAGAAAAGGATCTTCTCTGCTGTTGTTGGGAATTATTGTATTTACAATATGTGTAGAAGTAATAGAATTTGAGAAGGTCCTGGGGGAAGCTGGAGGGAAGACATCATAGAGAACCTAGACATGTGTATGGGGTCCAGTCCAACAGAGCATACATAGGTCATCAGCAGGAGTTAACCTGAGACAGAGGCTCAGGAAGGTGGTGGTTGCCATTGCCACAACAGCCACTGTTAAGAGCCGGCTGCTAGCTTGATGACCAAGTGAAGCCAAGCTTTACCCCAAGAGAGACCAGCTTTAAAAACTTCCAGTTACTCTGCTGTGGATGAATAAAATAGGAGTGAGGGTAGGATTTCTAAAAGTCTGGAACCTTGAGGCTTTCCAAAAAGGGCACGAGGCAACTAGCCCAATGAAGAGAGTTCTGGAACCAAACATGCACCTTCCACATAAAGGAATCACAGAGCCCTGGACAGTTGTGGGGTAAAAACTCATCATGCCCCAGAGATGAAGGAGTTATCATTCATGGAATTGATATAAGAAAGAAGGGTTTAAAAGGAAGTGTGAATCCAATGACCAAGCCACTGAAAGACCCAAATCTCCCTTAGGGTAGAAATGCATGTAATGGTTTGAGCCACCTTTACATGCAGATAATGAGAAGCAAAGTAAAGCAAGCCCAGAGCGATGCACAGTGAGGCCATGTGACCCAAGCCTGAGTAAAGCTGGACTTTCTTAGGCTAAGAAATTGGTGCCTTGAAAAATGTCTTCATGGTTTTCTGTTTTATTGCCTAGTAAACGTCTCTCTGACAGGTAAGGTACTTGTCCAGATGAATGAAAGGGAAAAGGGATTTGATGATGCCTTGGACAACATCATCAGGGGGATCACAAGGATTTACAGTGAGGTGGAATGAGGGCAGCTGTGGTTCAGAGAAGAGCTGGTGGGTCTGATGGGGTCTGGTGCTGGCAGGCGAAGGTGTGGGGAAGGAGGCTATGAGTAATGTGACTACTTCTCCCTCCTGCCACAGAGCACTGCACTAGAAATCACTTGCCAGCTTGATAAACATGCTTAAGAAGCCCCGTTGGTTTTATTGTTTAACTAGGCACAAATCATTCATTTAAGTATTTAGCCCATAATTCCCTGTCTTGCCCACAAGGACATCAAAAGTGACTATCAAATGTCTTTTTTCAATAAAGACCCATTATATTAGGAGCCTTCCACTATGAGACAATTAATTCTACCACAAAAAGAAGTAGACCTGAACATTGTTTTGTATGTGGTTAAAATATGTTAGTTCCTAATGATCATTTTCTTTCTACATGCTCCCAAAGATCTGGCCTAATAACTTTCCCAAAGAATTCAAGCTAACCTCACTGCTCTTTAGTTTCCAGAATTTGCTGTTGTTTTCTTCTACTTGAAAATTAAGACATTTACCTGTCTTAACTCTCTTGTCACCTCTCTTATTCTCCATGAATTTCCAGATTATTGGCCCAGGGGCAAATTATTTTATGTATTTGTTAAACTAATCAGAATATGGATTTGGCTCTATTTTTTTGAAAGCAGAGCCACAAACTCAATAAATCTATCGGAGCCAAGCAAGTAAGAAAAATAAATGAAGATGGCCCTGGAGGCAAGATGGCACTGAAATGGAGAGGACAGCCACACTGGCCGCCCATTTCCTATCCAAAGGAGGTAACCAGGACTCCACTTTATCAGCCAAGTACTGTCAATAATTATGAACCCAGTATTTTCAGATCTTTCCATTCTCAAAAAAAACAACAACACAGAAATCTGGATTTTTATATGAGATCACCTGAGTTTTCAATTGTGGCAAATAACTGAAAATTTATAGAATCATTGTCAGGTCATATAAACATCCTCTCGCCTAAGGACCACCAGTTTGCAACCTCTGCTTTAAAGAATGAGCAGTGACGTTTAAGCTGCAAACTGGAAAGTTCCACCTTGATTCTGCTGTCTCCTCCCACATGGCAACAAAGTAGAGGTGAGGCTGTGCCTGATTTCTTTGAAAACTATTAGAACCTTCCAAACCCTAGAAAACTTGAAAGGATGCTATACTTGTACAGCATGAATGGTTGGTGGTGTTAGAGCAAAATCAAGTGGGGTTTACCTCTAAATTTCACTGGCCTACTTGAAAGTAGGTGTACACACTGAAATTACAGATAGAAAACCATAGTCACTATGCAACTAATTCAAATTACCACAAATTTGGTGGCTTAACACAAATCTATTATCTTACAATTCTGGAGAGGAGAAGTCTAAAATCAGCCTCACCATGTTAAAGTCAAGGTGCTGGCAGGCCTATATTCTTCTGGAGTCTGAGGGGAGAATCTCTTTCTTTGCTTTCTTCAGCTCCTAGAACTCACCTGCATTCCTTGGCCCCTTCTTTGCATCACTTTGACATCTGGCTTCCTTCATCATATCTCCTACTGCTCTTCTGTAATCAAATCTCTCCCTATCTTCCTCTTATAAAGATACATTTTGTTTAGGGACCACCAAGATAATCCAGGATAATATTCCCAGGGGAGAATCTCTTTCTTTGCTTTCTTCAGCTCCTAGAACTCGCCTGCATTCCTTGGCCCCTTCTTTGCATCACTTTGACATCTGGCTTCCTTCATCATATCTCCTACTGCTCTTCTGTAATCAAATCTCTCCCTGTCTTCCTCTTATAAAGATACATTTCGTTTAGGGACCACCAAGATAATCCAGGATGATATTCCCATCTCAAGATCCTTAATCACACACGCAAAGTGCCTTTTGCCACACAAGGCAAGATTCACAGGTTCCAGGGATTACGTCCTGGATGTCTTTGGGGGTCATTATTCTACTCACCATACAAAGGAAACCGTATTTATTCTTTCAGATACATCTGAAAGAGCTAAATTAATCTGAATCTGTTCTCGCCAGACTAATCTGAAAGACTAGTCCACAAGAACATGGGTTCCTCGCCTAAAGACCCGTGTTCCAGGCCCACTTCTATCATGTATTTCCTCTGTGGTCATGGGTGAATCATCCGCATCAACTGCAAAATGAAGCTAATAACCTATTTCACAGATTTATTTCAAAATCAAACAGGTAAGCTATGGGGAAGCAAATTTTAAAATCACTCAGCAACCTATCCCAACAAAATGTTCAGGTCAATGTTTACATGTAATAGGCAACCAACAATCTCAAAAATATTTCTTATATGCTTCTTAGAAGCCTGATGATTGAGATCTATAAAACTTATATTGTTTTTATCCTCAGCACAATCCCAGGAGTCATGAAGGTATATCATCTGAGGCAAATGACTTAACTTCCTCATGTAAAATTAGAAAAACATGCTCTCCCTGTCTCTCCCCGCCACTATCACTATTTCACAAGAGCAAATGAAATGAGGTGAGTAAAGCACGATGTCTGGTACATGGCATGCCCTCAACGAGTGTTAACCATTACTTACTGGTATAAACCCCATTTCACTGCAAATAATACTGAAGTTTAAGGAGAGACTGAGTTATTTACCCAAACTCAGAAAGATGGCAAGTGGTAGAGATAGGGTTTGAGTGCAGGTCAGCTCAGCTCTTCCTCCTTCAAAAACTAGGGAGACAATTCTGGTTTTGTAACCCATGCTGGGTTCCCATCGAATGATATTTGAATGACTCCAAGCTCTTTTCTCCAAGGGTGTGAATTAAACTCAGCCAGTTGAAGTTTTTAAAATGTAGTGGAAATGGAATAAGAGGGGGAGCAATGAGGAGGGGCAAGTTCAAAATATTTACTCTTTAATATGCTTCATCTTCTGTTCTGAGGCTCAATATTTATCTGGTATGAAGAAAGTGTGAGGCACACTGATGGAAATGGTCCACTTATGTGTGTTAGAGCAGTCAAAACTGAGCATACCCCTGGCCAGGTAGCTCAGTTGGTTAGAGCCTCTTCCTGATACACCAAGGTTGTGAGTTCAATCCCAGTCAGGGCACATACAAGAAACAGTCAATGAGTGCACAAATAAATGAAACAACGAATTGATGTTTCCCTTTCTCTCTCTCTTAAAGCAATACATACAAACATACATACATACATAAAAAATTTTAAAACTGGGCACAATTTTTATTTTTAAAAAATCTTCCTACCTAACTGGGAAAGTAAGCTAAGCAGAAGCATACTCTTGGTGACTCCATTTCTGGCGGTGGGCGTGGACTGTACATTTTCCAAAACAGCTTAAAATGCATAAAAATGTATCCTGAGAAACTGTGCTTTTCCTAGACAGCTTTAAAATACAAAACCACTTGTCCTTAGAAAGTCTGCAAAAAGAGAAAAATGTTCCTCATATAACACAAATTATGAGCCTTCTTCATGCTAAAAACTTGTACATTGAGGTTTGGTCCAGAAAAAACTTAGCGTTTGAAGAGTAGCTTCTTTAGAAATGATTAATTTTGATATTCCACAGGCACAAGAAGATTAATAAAAAGGAATTGAGGTTTAACAGATGAGGAAAACCAGAGCTGCCCTGAAATCCCTTATCAACAGAAGAGATAAAAAAAAAAAAACAGAAAGGAAGGACAAGGAGCGTTTTTTAATAAAATTAGCATTTGATATGAATATTCAAAAAGGGAAAACCTTGGCCTGCCATTTCTCTCCTCACCCCTTGTCATTGGCCAGGTGGGGCACCCCCCATCTTCACCTCTTTCTTCTCACCTCGGCAAAGTTTATCAGATTGAAGGAAAGCACCTGGGAAAAATTCAAACTCTTGTGTCTCAAAAAAAAGGAAATTTACCAATCAACCCCTCTTCTCACGCTATTCTTGATACTGAGCTGAGGCATATATATCAGACTCTTAAATGTCTGATTTCTTTTGGTGTTGAAAATACCCTTTGCTGCAAGCCAGTCTAATGTGCTGCTTTTGAGGGACATGAGCAATGGAAACACATGCTAAGAAATCGTGCCTCAAGATGAAGACAAACATACCACCACTTCTTAGTTTTCATATCAATAAAAGGAACCCAACCCTAGCCGGTCTGGCTCAGTGGATAGGACATTGTCCTGTGAACTGAAGGGTCCCTGGTTTGATTCTGGTCAAGGGCACATGCCTGGGTTGCAGGCTCAGGTCCCCAGTAGGGGGTGTGCAGGAGGTAGCAGATCAATGATTCTTTCTCATCATTGATGTTTCTGTCTCTCTCTCCCTCTCTCAAATCAATAAAAATATATTTTTTAAAAAGGAACTCAAGTCTAATCAAGCCTCTAGCTCTAACTACCTGTATATAGGAAACACAAGAGATAAGTAGAGGCCCAGAGTTAAAAGACTTTAAGAGGAAGCAATCTGCCAAACCCAGAATCTGGGTTATTCTCCTGGCCTAGTGACTGCTGTCTCCAACGAATCAAGAGATGAGAACACAAGAGGGGCAGAGGGTGAGAGGAGCAGTTACAGTATAAAAGAGAATTAAAAGAGGACAACCAATAAAATAAAACAAAACAGTAAGCCTCTGCATAAATGCTCACCATACACAAGGATGAGCCAGAGAGTGTTGTACTTGAACTAACCAGTCCTAGAGGAATAAGGGCCCAAAGAACTGGGACTTCCTCGAGGAAGCCTCATTGACCACACACAATGCTTAGGTTTAAAGCTTTAGTGAATGAAAATATAATTTCCCTGTAGCCAGAGTAATTTCAAAACTTACTTTCATATTCATTTATAAGATCCAACTTAGGGAAATGAATAGGTAATGGATAGCCTTTTGCAGAACTGGTGGTAACCTAGCACAGGTACCTCTAGCTCAACATGAATGTTATTTTATTCTTTGCCTGAATATGATAAGCGAAGGACAATATTCAAATAAAATTCACAACTCTGCACAAATATTATCAGCAATGCCATCTAGTCATTCTCTGTGTGTAATTTAATCTTTTATAGTGGGAATATAACAAATCAATGGTACATTAAAAACCAAAAGACTATTCTGCTCCTGAGAATATAAAGGGAGAGGGCAAAAAATGACGTTTTTTTCCCTAACCCAACATAGAATGTAAACCTAAAAATAAAACAACCATTTTACATTTGATTGGGTTAAAAGAAACCACGTAGGTAATGCCTATCATCTGATAATTCATAGATATAAAAGTTCCCCAGAAGTGCAGTCTACAGAAAAAAACATCTACATTTTTACTTTAAAATACATTTACCTTTCTCCTTCCCTCAGGTGTTTCATTTCAGTTCAGGACTCAAGAAAACAATGCATTTTTTACTTTAACAAAAACAATATATTTTGTCAATTTTAATTTAAAATTGCAAGATGGTAATTATTCTAACTATTGTACTTTTTTGTTTTGTTTTGTTTTGTTAATCCTCACCTGAAGGTATTTCTCCATAGGTTTTTATAGAGAGTGCCAGAGGGAGGGAGGGAGGGAGAGACAGAGAGAGAAACATCCATTGGTTGCCTCCCACACGCATGCTCTAACCTGGACCGAGGATCAAGCCTGCAAGCGAAGATGTGCCTTTGTCCGTAATCAAACCCGGGACACTTCAGTATGCAGGCTGACGCTCTATCCACTGAACTAAACTGGCTTGGGCTAACTATTATACTAAAATTTCTGATGAACACTTTCCCCATGGGCTTTAGAAAGAAGGCTTCCCCCATCCCCTGCTCCATCCTTCATTGATTATCTATCCAGGTCTCATGCATCTCTATGGCATCCACCTTCACAACATATCTGGAGAAAAGAGGACTCACTCCACTTTCACTAACTCAGACTTTTTAAATTATTGAGTATCTCTTGCTTTGACCACTCCACATCCATCCCACCTTCCTCTGCTAACATAACACTTCTTTTCCTCTCAGGGAACCACCCCTCTCTAATGCCACCCCTCTCTAACTCCACCCTCAGGCTCCAGGGATGAGTACATATGTAGGGCCTGGCCAATCAGATCACTGCATTCTCTAGTTACATGACCTAATCCAGGCCAATCAGAGCTTTCCCTGAGTCTTTTGATGGAGAAGAGCCATCAGAAAGCGGCCTTCTTCTTGAGCTATTTTTGCCTCAATAGACAATCTGCCTGAGAAGGCAGCCAGCACAAAGCAGAGACAAGAGACAATGAAAGTATTCTAATGACACTGTCTGAATCCTTGAATTCAGACATGGGTGTTTTGTTTTGTTTTGTTTTGTTTTGTTAATCTTCACTGGAGGATATTTCTCCATTGATGTTTAAATAGAGTAGAAAGGAGAGAGAGAGGGAGGGATAGAGAGACACATTGATTAGTTGCCTCCCCCACATGCCCCATCCAGGGTGGGGATGAACCTGCAACCCAGGTACTCACCCTTGACCAGGAATCAAATCTGAGACCCTTTGGTACCCAGGCTGATGCTCTAACCACTGGACAACATCAGCCAGGGCTGGACATGGAGTTTTTAAACACAATATACTAAGCTGCTAAATTCCTCATTTGACCCATGCCAGTTACAATGGGAGGCTCTGCTACCTTCAATAGAAAAAATCATGATTAATATGTAATCTAACAATTATCTAAAGGTAACTGGATTTATTTTTTCAGCAAATACATCAAAACATGATACCTGTAAATGAATACTGGTCCTTTCAAGGTATTACCTTTTGGAAGATGCCCACTTGTTCCAACCACGCTATTATTACTAAAACCCATTTTTTATTCCTCTTCTGAAAGTTTTTTATAGTCACAGCTCATATGTCTCCACGTCCCATACAGCCTAGCCATTGGCAACTATTTAATAGGACACAGGCTGAATGGTTAATGGCCTGTCAAAAATGCTTGTATAAATCAGCCCTTATGAACCATCAAGATTTCCTCACCATTGAAACGGTACATAAACCTCCTTCAACTGACCTTTTTCCTCTTATTTCCACACTCAGAGCAGAGCTAAGAGGTATTTTCAATCCAGTTTCTCACGACAGGTTGGGGAAAACACAATCCAAAAAAATCCACAATGTTTACTGGCCCCTACTATTGGAAAGAATATTTTTAGGCATGACTTTCCTTCCTACTTCAACACATACACACATAGGAACTCATGTTCTCATAGATCACCTCATCAGACTATGTAAGAAACATCTGGATCTCCCTTTACAACGTGGTCTGACATTGAGGTGCTAATTCATCAAAATCCCAATTTTATCTAACTCAAAGCTTTGCCCTATGGCCAGAGACAGTTGTTAGCTCCACCCCAAGAATGGGTGTCCCAAATCCACATAATAGATGAACCCTGCATTTCACACAGCAAAGATGGACCAGGATTGTTTCATCCTGGGTTCCCAAAGGCTCCCACCCAGCCGGCTCACACATTCTTGAATCAGAATAATTTACTCAACCATGTCCAATTACATTTTAAAATGTCCTCGCTAAAAGCCCAGCATCAAGCACAGAGCTCTTAAGACTGAGATCTCTCCTGCTTCTCAGTTGAAATGGACGCTTGTAGGTATGAAGGCTGTGTGCATAGTCATCTTTTCTGCAGGCCCCAAATCCTCCAAACTGGTGTTAGTAACATAATGTAGTCATTCAAGGTGAAGAAACAAAGGAAAACCTATAATGTATCCAAAGGAATCACGCTCTCAAAGAGATTTTGCGGCCAGTGGCATGAAAACGGAGGAAATTTCAAATAGGGACATCTGACATAGAACAAAACGTGATGATGTTTTGAGAAATAACATGTTCTTGAAGAAAGGATTAACATTTTTTTTTAAAAGTCAATGTTCTCCAAAATTAATTTTTAAACCTGCTGCAATCTATTCGAAATTATAATTAAGACTTTTAAAATAAACTTATTTCAGAATGATTTTAGATGTAAAGAAAAATTGCTAAGATAATACCTCACATTAGTACAGTGCATTTGTCGCAATTAATAAGCCAATATTGACAAAGACTTTCTTTGAAATTAACAAAATGAATCTAAAGTTCATCTTAGAATAAACAAGACACAGTAGCCAGAAATAGTTTGGGGGGAAAAAAACACAAGTATAATGCTAGGGAACTATCAGATATTTAAACAGACTATAAAATTATAGCAGAAAAAACCAGCCTGATATTTGGCAACAAGAGCCAGACTGAGCAAAAGAAACGATAAATTAAATAAATATGGAATGAATTAAATATTAAAATGTAAAAAGTAAATTAAAAATATATCAAAAAAGAAGTAAATTATTTAAAAATATTGGGATGGGGAAAAATCTTTCTAGCCATGATATAAAAACCAAAAACTTAAAATTACAAAACATAAACTCTACTCTGCCATTATTGCTCAAAAACTGACATAGAAAATACATAATACAATTACCTTTTTGCGTGTGCATGTGGTAAGAACATTTAAGATTTATTCTCTTAGCAACTTTCAGGTATATAATACATATTGTTAACTAGTCACCATTCTGTGCATTAGATAAAGTGACAGAGGTATTAACGAACCATTATTGTGTTAATCATTTTACAGGCCACTATTGTCGTAATCATTTTGCAATATATGCGTGTTTCAAATAATCACACTACATCTTAAACTTACTTAATGTTATATGTCAACTGTATCTCAATAAAGGTGAAAATACGCATAACAAAAGATACATGAACTGATATTTACTATATAAATAAACTTTTCTGACAGAAAAAAAACATTAACAGAGTTAAAATACAAAACAGAAAAAAGATGTGCAGTAAATATGAGAAGCAAAGAATTCTTGTAAATCAATATTGTTACTAGATGAACTATCCCAGTTCCTAACTAACTAGGAACCTGCACTTGCTCACAGAGCCTCTTCTCTCTCAAGCACATTATTCCAGCAATTCTATCCCCTCCCATCATCAGTGTTATTATGTTTTGGGTTTCTTGCCTCTTCTTGATCATTTTCATCAAAAATCAAATATGAGGGTACTTCTTTCTAAATATAAATAAATAGCCAGGACAGTGTGGCTCAGTGATTTGGTGCTGACCCTTGAACCGGGAGGTCACAGTTCAGTTTGCGGTCAGGGCTCGATCCCCAGTAGGGGGCATGCGTTCTTTCCTCTTTCTGAAATCAGTAAAAACATATAAAAAAGTTTAAATATAAATAAAATAAAGCATGACCCTCTATCCCCATTGAACTAGAACCCTACTTCTTTCCTGCCTTTTGCAGCAAAACTCTATGAAAGTGCTATCCCATTTATCTGCTGCTAAGATCTCTTCTACCCATCTCTTTCAGGCTTTTTCTCTCTAATCTTTCTAGAGGCAACTGTAGTTAATAGATGGTAAATGTTTCCAGAATTTTTTCTCTACAGTTAAGAGCATACTCCAATTTGTTTTAAAATGTTATCTCTGGGTGGTGAGATAACAGATTCTTTTCTCCTTTATAATGTTTTGGTACTGTCTGAATTTTTTAAAAATAATAAGCCTGAGTTACTTCTATAATCAAAGGGAAAAAGTTGTTTTCATTTTCAATAAAGTCACCCTCTTAGCCTTAAGAACACCACATCAGTGGCTTTGATTTTATTTATTTTTAAAATTTATCTTTATTGTTGAAAGTATTACAGATGTCCCCTTTTTCACCTCCCACCCCACTCCCATCCCCTCCCCAGGCCTTCCCTGCACTACTGTCTGTCCATAGGCTATGCATATAAAATGAAGAGTTATAAATAAATAAAGCCAGAATAAATGGACTTGTTTGCTTTTAACAGGGGAAAAAACCTACTAAAATATACAGTAGCCTTATTTCAGAGAAGCATGAATTTGGATGACTTTTTATGAGTGTAGCTTCTATATCAATGTTTTTCCAGCTAGAAGTGATGGTTTTTTCTTGGATAGACAACAGAGAGGAGGGTAAATAGTGAGTAGAAGGTCTCAGAGAGACTGAGTTGAGATCACAGACATGAGAAGTCCAAAGACTCCTTTAGTTCATGTAAGATACCCTCCACTCACTTGCTATACCCTCCCCCCAACACACACGTACACACCCCTTTACCAACAGATTGGAGTCCTCATTAACCCCACCTCATCTTCCTGCGCTGAATCCACCATGTTCCCCATTTCTAAGTTCATAACCACCTTCTCTTTCTCTCTTTCCTGCTTAGCACCTTTCTCCTCTTGATCTGAACAAACCTGTCACTTTTCCTTGCCTTTACAAGACAAAATAATTCCTTGAGTTAAAAGGAAATAGTTAGTGTGGAGATGGTAAGTCTATAAAGCCCAAAATATTTTTCAAGTGAAGTATTTTTTTAAGACATTGACAACAGTTTCAAAAAGTCAATGAAGGTTGAAACACAGAACATTGCAATGGCCTGTAGATTATGCATTTGCTGAAATAGATCTAGCAGATCATCAACTGTTATAAAAAAGAAAATGACACAAAATGTATATGTATGCAGGGAAAAGGTTAAAAGCATATGCAACATCATATTAATAGTAGTTTCCCTGGGCTACTGGAGGGAGTGCTAATTTCTTCCCCTATATATTTATATTTTCTAACGGTTCTATAATCTACACATATTTCATACCCAATTAAAAATTAAATACATCAATTGAATATATGCCTAACGAGAAAAGGGTGGGAAAGGTGAACAAGGAGGGAAGAGAACGTAGCAGCAGGGAAGTGAGAAGTGAAGGAAAAGAAGCTACTGAAGTGGTCCACTCTGAGAGGAACAGGGGACACAGCTTCTAAATCAGTCTCCATCTCCATCCTGCAAGCCCAGGAGTCCCACGCTCTTTTCTATGCTATGGCTAACAGACCCTAGCCAAGGACAATGAAAGGCAAAGAACTGCCTGCATACAGGCGTCAGTGTAACCATTTATTTAAAAGGAGAACTGAACTTCCTGTTGGGGGTGGAGGAGAAGGAGGACACTCAAGAATGCTGATATTGCCCAGGCAGGTGTGGCTCAGTTGGTTGGGCGTTGCACAGAAAGCTTGCCGGTTCAAGAACACACAGAAAGTCTTTTTCAAGGAATAAAATGCACGTATGCGGGTTGTGGACTCCATCTCCGGTGGGGAGTGGGCAGGAGGCAGTCAATGTTGTGCTCCCTCTCGCATTGTTGTTTCTCTCTTCTCCCATCCTCTCTCTCGAAAAATCCATAAATTATTCTTTTAAGAAATGAAAAAACAGAACACTGATATTCACAGAGCTGCTTCTCTCCACCTTTGCTTTTGCATCTCAAGCTCCAGAAGTCACTTAAAAAGCAGGCTATGTATTTTCAAGAAGTAAATCTCTTGGATGAGTACCTTATGTTCACGAGAGGGAAGGTGCCGGGCTGCGTATTGGAACTCCCGGCCAGAGAAGACAGCTATCTCTCTTGGCACAGGTTCTCGGGGATGAGACCACGTCTAGCGGGGATTTTCTCCAGATTCGACAGCCTTGGCCCTACCAAACCACGCGGCCTCGTTTGCACCATACATCACTCGTCACGAGTCTTTCGTTTTTCCTTTCAAGCATCCACAGGTCAAACACTGTGTGTTCCCAACCGTCTGGGAGCTTCTCGGGCCAGGAACGGGACATTCATTTCGCTCAGCACTCCTTTAACGTTTCTATTGTGTTCGATTTCCCACTCCCCCTGCCCATGTCCCTGGAGAATAACTTCTTCCTTGTTTTAAAAACTTGGACCACAGTCAAGGTTGATGTGTTTCTCCACTTTGCAGGATATTTTCTTCAGGAGAGACAAAACAGAGGCTGACAGAGTGGCCAAGGCTTGTGAGCGGCCTTAAAAAATCAGCAGCCTTATTAAGAGCACACAGAAAGTCTTTTTCAAGGAATAAAATGCAGATGACACAAGGCACCATAAACAGAATTATTCATAAAGGTGGACTGATCCTCAGAAAGGGTCCCCGGCAATGTTTTCTCTGAGTGACCCACTTTAAAAATCTAATTTCATTTGTTTATGGGTGAGGGAAAGGGTCAGAGTCAAGAGAGTGGTTTCATAAAGTATCTTCTCTTTGACTTAAAATCGAAATACAATATTCTCCTGTTGGAGGTCATAAAACTAATTCTGATCCCAATGGGCATGGGGAGATTAGAAAACGAGGAGAGGGAAAAGGAGACAAGAGTAAATCAGTGGCAAGAATATCCTCCCTTCCCCATTCTGTCATGTTTTCATCTCATCTTCCCCACGCTCTCCCTCAAATCCCAGCCCCGCCCATTAGAACATCGCTGCTCCCTGATGTCTAATGAAAGACGCCTCCGTGGACTTGTTAGGACATGAGGAAACAAGCCTATTCTTTTTTGTATAAAAGTAACATTTTCAAGGAAAGAAGACATGAACAAATATTTAGTGGGGGTTAGCCTGAAGTACATGATCTTTTAATAAAAAATTGATAATGCCTCATTTTTATGAGCCATGTGGGAATTCTATCTTTCTTCTCCAAAACATGAGTCAAACCTCCAGTCTTCCTGTCGTATATCTACCATGTCACCCTGGTTTTTCTTACCACTGATTTCAAATAGTGTCAAGACACTAGTTATGAATTAAAGCAACAGATGATTATTTCTCTTTATTTTTCTTTATGAAATATCTCTTCTCAAATGTATTTTCCATATTAACAGTGTTTGCATACCATGACCAAAGAAAGTAAATTTGGTATCACAGAAAATAATGACCCCTACCCAGATTATGTCTCCTCCCCCTCCCACCCCCCTTCCCCCCAGAAAAAAGCCAAACTTTCTACTGGAATAACAGATTCAGTTGAGTCCAGTTCTGGGATATTCATGGGCTTGGAGGAAAGAGCTAAGAAGTCATTCTCTTTAAGAGTTAAAAGAGGGGCAACCTGTGGGCCATGACACATCAGTGGCTTTAAAATCAATCTATACATCACCACCAGCATTTCAAAAAATGATATGGAATAAAGTAGAAAATATCAGTATTATAAAAATATCAGCATGCACAGCATGGTGTAAGGGTGAGTACTGATTTGTGAAAATCTGTGTGGCATGTGTGAGTGTGTGTGTGCACTCACACTCATGTATATATTGGATCTCAGTGTAAAAGGTAATTCTACTGTGGTCACAATATAAAAAGCTTAAGAAAAAAAAAAAAAAAGCTCAAGAAATTCTAATCTAGGGCCCAGAATCTGGAGTCAGACAGAGGTGGGTTCCAACATGGCCCTGCCACTTACTCCATCTGTGGACTTGGTTAGGTGGCTTAATCTCTCCAGCCTCCTCACCTGAAAGGTGGACGTAACCATAAACCTAGGATTGTCATGCAATCAAAAGAGCAAACATATGTAAAGCCATTGACACAAGGTCCCACAATGTTGACATCCATCCTTAGATAAATGCTCAATTCACAAATGCAAGCAGACATCAATTAATTTACATTGTGTTCGGAAAGGACAAATCCAGTGTGAGAGATGTTCATCAATTAGACACTTGTATACCTTTTGTACTCTCCAAAGAGTTGGCTCTTCTGTAGGACTATCTATTGGGGCCATTTGATCCTTGTGAGACAGCTCTCTGAAGTTAGTATTCTAGAAATACATTCGGATTTCAGAAATCCTTTTTCAGCATATAAGCACCAAACCAATGAAAAAAGTTCTGCTAAGTGTTTTCTTTTTCTTATGCAGAATTGATAAAAACAAATTATTCACATTGTGTGCTTCATTGTTACAATATAGCTTCTGACTCTCCAGCAAGTGACTAATATCACATGTCTAAAGACCTTCAAAGATATCAGAATTATCTCAACTATGGAAAGACCCAGACTCAAATAGATGACAAGATTCCTTATTTATAAATTTTATAACTAAGCAAAAAACAAACAAAACAAGCAAACTTACATACTCAACATACAGATATTTTTTTAAAACGGTAACATACACACTTCACAATTAAGTTCTTTCTATTCTTGGCATTTAGTTTGTGGAGTTAATGAATTCTGAGTGAAGAAAAGGAAGAGATCCAGAAAGAAAGAGTGAGACCAAGAAGCCAAGAAATATAAGACAGTTGAAAGTAGGCAGAGGATGGAATGCTGAAATTGTCAGCAGTCTCTTGGATGCAGGTAGGGAGAGAAAAGTGTCAAATCAACAGGAAGTTTCTTATTTTGGGATCCAGAAAAGGAAATGGAGATTTGAATAAAAAAGAAAAATTGGGGGTGAAAGTAGAGAGAAGCATCTAACAGTTGATGAAAAACAACTCTGCTGATTATTGAAGGGTTATCCAAAAAAATATATTACTGAGCCCAAAAGAGGATGAGGAGAGGGAGGCCAGTTCAGGTGTTCAAGCAGAGAAAATGAAATCAAAAGATATAGTTATAGAAATTTCCCAGGGTGCAGGCTACAGGACTGGGGAAGACACAGATGTTGGGAATGAAAAATTCTTTGCAGAAAGTCTGGTCATAGACTTGGGGTAAAAATTAAGTTCTCCCTTAGAGATTTAAAGATAAGTGGAGAGAATGCAAGTGAAGTATGACCGAAAGATTTGATTGATCTAACAGGAATATATGTAATGCCATGAATCTAGTATTTTATGAAACATTCAGGAGGAAATGAGAAGGGTTCCTACTGCATCATTCTAAAAATTGTTTTCCAGGAGTATGTTGATGAGAAATGTCACCACCTCCATTTTCATCCACAACATGTTCTCGATAAATAAGAGGACGCAGAAAGGGAGAGAGATTTTTCCCATGCCAGTGCAAGGATAGCTACCCTGATTACCCAGTGTCAGTCCTAACTCCTGCATCGCCCCCAGCACCATCAACAAGGCCTATGCATTTGCCATCATCGCATTTTCCACTCACTTGCTCTGCCCTTCTGTCCATTTCACTGAGCTGGAGCTCCCAGCAGCAACTCTAGAAGAGAAGAAGAGGCGGGGGGTGGGGAATGGAGCATGCATGGCTCTAAAAGCCTCCCAGAACCCAGAATCCGATGAGAAGTCACTAAATACACAGAGATGTGAAGCTAGCTGTCTAGTCCAGAGTACTGAACTAAGTCCCCAGTCCCACTGGAGCTGAGGGTGGGGTGAAAGGCCCCACAGGGAGGCTGGGAAGAACCTGGGCTTTTGGAATCAGATCTGGGCGTGGAATCTCAGCTCTATCACTTCAGACAAAGTGAACTTGGGAACCTGAGCTTGATTTACTTCTTTGGAAAACAGGGTAACAATAGTAGGCCTCATACTGTTGTTAGGAAGATTAGATGAGGTGACCTAAAAGATTACCTGATATACCACAGGAGCTTGATGAGTGTCATATCCAATTGCCTATCAACTCAGACTTGCTAGAAAACTGAAAGCAACCAGGTTTGAGAACTTTGAGTCTGGATTGTCCAAATCATCATCTCTCAAATATAAATTTAGATCCTGAACTTTGCAAACACAAAGCATTTTTTGATAAGATAGAGTAGTAGTTAACATCTGTGATACCACTAGCAAAACATAAACATTAAATGAGGTTGAATGGACACAACTTCAAAGAACTCTAAAATATTCAAAAGGAAAGGCCATATTAAGTTCTCCAAATATTCTCAACGCCCTTGTTCCAGACAAAAATATCCCCTATGTCTATGCCTGAAAATGTAATACTTGAACACAACCCACCAACTGGGGGTGGAAGAAAACACCTTGATTGTACAAAGAGCCTTGCCTATTCTTCTAAAAATGTACTCTTTTCATAACTTATTAGCATCTTTAAAATGGTTCAAATAGGTATAAGTTTCTGTTTAAGGAATAGAGAAAACCTTACCCCTTTAGTGTGGCTCCCAAGTTCATCTGATTCCAGGTCATGCATTCAAGCTGGGAGGTCATCTGGTATAAATTGTCACTGTTAGAAAAACATCCAGAGTTAGAAACGCATAGTTACAAAAACTAAAAATAAATGTGCCATTGTCTCTTGAAACAGCAATGGAGCTTTGACTCCCCTTTACAGTGGAAGCCTCCATGTTTTCCAGAATGACAGACCACAAGTCTGAAATAATTTTCATTTCACCCCACTGATCTTTTGCACAGTTATTCACTTCACACAGCAACAAGGATGTGAGAGTAATTTAGAAGCCTTTAAAAAAAACCTTAGTATAGAGTGAATGTTGAAGTTTCTAAAGAGGTATTAAACCTTGGAAGGGAAGAGGCTAAAGGGAGTAAAACTTTGAAAGGCAACACAGGCTGGATAACTCAACATTAAAGTTAAAAGCCTGGAGCTGAAAGTAAAAAGACAGCAGATTAATTATTCGTGAAAAGGCCATTAAGTTGTTTTAATCAAAAGGATAAGTATCATGTGGATTATGAGGGCCTAAAACGTCAGAGTGATGGGTGATGGATGGTCTCAAACTCAAGGACGTGACGAGGAAGAGAAAGAGGATGAACTACGCACCACGAAAGGAATCATTTTCTATAAAATTTTTAATCCTGGTACAAGTTAAATGGAGCTTTTTTTCTAAAAGCCTCCAACCCAGTTTTATAAAGCTGGATGAGGGAAAACAATGGCTGATCACTTACATTAAGACCCCAAAGGAGAAATACATTATCGTGTAAACCAATCAAAAATTGTTCTCTCCCTTTTACTTTGCACATACAACTGTTAGAAACATCTCTATTACATGTGTTTTTAAACATTATTCTAAATGCATTATAGAAGAGCTATCACAGCCATGCCCTGAAATAACACCCCAAAGTATCCTGCATGTTCGACTCTTTTAAGCATCTTTATGACAGGTTTTTTAATTTTCATTCATTCTTTCATTTTCTATTTATCTCATTCCTAGAAAACTAGAAGATGAATCAATCATCAGGCATCTCCTAAAATATCCAAGCTCTATTAAGAATGAATTTAGTCCTGAACTGAAATGGTTAATTATGAAATGTGAAACCCAAGAGATGAATGGTTTGTTTGGAAGCCCTTGGTCTAAACACATTACAGACATTACAGGACATTTTCGCTCCACCTTCACGGCAGACTGTGAACAAAGGGTAAGAAGCTTTCAATATCTAATGTGCGATATCAGATTGCAAATTCTGGACAATCTCCGTCTTGTCATGGCATTCCTTTGGGTTGCCTTCATCCATCGGGCCGGGGCAACACCAGTTTAATTATGAGAAGGTTTAGTCAGGCCAACCAAACTGGGAAATTACAGCAACTCGGAATAAATGAATACTGTGCTCTCTCTTGGCACAGCTTGATAAATCAAGGTAGAGTACATCTGCCTCTCATATAATCACTCTGAAAATTATTTTGAAGATAACACAGGATAAGGAGGAAATCAGAGTCCAGAAGTGAATTTTACATATGAAATGAGAAGTGACTTCAATCTCAAAGTATGTGTAGTTTCATTAGTCAGTGTATGTCTGGACCCCATCATTCATCCCCATGTCTGACTGGCTATTATGCTACTACAATATCCTACATATCAATGAGAAAAAAATGATTAGTTTCTCCTGCAGCTTCCCGGTTTGCAGCAGCGGCCGGTGCTGGTCTGTGCCACTACGTTTCTCAATTCCATGAATTCTTGCTGTAAGGCCAGTGTAATTAATTCCTGAAGGACCCCAATTTTTATTAGAAGTGCCAGCCTGCTACATTTAAACACGGGAGAGTTTCTTGAACTTTCTTTGGGTTGACAGTTCATTAATAAGCAGCCTCCTCCACAATCTCTACTGGTTTTTGTTCTCCTGCGCCTTTTCATCAAGCAATCCATTTATTAATCTTGCCATTAATCTCAGCCAACAGGCATTGTATTCCCCAGGCAGCTCTATATATTTGTCACTAATTTTTAAAAAATTGTTCACCAGTTGAATCACTCAGCTCCAGCTGACAATTTTCCTAGGCCCTATAGGGACGTGTGATCTTTCTAAAATGATTTCATCCCTGCGTAAAACTAAGAAAGTCCTAATTTCTAAGAGGGCTGAGAAATAAGATGAATGACAGAAGTTTACACATATGGGTTAATGAGTCCCGAATATTGTTTAGGAATTTTCTCACAGAATTAAAATCCAATAGATTCCTAAGGGTCTCTGTATGGAAGTACCCCAATGAGAAAATATTTTAAGGACATTTTCTTGGCCCCCAATACCTCAAATACAAGGTATGTCTTACATATAGGTATCTTCCTAATTGGTGCTTAATAAATATATTGCCCTGTCCAATATGGTAGTCACTAGTCACATGTGATTATTGAGCACTTGAAATATGGCTAGTGCCACATGTTGAAATAAGATTTTACTATATTGAGTTATATAGAATATTTCAAAATTAATTTCACAGTTTTTTTTTATTTGGCTACTAACAAATTTCAAATTATGCATTGACTTGCATTATGTTTCTGTTGGACAGTGTTACTCTGTAAGTTTTAGAATATGGAGCAAATCAATTCAGTTCTTTGCACCTCAGTTTTCTTATCTGTCAAATGGGAATATCAATCTCAATTGATCTAACTTTGCAGAGATGCTGTAAAGCTCTAATAATGGCTCTTGGAGGCCTACACAGATAAAATATTTTAATTTCATGATCATACAGGTTTCAGGTATGGGTTTCTATATGATCATATTAACCAATGTCACCCCAATAAATTTAATAAAAAAATTAAAGCAAACAAAAATATTTTAATTTTTCTAACCCAACAAATTTTGCACAGCACTTCCATACATCTCGAATATTCTTCACAACAGTTTTACTGGTATGTGGTAGTTATAATTATAATTATAATTATAATTATTCCCATTTATCAGAGGAGGACCTGGGCTCAGAGAAGTGCCTAGTGCTGACTTTCCTGATGTCCCTACCCCCACCCTGCCCAGCTCCTTTGAAAGCTTCAGACATCATTTGGCCTCTGAGCCTTGTCCTCTCATTGCCATTTAAATAATAGTAATAATAATGTAATAATAATATAGACAAGAGGTTGGAAGTGAAAGAAACATACATAAGAAAGCATCATAACCTATTTTATCTCCAGAAAGTGACAAGATGCAAGATGCCCAACACATCCTCTTGAGCTAACCAAGGACAGTGTGCCAGTAGAAGCCCAACTTCTTGATTTTAGTGGTCCTGATAGCCCAGCTTACAAATCCTCAGAAGGGGAGAGAAGGTGGGATGGGAAGAAGAACTTTCAGAAAATCCCCCAAGCTACTAATAGGTTTCCTGAGGCCAGCGATGGGATCACAGCACAATTTCAACCACATCCTGCCTTCTCTTGGCTGGGAGTCCCCAGCAGCTCAGTCAGTAGGCTTGGCTGGCACAATCTTTAACTGGAAGTCAACGACAGCAATGACAATAACTGCTGCTGGGGAGAGGACAAAATATGAACTGGAGCTAAAAATACTGGGCCCAGGCATGCTCAGGCTCCGATCTCTTTGGGCAATCGGTCAACACCCAGCTCTCATTATGAAAACCCACAGAAAGAGGCAGCACTGGTCAAAGAATATACAGCCTCTGACAAATAGTGCATCTAATTATTAAATAACCACTGTAGGTGTCAACCGCCTCATTCCCAGAGGAGATCAGATAAGCAGGTGGTTTGGCTCAGAGCGACCACAGTGGTCACGTAGGCATTTCAGCTCCCGGTCTAACTCTGTCTGTTCGGAAGTGAACTCTGAAATTGCAGGCTGCCAAAATATATTCTGAAAGTCATGCTGTCCTTTATATTTTTGTAAGTGGGTCTTTTTTTTAAAGTTACTTGTTTCCTATGAAAGAAATGTTTGAAGTTGGAGGCAAAAGGGAGAGGAAAAAAACTTCTATAACTGGGATTAATGCAAGCTGGAGAAAAATAAAAGGAAGTCCGTCCTAGCAAAAAGGGGAACTTAAAAGGAAATCAGTAGTAGATCATATAGAGTTTATTTTGGCCTGGACTGCAGTATTACTGAGTTCTCGACCTCTGCACAAAAAGAAAGGAAGAAGAAAACCCTCAGCTATTATCTGGACTGAACCTCCTCCACTCTTCAAATGCATGTGTAATTCAAGTACATTTTCATCTTTAAGTGTGTTTACTATATTCAACAGAATAAGGTAGAAAAGTACCTATCACCACGGGAATGGAACCACTGAACCTGGTTGAGATTGGAGTTACCTCTGCCAGATGTTTGCTAGTTGGCAAAGTAGCATCTTTTTTCTCCATTACAGTTTACATTTGATATTATTCTGTATTAGTTTCAGGTATACAGCATAGAGGTTAGACAATCATACTTTACAAAGTGGTTCCTGTGGTATTTCTTTCTAGTACCCACCTAGCCCCAGACATAGTTATTACAATATTATTGACTATATTCCCTATGCTGTAATTTACATCCCTGTGACTATTCTGTAACTACCAATTTGTCAATTTGTACTCCTTAATCTCTTCACTTTTTTCACCCAGCCTTCCCAACCTCTCTGAAAAGTAGCATCTTGGTAGAAGAATTTCCCCATAGGATGTTATTTTTTAAAGCCAAATAAGAAAATGGCGTCTATAACTGGCATTTGTGATCAGAATTGCTAATGTTTCCAGCGTTTGCTATCATCGCTCTGCCCCACACTGTGGTTTCACCTGTACCTGATAACGAAGGCTCAAGAACCAGACTTTCCCACTGCCCTTTTCCTGAGTTCTTCCCTCTGAGGCGCCTAGGAGGCTGCCAGTTGAGAAATTTCTGCCCAGCAGGCCATGGTGAATAATTATTTTACAGTCAATCTCTTGGTATTGTAATTTCTCTCAAGCTCACCAGTTAACCAAAGAAAAACCCACTGGGGATTCAACTTCTATTAATAAACACTTGGTCAGCACAAAAGTTGAAGGAATATTTGAAACTAGATTTTCCTCTCTCCCTGGAGACACATCCAATGCAAGCCCTTGGCTTTGATAACACTGCCAACCAACCACCCTGGAAACCATTCCAGACTTTCTGCCTTCATGCCTACCTATGTGGGAAACATATGCCAGTGTTGTCTAAAGTGAAATTTGCACCCCATGTAAAGTGTACTTGGATACACCAGTGAAAAGATACAGCATTGATTGGGCACAAACTGTCCTCTGATCTGTGTCTAAGTATAAAACTAACCTAATGGTGGGTTGTGAACTTCTCACTGACCTGGATTCCCCAGAAAACTCTATGGCTGCTAAGAAAATTTATCTCCTATGAAAGACAATCTACTGGTAAGGCTCCATTGTCAACTTCACCATTTGTGAATCATTAACAGTCAATTAAAAATTGTCAAATCATCAATGATTGCTTCCCAAATTGCTAAGGGGCAAAAGGAAACATTCTCATTTATATTAGTAGCACAATTGCTAACGAAGAATAGGCAAATGACACATAGAAGAATAAAATGAAAGAGAAACAACTAGAATATAGAAAGAAATAGTGGACACAGAACTTTTCAAAGTAGCTGTGAGAATCAAGCTGGGCAATGGGCACAGTAGAGGGTTGGGGTTCCAAGGAGGTCAGCAACCAGACAAGGCTTGTGGAAGAGGACTCAAGGGGAATGGGCAAGGGAGGTCCAGCTAGCTGTAGGCTCTAGATCAGCCGTTCTCAACCTGTGGGTCGCGACCCCTTTGGGGGTCGAATGACCCTTTCACAGGGGTCGCCTAAGACCATTGGAAAGCACATATATAATTACATATTGTTTTTGTGATTAATCACTATGCTTTAATTATGTTCAATGTGTAACAATGAAATTGGGGGTCACCACAACATGAGGGTCGCGGCATTAGGAAGGTTGAGAACCACTGCTCTAGATAGAAATCACAGGGAACATTATATTATACTCAATGTGGGTGGACTTTACTATTCTGTCCCCTCAGGGGAACATGGGGTCCAACATTCCCTGAGACCATGCCTCTGAGCAAGCAGAAAGCTGGGTGACCCTGGAAGCAGACATTCCTCCTGGGTGATGGACGGGGAGGAAGGTCTCTACCCTGATTTCTTAGGTGTCTGAAATGGAACTTCACCAACAGTTCACATCCTGTGGTAAAGGCGAAGTTAGAGGAGTCTGCAGTTTGAAAGACAGAGCTGCTTTGTTAGGACTTAAGGAGAGAGTTCAAGTTGGCTCCAATAATGCTCACCAGGGGAAAGCATTGTCCTCAGTCCACTAAGTGCTTACTATTGAAAGCTATGGGTAAAACTAGTGGATAATGGTTTCTTTCACAATTGTGGGAAATAAAGATCTTCCTCTAGTGCAGTGGTTCTCAACCTTCCTAATGCCGCAACCCTTTAATACAGTTCCTCATGTTGTGATGACCCCCAATTTCATTGTTACAAATTGAACATAATTAAAGCATAGTGATTAATCACAAAAACAATATGTAATTATATATGTATTTTCCGATGGTCTTAGGCGACGCCTGTGAAAGGGTCATTTGACCCCCAAGAGTCAAGCAAGACCCAGGGCAGATGCCACTTTGGAACAGGAATGGCACTTACGTATCACTAGAGGCAGCAGGGCGGGTGCAGTGGGTAGAAGCATGGATTCAGAAGCCTCCCTACCTGAATTTGAACACCAGCTCTGTCCCTTACTGTGTCCCACTGGGCAAATTCATCGCCCAGGGCCTGTTTCTTCCTCTGTGAAGTGGGGGTGATAATTTCAAAGGGATAACTCAAAGAGTTCTCATGTGATTAGGTAAGTCAATAGTTGTAAAGTGCTTAGAATGGTGCCTGGATGAAGTAAGTGTGTATAAGCACTTGTTATTACTATTTATTAGCAAAAGCATGGACTTTATAAGGGGAATATTCCAGGTGGAGTGGCCTGGCACCCCTCGGTGATGCAGAGCTCAGATGGGCTTTGAAGTCAGAGACACTGAGGATCAAATCCTGATTCTGATTCTCACTCACTATGTGACCCTGGGCAAGTTACTTCTAGTCTCTAAGCCTATTTCCTCCCTAGTACCTACCCTCATAAAATAATCAGAAGAATTAAATGAGTGAACTGAGTGAAGCACTTAGCACAATGCCCAGCAGTACCGAGTCAGCATGCAGTAATAGATCCTAGTTACTATGTTACAGGGACTCGCGCTTTCACCCAGCTATGATCATTGGCTTCCCCAAGGGCTGAAATCTAGTTTCATAAGCCTTCGTGGCCTTTGGACAAAACTCTACCCATCTTCAACTTGGGGGAGTGGGCAAGGAGGAAGGGGAAACCATCTCCTAATCACTTTCCATAAGTTGATTGAGGGCATTTTCTACTCACTGCTGTTTGCACCTACACACAAATGTGTATAGCTGTAACTCCTCAGGTATGTTTTACCTGGGAGAGAGAAGAGAACTTACAATGTTTCCCTTGTTGTAAAGTACAGAATTCTGAGAATTTCCTCAAAGAAATTCACATTGTGCGCTGCTGCTTATTTAATGGCCGTATATGTGCCACTACCTTTACTTCATGCTGGGAAGGGAGACTGAATCCGATAGTGGGGAGACAAAACTTTGGGAAGAAGGGTGGCGAAGAAGCTGGGCAGGCTGCCTCAAAGGGTCAAGTGCAACGAAGCAAACAAAATAGGACAAGCCTTTCCCAGGCGGTCCCAGTGTTGGACAGAAAAGCACCACTGAATCTCAAAAATCCAAAAGTTAAGTTATTAAGTGATTCAAGTTTAGTCCTATTTTCCATGCTTTTTCACACACTGTTCCCAAAGGCATTTAAATGCCCCTTCAGACTTTTTTAAGGAGTAGAAAAGAAAAAAATGACATAACTGCAGTGATGTCGACGCACAGACCCAATTTTAAAATAACCCTACACCTGCCCATTCATCATTACTGCCGGGGAAGCACCTGATCATTTTTTTTTTCATTTAGACAAAACAAATCCAGCTTATTTTGTCTGATTAAGCTTATAAAACACTGATAGACATTTCTCCGTAGTTAGTCTTGACATATCAGATATCATTACTCCAGATAATTTTTTAAAAGCAATTTGTTTAAGTGACATGTAAGATGCCTGTACAGCTCTCTCTTCCCAAGCCATCCATCCAGAGAATTGAGGAAAAAGAAAGATAAGCTACACCAGGCACCACCAGGGTGTTTCTGTGAAAAGGGCACACTAAGGAAACACAGTGCTCCCCAGCTGGTGACAGCCCAAGGAGAAAGACCTCAACTCTTTCAAGAATAGCCAAAAAAGAACCCAACTCTTAGAAGGTACAGCCTCAGTTGCAGTAATAAAAACACTATCAATAACTACTTGACATTTATTAAGTGCTTACTGAATACCAATTAGGCAATGCTAAACCTCGAAGGCTTCTTTTCACGATACCTAATTATCATCTGATTTAGTACTTCAGTACCTGGAGAGTCCCTTGATCAACATAGGTGGATGGAGATGAGGTACTGAGGACACCGTGAAATACTTGTTTACACAACTACTGTAACAGGGTATATGATTACTTGTACTTCAGCTTGAAGTACCTGATCTTTGAAAGTGATTAGAAAAATAGTGACTTTAGGGTGGATAGAGCCTCAAAGACTCAGATAGTACAAACTTCAAGGGAGCAAGCTCTTTTCCTACTGGGGTCAGAAATTCTTTTTTAGGAGATGTTACTGCTTAGGGAATTTTCTGTAATGGGGGAAAATGGTATTTTTGTGACATTCATTTAAAAATGAGAAGCAAAGTGTTGTAATTACGTAGGAAGAAAAAAAGGGATACACAGATATTTCCCAAAGATGAACCTGACAAAATTGCTTTATAGAGTGGCCAATTACAAACTGGGTCTCAAAAATGTGAAAATTTTATGTATAAAATGCAATTCAAGTGACTTTTCCTATGTCTATAGTAATCACAAATTTAGCCCTAAGTCAAAATCCACCCCTAGGGACTCAGTTTGGAGAACTGCTATTCAAGTGTGATCACTTTATCCCTGACTCCTTTTCTTTCTGGGTGGCTTAGTCCCTCGGGTAGCTCAGTCCCCTTGATGGGCCCTTTCCTAGTGTCCCACAAGGTGGATTTATGCTTAAGAGAAAGGAAATAAGAAATGTGAGTAAGGCCCTGCCCTGGTAGCTCAGTTGGTTGGAGAATTGTCCCGAAGCACCAAGGTTTTTGGTTTGATCACTGGTCAGGGCACATACAAGAATCAACCAGTGAATGCATAAATAAGTGGAAAAACAAATTGATGTTTTTGTCTGTCTCTAAATTCAATCAATAAATTTTTTTAAAAAAGAAAGAAATGTGTGTGAACTGTGTGTCACCACTGACCCAGACTCCAATGGCCTCTCAACCCCCATCTCCCAGGTGGTATCCGGGCCCATCTAAACAGCACTCAGCATCAAAGTCTTCCTCTCCACCTGGGGTGAGGCACCAAGCAGGGATCACGGAGAGAAGAACAGGCCAATGGGGAGCCATTCCAACTGCTCCCCTAAGGCTACTAGAACAATAGCAAGGTCACTCTGGCAATGGGCAGGAGCTGCTCCTCAAAAAGGAGGGGGAGGGCACTTCCACTCGTTTTGCTAAGGGAGGAGGATCACAATAGAGGATGGTTGGGAACTCTGCATCCATTCCAGTGACCTGACTCAGAGAGGGGAGGCAGAGATGCTGGGCTTGGAGCAGAACACTGGGCCTGCAATGCTGAAGAACAGAGCTGGGTTCCAGCTAGGAAGGGAGAAAAGGAGGGTGATGCGTTGTGACCTTTCTATCTCTGTCTGTGAAGAGAGGGGTGGGGGCGGGGGGGGGGAGGGAGAGGAGGAAAAAGAAAAAAAAGTGATCTCAAATCCAAGATCCTATAAGAGATGCTGAATTTTCCAATCAAAAGAAAGTGTCCAAAGCAGGCACAGCTCAGGCATACAGAAGTGGAAAGGGCTCCGGCCCTACCTCCCCAGAGCAGTAGAATCAGACCAGTACCGGGCTCAATTTCATGAGCGCGCCAGGCCTTTCGGAGGCGCCACTGCGGGGTGGGGAGCCAAGACTCCTTCCCCTCCTCCACCTGTGGGACTGAAGGTCCCCCAGGCGCGGCCATTCCCCCCACCCAATCTCTCAGGGCAGATGCTTTTCCTTCCTTCATTACCTCACTACCTCCTTCCCTTGACGTCAGCCCCGGGCCCAGGAGCGGAGGGGAGGGAGGATGGAGATGAGTTTGGGGGCCAGTCGGTATCAGGATCGCCGGAGCACCGGGGTGAGGGGTAGGGGTGGTATGTGAGGTAATGCGCGCCCAATCCGCGGGCTCCTAGGGCCGGGAGCGGCCAGTTCACTCCCCCCGCCCCACCTCCCCGCCTGGTGCAGGCTGGTGTGTGTGCACCAGTTACTAGGCAACCCTATCGGAGACGCGGGATGCTGGCCAAGTTCACCCAAAGTTGAAGAATAAATTTGGGGGAGAGTAGGTGGAGGGTGGAGCGAGAACCGAGAGAAGGCACAAGGGACAGGAAAAAAAGCTTCGAAGGGAAAGAAGCCGTCTTCCGCCTCCTGGGAACAGGAAGAAGGGCGGGCTCGGCACTCCCCGGCGACCCGACTGCAGTCCCCAACGCAGGCTGGAGTCCGGCCCAGCGCGCAGC
>NW_006283770.1:180639-187840 GCF_000327345.1 Myotis davidii | reverse complement strand
GCGCCCGCCAAGTTGTCCCAGGGAAGGCTGGCGGGCGGCCCTAAGGGGATTTGAGTGAGAAGAACTACGTGGCAGTGGACTTCGTGTTTCATCTTTGGTCCTGAGGATGCAAAGTCTTCCCAGCAAAGAGCCCCTAAAAAACCACCTTTCAAAGTGCCTCTCTTTCTTTTCCAGTTCTAAACAGTTACCGCGCTCCTTCATATTCAGAATGAGAGCACGGAGCCCTACCTGGTTTGACTCAGTGGATAGAGCGTCGGCCTGCGGACTCAAGGGTCCCAGGTTCGATTCTGGTCAAGGGCTTGTACCTGGTGTGCGAGCACATCCGCAGTGGGGAGTGTACAGGCGGCAGCTGATCGATGTTTCTCTCTCATCGGTGTTTCTAACTCTATCCCTCTCCCTTCCTCTCTGTAAAAAAATCAATAAAATATATAAAAAATAAAAAAATACGAGCACGGAAACGAGGACACCTACTTCTCTCTACCGGAGCCTGGAGATCTGCTTCAGTTTGCCTTAAGCAGCTGGGTTGGCTCCCGAAGTCCGGGCCGCCCCGCATCAGATGATCCCGAGCTCTAGGCTCCCGGGGACCCAGACGCGGCGCCCAGCGCCTCCTTACCTGCTGTAGGGCGTCCGCAGCAGCAGGGCCTGGCTGCCGGTGCAGCTGTCCGTGGGGGTGTGGCAGCCGTAGACCGGGGGCGGCACGGAGTACTGCTGCTCGCCTGCAGAGAGCGGGAAAGCAGAGTGAGCGCCCAGGGGTCTCCGGGGTGCGGGTGGCGGGCAGGGACTGGGGGAGAGAGCTTCCTGAGCCGGGGTCCCAGGCTAAGCTGGGGGCAATGGAGCCTGGATGCTAGACGGGCCAAGACGGAGCGTCCAGACGTACTGAGCCAAGCTTCCCACTTCCCACTCCCTTCAAAGCCACTGCCTAGTCCACAGCAGACCCCTGGGACCTTCTTAGGCTTGGTTGAGTGGAGTCCCTAACATACCTGGGGCTCGGAACCGATCTTTTAAATTGAGATTGGGCTAATTATTTCTCAAAATCCCTGTACATGTCCTCTTCTCCCTTCCTAATGTGCTGTGGGTTGGAAATTCATTGGGGCGGGCGTGTCGGGTCTGTCGGACGGGGTCGCCTGGAAGAAGGGGAGAAGGACCCCGCACTATCCCCGCCTGCTTACCCAGCGAGCCCTGCTGGCCCATGGGGTCCTCGTGCTTGAAGGAGTGGTTGGGGAACTGCGCCGCGTGGTGGGACGGCGTGTGACCATAGTTGGGCGTCCCGTCGAAGGTGACTGTGCTGTATCCTGCGGGAGCGGCGGAGGGAAGCACAGCGTCAAAAGGGTCCATGGGTCCGAACCAGAACCGCTGCGGAGGAGCGCCCCGCTGCGCCTTGGGATCCCACCCGTCTCTAGGGCTTTGGGCGGGAAGACGGGCCCAGGGCCCCGAGGTGACCTCGGGACCCGGGCCGTTCTCTGCTCTATTCCAAGTGAAATGCGGATCTCCCCACCGTTTCCCAATTTGTTTATGCCCTTGCCTCCCACCACGACTGCGGCTCTGGACCGAACCTCCCGCAAGGAAGTATGAAAACTGCCAACCATTCGGCGAAGCAAGCTGCTCTCCCCCAAACCAGACACCGCTCTCGCGCAGGGGCAGCGCGGGCAAGCGAAATGAATCTGCTCCGCTGACCCCGCGCTGACTCCGAGCCGTAAATCAGGGGCCGCACCAACTATCATTAATTACTCAGAGCCAGTTAACGGCATGGGCTTTAAATGGGGAGAGTAATTACAGAGTAATGGTATCTGTCTGAGGCCGAGCGACCTGACACCATGACACCTAAGGCCCTGGGGAAAGCTAGCAGGAGGAAAAGAAGGGGCCCTTCCGGTTGGGCCCGCAGGCCTTGGCCCTGCCTCCTCCTCCTTCCCTTCTGCATGGACCCACCTCTGCTCCGGTGGGTCCGACTCTGACCACCACTGCGGGGACCAACTTCCTCGTGCCCAGGCCAGAAACCCTGTTTCTTTTAGTGTCCCTGACACTGTACCTCACCCTCACGACAGTGCATGAGTACTCTGCCTCAGTTTCCCTGCAAGGAAATTGAAGGTAACACCGCCCCGTGTTCTTGCCCAACTCTCCAAAGGTAAGAATTAAAATAATTGTGGTGTCTCAGTTGAAAAATATAGCCTCCTTCTATGATTATTGTTATTTAATTGCTTTAAAGATAGACCCCAATAGCTTCTGGAAAAACTGTTGCCACCTCTAGGAAAAAAGTATCTATGGCTAAAAGGATCAATCCTTAGGACCCTGAACCCAACCGTAGGGGCCTCCTATGTCAGGAATCTCTGGCCTGAGGTCAAGACCAAGTGAGGAATGAGACTGGCCCAGACACTCCTATCTGCTCCCTGTAGGACCACCACCGGTCCAGTTTCCCAACCCCAGGCACTGCACTGGGTCACATGGTCCCCATTGCCCCACTCTTATCCCAGGCATGATCCCTCTGCAACATATGTCCCAGAAGACAAGCTGGACAGAGAAAGGAGGCCATTACCCCCATCTTTGAAACACGCCCCCCCAACAGAAACTGAGCTTCCAGGGGCCCACTCCGGAATGTGGTGTGTCAGAGTGGGAGGAAGGACTGGGCAGGTCTTAAATACAGGATTGTACAGATCAGGCCAAGTCTCCTGTACCAATTGGCGCCATGGGGCTACAACTTGGGAAGCCACCAGATTCTATAACTTGTGTGACCCCAGAGGCCTCCATTTCTCGCCTGCTAAGTGGACAAAGATAACCCCCGCCTGGTTAGCTGTCAGGCGTGGGTGAGCACGCTTGGGCTTCCAGGGCGCTTCCTTTTGGGAGCAGAGGCCAGGCTCCGTTAGAGGCCTACCGCTCAGCTTACAAACGAAATTTGGCTCTGAGCAGTGAAGTTTGCAGAGGAAGGGCTGAATTTTTAAAGGGAAAAAAATTTTCTTTAAATAAAGGCGAAACCGAAGCGACAAAGAAATTGCCTCTTTGCGAACCCTTCTCCATTCCTGAGCTGGAGTAAGCAGTGGACTGAGGCACCATGCTGTCCTCCGAGGCGGCGGGCTCAGCCATGTAGATTAGCCTCAAGGGCAACGGTTGCGGGGCTGGCCAGCGTGGCCTCCACATCCAGGGAGGCTCCTGGGGGCCCCTCCCAGACAGGACACGCACAAGCTGGTGGGCAGGAGCCGGCCTCCAACCCCCTTTACTTAATTCCCCCGGGAAGGGTGGTGGTGAAAGCTGGAGCCGAGGGGAGGGAGGGCTCTTTTAATTAGAAGCTTATCGGACGCGGGACTGATTAGAGCGCGTTGTCCTGAGGCTTCGCGCTGGATCTGGTGTGGGGAGCGCGGAGGCGGGGGAGACAGCTGCCGGCAGAAAGGGGCAGCGTGTTCAAAGGCTCCTTGTACTACTTCTAAGGACCCTAGAGGAAGACACTCCAGATTCCAAGGTAGCCCCTTTCCCACGGTTGGTCTTCGCCCGGAGAGAGTGCAACCTTGACCGCGCGGAAAGGCAAGAATGCTCTGTGCCATCCTCCTCCGCCCTAGGCAGCGGAGGAGCTGCGTAACTACCTGGTCCGGCCAGCGCCTCCCACCCCACATCCCGGAGCTGAGGGGTGCAGTGGACAGCAGGCAGTCATTAGGCTGATATTGATGAAGCTGTTGCAGGATGCGGGGAATCTGTCCGACAACGAAATACCCTTTTTCCAATGCGACCCAAGGAGCGTGCCCCTTGGGCCAAGCTGGTCTCCCCAGTGACCCCTAGGGTGGCTGGTAATGCCAAGGCCTCCTCTTGTGCTATAGTTTGGCGCTCCAGTGGGGTTGAGGAATAGGCCTGACAAAATCTTTTTTGCCCTTCCCCAAACCCCACACTCAATCTGGGCTACCCAAGTCCTCGCCTCACTTCTGCCCTGGCAAAACTCCCAACCCTCACACACTGACTACAGTGGGTTCCACGCCCATCCAGCAGGACAGAGGAAATTCATGTCAACAGTGGGCCAAGATCCCTGAAAAAGTAGGTAGAAATAGCCTAGAATGGTCTGGATTTGAGTCCCAGCTCTGCCACAAACTGAGACCTCTTGCACAACTAATTCCTTAGTGTCTGCCATGATGAAGTGACCGCTTGAGCTAAAACCGACCCACAACTAATCACTTAAAACCCAAATTTCCTTATCCTAAAGTAAGGGCTCCTCCAACCTCAGGCTGTCAGGTTCTGGCAAAAGTTGAGGCGCATGGCTTAATATTCAATTTCCAGTGCCTGGCATTCGCATAGAGTAGGTGCTCAGTAAATGTTTGCTGAACTAATGTTCAGAAGTAAGGTTAGGACATCAAGTATAACTATTTTTAAGAAATAGGAAAAGTAGCCCTAACCAGTTTGGCTCAGTGGATAGAGCATCAGCCTGTGGACTGAAAGGTCCCAGGTTCGATTCCGGTCAAGGGCATGTACCTTGGTTGCGGGCACATACCCTTCTCTCTAACCGATGTTTCTAACTATCCCTCTCCCTTCCTCTCTGTAAAAAATCAATAAAAAACATTTTTTAAAAAAGAAATAGGAAAAGTATATTTAAGAAATAGACAAAAACGGGTGGAGAGGAGGTGAGAGGCTGCCAGCAATCGTCTTCTCTTGAGGACCATGGTTAGGCTGCCCTATTTGGGGACTGGGATCCAGGTCTTTACTCTTCTCCCTTAGAGTTTGGCCTGGGCCTGCTGATGGCCATTCCTACACTTTGGGGAAGGAACTGATGCCCTTGCTTCCCTCAGCCCAAACCTCTTACTAGGCCCTACATTCCTGGAAGTGCCACAGAAACCCCGGAAGTCAAGAGAATAAATCCAGAATCTCCAAGCCTCAGGACTCAACATCAGGACTGAAGCTGGAACAGCTTCTGACATCTCACCCCAGCTCCCAGCTGCCAAATGAGTCCCAAGAGGTCAGCCAGTGACCTATCTAGGTTTTCACTGTAAGAGAAAAACCTCAGTCCAAGGACAGAACTGAGCTGACAGGCTGCGGTCCAGGTCTGGGGCCAACTCCCCACGGGGCTTTTCCTCAGGGGGGGAGTGGGACCTCCTTCACCTTCCAGTCAGTGGTGTGTTCCCAAACCTTTTTCCTTTGGCAGCCTGCCTAGCACCAGGCTCTTGGCCTCCCCATCCCATGCTGAGTTGATGGGATCCTGGGCAACAGACCTGCCCTGCAGAAGGCTGGACACGGGCCCAAACAAAGCAACAGAGCCCACATTCCAAAAATCTTCACAGTACCTAGATGGGCTCAATGATCATGGTGCAATAGCATTTTGCTGTTGGGAGACTTAAATCAGTGGATTCTCAGGCCGCTCCACATAGCACACATCTACACAGGAACTCAACTCACATCACACACTTGCCTGCCAGTCTTGCGAAGAACAGACCCGTCAAGTGTTAGGTGGGCTGTTCCACCTTCTGTGTTTAGAAGCCCTAGCCCAGGTAAAGTCAGGCTTCTGCACAGATCATCAGGCCAGACCCAATTCCCAGGTTGTCCATCTCAACTCCTCTCTTACAGATAGGGAAACTGAGACCTGTGGATTTGCCAAAAGTAACACCAGCCTGCTAAATAGAGGTGGCAAGCGGGTGGAGAATAGGAGCCTCTAAGAGGGACACTGAGTTATTCCAACACCCTGTGAGTCCAAAACACTAATTTCATTTCTGAAATAGCTAAAGCGGAGGACCCCCAAGGGTCAAGGATCACAGAGTCCCCTGAGGAAGAGAGGAGGACTGTTTCACTTTTGCCAGGTGCTCCCCGCTGGGCTACTGAAGGAAGAGACCTCCTAGAGATAAGGACAGAGTCCTTCTGCCTTGGGAGCCAGCACCTCCTGCAAACAGTACATACTCAGCTTCTAGCACCCCACGCATTCCAGAAACATCCCGGTCTCTAAACCCAGCGGGAAATTTTGCTCCAGGAAAAGCATTCGCCATTGCGTTTGTAAAGTATTTCCTAAAATATCGAATCCACCCGAATTGGTTTAGGTTCTCAAACAGTGCAAAAATAACAAACAACAATTAAAATAAATTTAGAAACCAAACTACAAGGGCCGGGCCCAATTGATTCAGCGCTGGTGGGGGAGAAAGACATGGGCGGGCGCCTGTGCGGGGCGAGAAAACTACCTCCTGTGCCCCTCGATGTACAATGACTGAAAACAGCAAGCAAACCTGGTCCTTGTTACAACCCTCAAGTCTTGTAAAAATCTCCCCTGGCTAAGCGCCGCGATCATTGACGAAGAGGCGCCCGAAGCTCGGGCCTCATCTCATTCCCTATGGTAGGACCCGGTTCCGCACAGCTCGGAATCGGACAAACGGGGTTTCCTAGCCCTCGAGCCCTAGCCCATGGCCGCCACCTGAGCTGGAACCAAGGAGATATCTGCTTCCATACTAACTAGCATATGCGGGAGCCATACGCAGACAATGACGAAGTTCCAGGAAAGCCACCGGTTAGTTGCTAGTCCTTTCCCTTATTCATTCTCGCGCTCCATGACACCTATTGTGCGTCTGAAGTGCCAACTCCGTGTTAAGGACTAGAGCAATTCCTGCACATTTTGTTGCGGAGGAGGCAAACACCGGATGCTCATCCAGTGCTGGTCCCACCCTGGAATCCAGTCTAAATGTCTGAAAAGTCCAATGCCAGGTGACAGTTTGGTGGTGCCTGGAGCGACAAAACCTCTTCCGAGGCACAGCCAGAGGCTGCAGCCCCTTCCCACTCCCAAAGGGACTCGCAGCCCCGGAATCTTCAGGGGTCGTGGGGGCCGCAGATGACCTCCCGGCTCATGCGAACAGCCCGTTTCCCAAGGATGTCAGGAGCCCAAACCGGCGCGAACTCCCTCTCCTGGACCTCTGCTCCCCCAGCTGCTGCTTCCGCTACCCTCAGAGTCTTTGGGGAGGCAGCTGGTAAGAGCTGGGGTCAGGAAAGGGGCTGGACAGAGGGCTACCCGCGCTCGACGACAGCCCCCTCGCCACCGCCCCAAGTGCAGGGGGCGCTCCCCGGCCTGCTTACCCTGGTTGCGAATCGCGGGCTGGCTCTCGAGGCAGCTGGGCAGGTAGGGCGCGTTGGGGAACATCCTGGCCTGGCCGGAGGACGCCTGGCTGGGCGGGGGAGGACCGAAGGGTCCGTAGCGACAGGCTCCAGCTGTGCCGGTGAACTGGCCGGAGAAGTGGACGGTGAAGGCGCTCAAGCACTGCTC
>NW_006283770.1:179894-180293 GCF_000327345.1 Myotis davidii | reverse complement strand
AGCTCTGCCCCGGGCGCGCCGCGGCTCCTCCGGTCTTGCAGACGTTCGGTGCTGGACTCGGCCACGCCTAACTTGGCCCAGATGCCACCCGGGCTCCGGATCCCCAAATGCTCAGGCTGCTGAAGACACCCAGGTCCAGAGCGGAGCGTGTGCGAAGACGCCGGCTCCGGGACACACGTGGAAGCCGGCTCCGGTGGCAGGATTGTAGACAGTTTTAGCCTTGCTTATGTCATGCATATTGTGACAGCTAAGTGGCACACAATTTCTATAATGTAGTCTCACACTATCATTGACTGAGAAAAGCTGCATTATTACCATATCTCATTTATTTATACAAGTGTGTAGCCAATGAAAGTGTCAAAGATGAAACCTAATGGCTTATTCTGTTACTGAGAAAAA
>NW_006283770.1:178128-179730 GCF_000327345.1 Myotis davidii | reverse complement strand
GGGAGGAGGAGGAGCCAGGAGTCTCGGCCGCTCCATTCACACTGCAGTCCAAGCCGGTCCAGGCATCGCGCGCGACTCCTCGGGGGCGCCCTCGCAGTGAGGGTGGGGGGCGGGCTTGTGGGAGCGTTCCTCTCGGAGACACCCTCCTCTCCTACCTGCCCAGTCTCTCAGGAGGCCTGTGGGACACCCCACCCCCACCCTCCCCTTCTCGGCCTTCGAGAGTGTGGACGTCCCCGGGCACTGACGAGTCCCTCCAGGTGAGCAGTGAATGTCCCCTCTGCAAATACGTGTGATGGGGGTAGGGATGGGGTTGTTCATCTAAGAGGGCGGGTTGGAGGGAGGGGCTGGGGGCTCCACGAGGGCGGGAACTTCTGGAAAGAGATGAGAACTTTCCGGGACTCCAAAGAGGCGGATTCTCTTGCTGCTCTAGCAGGAGTCCGTCTCTCTCTCTCTTAGAGCCGTCGGGCTGGAGTGGAGGCCATAATCTCGGGGAGGGGAGAGGGGAGGGACCCCCTTGTGAGTTCCGGAGATCAGAATCAAGGGAAACGTGGATGACCGGGAGGGGTTGCTTCAGTTTGTGATAAACGGGGGCATATTTTCAACGTCTGGTAATTGGTGACTTGGTGAGGTTGCCTCGTACCTAAAATCGGTGTCAGCGGCATGTAACCGCCTTTTACAGTCTGGAGTGTCTGACTCTTCTATGATGAATCCGGGAAAACAATGGCTGGTTTGGGAAGGAAGAAAACTCTTAAGGAAACGTCCAGAGCCTGCATATATTCCTGCCGGAGATTCCTAGCGCCCAGTT
The DNA here is from genome assembly GCF_000327345.1 of Myotis davidii. Taxonomy (NCBI): domain Eukaryota; kingdom Metazoa; phylum Chordata; class Mammalia; order Chiroptera; family Vespertilionidae; genus Myotis; species Myotis davidii. The sequence continues at coordinate 178,925 of NW_006283770.1, read as the reverse complement.
TGGGGGTTGGGGTGGGGAAGGAGCAGGGTTGGGGTGGTGGGTTTCTGGAGCCGCTCCCGCAGAACTCTGCTTTCCACATTCGCCATCAGGAAGCGCAAATCAGGAGCCACCGGAGACCCACGGTCCAAGGCAGTGTTCGAACGTGGGGCGTTCTGAAAGTCTGGCATCGCCCAATCAGACTCCTCCCTCCACCTAGCCACTCTAGGAGCAGGTGTTTGAGATTTTGTTTCCAAATTGAGTCAACATCCGTGGGGGAACTGACGCGAGGCAGGGAGAAGCGCCGGGAACCCTGGTTAGAGTGCGTTTCGGGGCGCTTGGAAACGCCGGGGGGAGCTAGGGGGCAGCGGGGATGGCGCAGCCTGGGACAGACAGCAGCTCCCGGCAGAAAGCCGCGGGTTGCTGCCAGGCCTCTTACACCAGGCGGGTCGGCGGTGGGCCCCGCAGCTTTCCAGCCAATCCCACGTGAAGCGACAGTCAAGGCAGTGGGAGTTTTACGAAGAAACCGAACGTTTTAAAAGCCTGTCCATTTCTGACGCTTCGGCTTCAGCTAATTTGCACTGAGTAAACGAAGTAGCCAGGGGTCCTGGCTGCGGACTCCAAGCATATGCGAACTCAGGACCTACACACGGGCCACAATTCCCTCTTCTTGGGGTCGCTGGTCCTGGAGGCGCTGAGACCGTGAAGGCAAAGGTCGGGGACACGCGCCGCCCGCTTGCTCCCTGGCCACTATCGTGGTTGTGGACACCTCTCAGCCCTACCTTAGAGTCTGACTTTGGATCTAGAGGCCAGCTTCTTCC
>NW_006283770.1:172689-178086 GCF_000327345.1 Myotis davidii | reverse complement strand
CACACTGTAGGCCCCCAACTCGCCTTCCAAAAGCCCCATCTCTTAGCCTGCCGGCCAGAGGGCATGTATGTTTGGTCTTTTTGGCGGAGAAAGACCCGACGAGACAAAAGTTCTGAGACCTAGTTGCCCCTAGCACGCATCAGACCTGTTTCTCAACCAACCCTCCCTCCCCCAAACACACACTTTTATTTCTACTTCGAAATCGTTTTTTCTTAACTAGGACTCACCCAAGCTCTACAAGGGAAGGTGAACCCTTTAAGAAAAGCCAGGCATTTCAATTTCCAAATGAAAAGGTCAAACATTGTTTCTCTTTTATTCTCCTTTGCAACTTTGGGGGGAGTATTTTGAAGAGGATAGCGTTTGTGTTTTTGAATCACAGGTAGGGCAAAGGCGCTTAACTCTCCGCCTTTACATTAAAAAAAAAAAAAAGTTTTGCCCAGGAATGGGGTGGGGTTGGGTGGGAGGAAAGGGGAGTTGAACCAATTGTGGTGTGATCTCTTTTCAACCTTAGAATGCCACCTCACCCGACCTCGTAGTCCCAAACGGTGAGGCCAAAAAAGTGCTGTGCGCGGAATCAGAACACCTTCCCCATCCCCATGCCCAGGAGCCCAGGCACCTCAGGGCCAAAGCTGGGGAACCGGCAAACTACTGGGTTTGCGGGGTGCCCACGCTCTCCACTTCTCCCACCCCGGGGTAACGTTCTCTGCGGGAGCTGTGGTTACCCGGTGGCCGCGCCTGCCACGCTGCCCTTGAGGCCCGGGGGAGAGGGGGGAGCAAATAGTCTGGCCCAGACGAAGGGCCACCTTGCGCTCTGCTGCACCTCCTGTGGGTCGAGGCTTGTCCGCGATCCCGGGGAAATAAGGTCTGCGAAGACCTGGTCGCTCCTTTCTCTCACCCACCTTTCTGCCCCCGTCAGCGAAGAGACCTGTGGCGCAGAGGATCTTGTTTGCACCACGGATTGGCAGTTATGTAAATTCAACTCCTTCCGCAGAGACGGAAACTGAGGCCCAGACGGAAGGAGGAAAGGCAGCTGTAGAGAGCAATGGTTAAGGGCAAGGGATTGGTAGCCAGAGAATGGAATATCAGCTCTTCCAGGTAACCAGCAGCTGTGTGACCCTAGACGATTTTCACAGCCTCTCTGAGCCTCAGTTTCCTAATTGGTCAACGAGATAACTTGATGCTAGCGCCTAACCTCATGGGTCGTGAGGAGTAGACAGGAAGATAGTGTTGGCCTTGTACACAATAAACGTTACAATTTTTGTAACTGTTGTTCAAGGACACGTAGCCAGTTAGTGGCAAAGCAGAGCTGAAACCCAGGTCTCCCGACGTCCACAGGGGACTTTACCCCCCACCATCCCCTCTGTCTCTCCAGAGTTAATGGTATGAGAATTTAAAAAAAAAAATAGAAAGAAAGAAAAGGAAGGCGTAGGGGAGAGAGGTGCCTGAAAAGTGCTTAATTATTGCAAGATCAAAAAATTGTGACCTAACGGGAGGGGGCGGTGAGGACCTATAAACCCTCCACTTTGACCCTGGAGCTGTCAACTGCGGCAGACCCAGCCCTGAGCCGAGCCTGCAACCGCGGTCCCAGGGACCAGGGAGTGCTCTCGGGCTGCGCTCTGGGCGTCACCCCGCGCGGCTGCGGACAACTGAATAAACACCACGAAGCGCTGCGATCTGTCAAGGGCTGGGATCGCCTGCTTTATTGGCGCCTGGCGCAAGGGCCAGCGCCCAGCGTTCCACGCGCAGCATCAGCAGCCTGACCGCAAATCCTCTCTGCCCCGCCGACTCCAGTTCAGGAATCTGCCTACCCCGGGCCGACGGGCAGGCATTTAAAATGGCTGTTTTCCAAATCCAAGCTGGCGGTAGAAATCACAGTAATTTAAATTGAAAACAAGAATAAGTAAGGGAGGGTCTTTCGTTATAGTCCACCCGCAGCTCCCCACCCTGCTTCCTCTGTTAATTTGAACAGTAATTCTATTTTCTTTTTTAAAATCAGTTCCCCTATCGGAATTTAAAATTCAATTCTCTGATCCAATTGGTTTGAGGGCTCTGGACCTGCACCCACGGCTAGGTGCGCAGTGCAAAATTCCCCTTCACCCCCGCTCACAGTGTACCCGTCTGTTCCGATACCACCGTCAGATGGTCCCCGAGCTTCCAGACAGTCCCCAGTGAAAAGATTCAGCAGCGCTGCCTCTATTCTTATACCGTAAATCTTTTTAAATTCTGGAACTAATTATATAGAGGATATGTCTCAATTTGTTCTGCATTAATGCCACAGTGGGGATGGAGGCCGGGCCGTGGCCAGAGCAGATACTTAGGCCCATGAAATTGATGAACTGAGAGTTGCTTCCAGTCCTGAGCGCACCATCTGGAATTCCAGTCTGAGGTTACAATTAGAACTCCTGACCCCAGATTCAACTTTGCAAACAACAGGGGGAAAAATAGGGAAAAGAAAAAACCAAGAGAAAAAACCAAACCACCCAGCGTATTCTGCACCTGTAAAAAAAAAAAAAAATACCCACACAATCTTAAAATCTTTCCATCTTAGAAAACTCTTTCCAAGTATTTTTGTGTGTGTGTGTTTAACCTATAAAAGATAATGGAACATATTTTATAGACTGGATTTTATCTTATCCCCTTTCCCTCTCCCAACTGCACTCAATTTAATAGTTGTCAGTTTCTCCTCGGTGTTGGATTTAATTATATAGGGCCGAAATATTCTTCAGTAAATTAGTTTGCTGAATATTGTCACTTTTGTTATTCTGCCTTTGAGAAACAGCTCAATTACAGAAATCTATGTGAATCTAGGAACTTCTTTGACTGTTGCTTCATAATCAGATTTTATTTGTGTTGCAATTTTATTTGTGTTTTAAATTGGTTGGGCCAATTTCTTTCTTCTTTCTTTAGTAACACACTGCTTTATTTTCCTCTCACTTTGACCCCCTGAAGAAAACGAGGGACCCAGCAGTACTGGGGAATCTGTTAAATTTATTAGCATAAATGCTTAGACAAAACGAGATATAAATCATTTGGATGTATTAAGCCATAAAGTATCCCAATGAAGTCAGTCCCTCTGCAGGTCTTAGTATATAAAGGTTCATATAAAACAAGATATCAGTATTATCTTTCAACCTGAATATATGTTGTGAAAATACCCAAATGTTGAGTTAGGAGTATGGGGGCACTAGTAGGTCAGGAAGAGGAGATTCTTTAGAGCAGCCGGTTAGAATTGTGCTGCTTAAAAAGTATGACAGAAAGGGAAAGCTCGGCAGTGTGCATTTTAAATACAGTGTTCAGTAGACAACTTTAAAAAAAAAGATATACAGGATATATTTGATGGGAAGCAAAGGAATAAGGAAAGAAGAGATGAATTGAGAGCAAACAGCACTGCTTTCTGTAGAATGCATTTTTTTTTCCAAAGGTCAATTTAGCTTAAAAAAAAATTACTCAGAAAAGGCACTGACTCTTCACGCAGATAACGGATGAGCCATTAGTGAAGAGCCACCTGGGCCTTCGTCTGCAAACCCGGATATGCAGCTGGCCTGCAGAAGGATGTGTATTCACTAGGGGTGGATGGGGAGAAGAGGGGTGGGGGAGAGAGGAAGGAGAGTTGCCAGAATTCCTAGCAGAGGTTTACCCAGACAAAAAGTCTAAGGAGCAAGGACTCACAAAGACCATAATCACATCTCTCCTTAAATCTTGGCAAATCAGGCATTCATTGCCTTTTAGAAATGGTTGTTCTGATGCTTAACAAAAAAAGCAAGGTGTCTACCACAGAAGGGGAAGAGTCCCTTCCTTTTTTCAGCAGCGCATCCTCATCTTTTAGGTGCTCTCCACTCATTCAGCATGCTCCAACTATTCACGCTTCCTACGTGCCGTGCACTGACTGGGGCAGGGACTGGGAATATAGCAATAACAGGACGGGCTCTGCCCTGCCCTCAGAGCTTACATTTCAGTAGGAGTGACAATTACAAGCAAAGAAGTCCAATACTTGTACATAGTGATAACCATTATAAAGGAACAAGGAGATCTGCTAGACCAGAGAATGAATGACTTTAAGGTAAGATGGGAATGGAAGCGACATATAGCCCTCACTTGTTACTGTCCTTTTATCTATGCTGCCACATTTTAATGTGTTTATTACTAAGTATCCCACCCTACCATCCAGACACTGGAAGGGTTGGAAGGATTTGGAATGCCAGGGCTGGGTAAACCTCTGCCTACAAGGTGGCTGAACTTTATGGAGTCAGGAGGGCAGCTGTTTATATAGAGCTGGGTTACAATCCCCACCACTAGCTGAGTGACTGTGAAAGTTACTTAACCCCCAAAAAACTCAATTTTCTCCTCAAGATAGAAATAACAACAGCACCTATTCAAGTTGTGAGAACCAGATGAGGTAAGGCATGTAATCACTTAGCCCGTTGGAGGAAGCACTCAATAAGTGGTGGCTGTTATCTACACTGACATAGATTCCATTTTTCTTTGCTTCTAATTAATTGATGAGTTCTAGACTTAGTGTAGATATTGGTATGAGTTAAGAAAAGGTAGCAATCTTTGTTCTGGATAAAGAAGAAGGGCAGAAAGAAAAGTCCTTTACCAAGGAGTTTGACCTTAAGCAAGATTGTTGCCACCTTAAAGTAAATGGAAATCATTTTGTCCTAGACCTAGGCCCTGAAACAGGAAACATGACTTTGCTTCAAAATCAAGCTTGGATTCTTTCCTTTTTCGTGCAGACTACATGGGTTAACTTCATCTTGAAAATTTAGGATTGCATTCTTTTTCACAGTCGCATTTCGGGTGTGCAGCCTGGTCCAGAATAAAAGATACCTGGGCTAGGTATAAGAACACCTGTACTCCCATACACCAAAAGGTTGCAGGCTGGATTCCCAGGTGGGGTGCATACAGGAGATAACTGATCAATGTCTGTCTCTCTCTGTCTCTCTCTCTGTCTCTCTCTCTGTCTCTCTCTCTGTCTCTCTCTGTCTCTCTCTCTCATAAGTAAAAACATATCCTCAGGTGAAGATTGAAAAACAGCACTTGGGCTCTCTCAGATCCTGTCTCTGCCAGTGATCATGGCTTTGGGGAAATAACTTGAGCTGATTTTTTAGTTCCCTTATCTATAAAATGAAGATAGTAAAAATGAAATAAAGCATACAGGGACTTGAAAACTGTAAAGGGCTAGGCAATGCAGCGAACCACCGGATGACCTGTAACATGGGAATGAACCATGGAAAGGAATACTACTGGGAGTGGCTGGTGTGCATGGCTTGCTCTCATGTGTCTTCATTTGTAAAGTGGACATAGTACCCTTCGCATAGGGCTGTTGTGAGACGTAAATGACATATACGTGAACTTTCGGAGCAGTACCTGCCATATAGTGTATGCTATGGGTGTTGT
>NW_006283770.1:155423-172663 GCF_000327345.1 Myotis davidii | reverse complement strand
TTCCCTTCTCTGGCCATGTTCCTGGGCCCAGAGCCGAGCCCGTGTTTCACACTGATAGTTTTTGACTCTGGTAGTACAGAATAGTACAAACAGCAGGGCACAGGGATCAGATGGCTGTGGTTAAAGTTCTCCTCTGCTGTTGATTTTCTGTGTGACTTTGGGTAACTTCTGTACTTCCTCTGAGCCTTAATTTTCATCACTGTAAAACAAAGCTAATGATACCTTCACCTCAATGAGTTATTTGGAGAACAAATTAACACATGTAAGTGCCTATATGGTGCCTGGATGTAGTCAGAAATTATCAAATGGTAGTTACTAAATTTTGATCTATCTATTCAGAGACTATTAACTGACTTCAAACAAAACAAAACAAAAAGAGATCAGCCATCAAGAACTTGAATATGAACATGCACAAAAGCAAATTCCCATCTTCTGTTAAACTCACTGATACCACTTTCATGTATGAAAAACTTTGCCATCAAGGCACTGACAACGAGTTTCCTTTTTTACCATGAGCCCTGTAGATTACAAGTTAGAATCCCATTTATTTCCACTGACTTTCTTTGCAAAATATCCAGCGTGTGTCAAGGACTTTGGTAATCCCATGTTTTTCAAAATAAGCAGGAAACTGTTTTCGGCCAATGGAGAGAAAAAAACAGTTTGACTCTCTTCCTGGAGTTGCCACATAGCATTTATTAATAGCTTTGTAAACAGGCTTGAACATAGTATCAGCTAGCTGCTCAAGATATTACAAAAGTTTATGAGAAGTTGCTTAGGAAAAACAAGATAGAGCCATTAGAAATCTGATACTGGTCAATAGTGCATTTATTCCAAGTCTCCATAAATCACAAACAAATGAAACTTCTATTGTGATCACTGTTCCAGATCTAAAGGATCCCCCCTGCCCCGCCCCTTGGGTAGAAATTAAATAAATTTAAGAAAGCCCAAGATTTTTTTTCTCTCTACAGATATAGAGGCTAATTACAAAATTTCCCAAGAGATAATATATATTAAACTTTAATCAACAGATGTGACACACAATAAAGGAGAAACACATAACTTTGATTCTCTAGTTAGGACACATGTTTATCTTTAATTATCCCCACCCTGGGAATGGAATGACTGTTGTTGTCTGTTGTATTTATTTCTACAGTGACACCACATTTTGATTTTGCCCAAGACAGTCTCAGTTTAAGTTGTTGTCCCAGCTTAATTATTAATTGCTCTCCTTTTATTCTCAAAAGTGTCCTGATAAACATGATGGCAAATGATAAGGACTTGACTTGCTTAAAATTTTATTTTTAAAAAAGACAGATTTAAGAAAGCCATTAGGGCAAAGGTAAAAGAAGTGAAGCTAGTGAGAAGAGGAAAAGATTGGATTAATATTAGAAATTGAAGGATAAGGATAGTTACTGTAGTTGAGCATAAAACTTAGTTCTGAGCTGCCTGACAGCCATGTCAAAAAGGAAAAATAAAACTAGTTACATATCTCTCATTAGGCAATAGAAGGAAAACAAAACAGATTTTCATAAGAGACAAAATTTTCTAGTACTAAAGAGGAACCTATCTCACTGGTTTTCCTATAAGGGTCATTAGATGATGGTTAGTGACAATAATATTTCAAAAGATACAGAGACGTTCTCTGACTGATGGTTTCTCATTTCAACCCAACAGTACAGTATTAAAATTACAGCTCTGTAAAGATTTTTTTTCTAAGAGGAGGAAAGCAATAATCTAGACCCTTTCATAGTTTCCTGGGGGTCCAACGTGATTTAAATTAGCATAATGTGTTGATTTTCAGAAACTCCCAACTGATAATTTTGGAAACATATTTTATTTATTAATCACCAAGTAACTTTGAACATGTACCAAAACAAAACACTGCTAAGAACCTGACCTTTGTCCTCCAGAACCTGTGATCCAATTTGGAGAGAGCCCTACAGCAGTGGCTCTTAACCGATAGGCTAGCTACCATTATCAAGTACTAAGCATTTAGTTCTAGTTTTTTCCCCCCCCCGCTTGGGACATCTGGAAATGTCTAGCAAAGTCTGTGATTGTTACAACTCGATGTGGGTAGGAAGGTTGGATGCTACTGGCTTCTAGTGGGTAGAGACCAGGGATGCTGCTAAACATTTTTAATGTATAGGGCAGTCCCCCTACAGCAAAGAGGAGCCTTTGAGTTAGATTCCCCAACCCCACCCGGTGGAGCTGGAGAATGTGTCTTCCGCAGGCTCAAAAGATGGTGGTGCCCTGGATGGGTGGCTCAGTTGATTGGAGCATTGTCCTGTCAGCATTATTTTATTCTTTCCAAAATGTTGTGGATTTGATTCCCAGTCAGGGCACATACCTAGGTTGCAGGTCGATTCTCAGTCAGATCCAGTACGGGAAGCAACAGCTGAGTGTTTCCCTCTCACATCTATGTTTCTGTCTTCCTTCCTCTCTCTGAAAGTCAATAAAAATATATCCTCTGGTGAGGATCTTAAAAAAAAAAAAAGATGGGAATAGAAATAGGCAGGTGAGAAGAGGCAAGGCATGTTGTAGGGAATGCAGTCCAGAAAGGGAACTGTGTGTATAAACTAGCTTAGCTAGAAATGAGGGATAACCCATATAGAGCCGTAAGAGAAAAAAACCAAATGCAAATTTAGAGCAAGCAGTTTCTGCTCAGATGTTATGCTCCAAGATCCTTAAATATTGCTAGCGTGTGTGTGTGTGTGTGTGTGTGTGTGTGTGTGTTTTAACCACACAAATCAAAGGCAGCATAAACTTTTATGCTCACAAAGATCATCTCTTGAATACTGGCTTGTGGGGTATAGATGGATAGGCACATATTTTGCTTCCTCTCCCCCACATCATTTTTCACCACTTACATAGTAGAGATTCCTTGGAACTCAGTTTTATATCACATTAAATTTAAAAAATGTGTGCGTACGTAAAAATACAACCTATCAAGGCACAGAAAATTCTGAACCACTGCTGTAATTAATAGGACATTGTAGGAATCACCATTAAGAAATATTATTCTGACCTAGTTCACCGTGTCATGCTGCAGATTGTCCTTTTCGTGAATCATGGAACGCCTTGTGAGAAAGGACTACAAAGCTGGGTCCCTTGACATTAGCCATCTCACCCCTCAAAGTTCAGCCAGGAGTGGGACAAAACCCTTCTCACCATGTTGACATGTTTACTTCTGGCGCAGGAAAATATTGCTGCTGCCCGACTGGCTTCCCAGTCCCTTCGCACTCCACTCCACTGCCTGGAGACATTATTTTATTCTTACCTTTGATGCTTCACAAATAAATTAGCACGATCCACTAAGCTCTGCCAGCATATATGTGTTACTGGAGAAATCTGAGATGCTGAAAAATGATTGTAATTTATTGGATCCCAATACTTTCTTCTTAAGGACCAGATAAATAGCATGGGCTAGTTTATATACCTGACATATTTATTGCAGCATTCCCGCTGAGCACTTCCCATTGTCATGTGTTCTCACACGTTGTTTTCACAAATTGTGTTTTGAAAGAAATTCAGGCCAGAGAAACAAGATGTTATCTTTTGGAAAGGATGAGACCACTCTAATGGGAGAGGATAATCCACTCAGAGGGTTGGAAAGCCAGGGTGCTCCGGCGGGTGTGATAAATCCACAGGATCTGAATCCAGGATTTTGCACTGGGACCTTGAAGTCAGTAGGAAAGATGTAGTTGTGTTCCAAATAAACACGATGCATCATTATTATTGGATAAGCATGAACATCTGTTAGGTCAGTTTTGCCCTATTTCCTTAAGGCAACTGGACTCACTGAGCACAGTTCTCATTCTGTCTATCACAAATGGATCTAAGATGGGTGGGTAATGCCAAAGCTGCTCCTTGATCATCTCTGTGTTTGAAAAACAGCTTTTAAAAAGAAGAAAAAAATCCACCTGCTCATCTCAGAGGGGTCGCATGCATGGAGAGCCCCAGGGAGGCAGCACGTCCCTTCTGAATTACATCAACAGAACCATGTTCAAGAGATGAGCATATGTGAGATAGCTGGTCTTCTTCAGTTTTGAAGAAATGTTGTGCATGCTCTAAGTAATTATTTGGCGAGAGAGGAATCTAAATATTACTTACCAAGAAGTTATTCATCACCCCCTTTTTCTAACTCAATATGGTGCCTCCCCAGGTACCACTCAGTTCACATGGGATCCATAAGATAATCTCTCTCCAGGTTGAGTCAGAGGTTTGCAGCAGGTTACAGCTGCAAGGGGCTTTAAAGAACATCTATTCCACCCTCGTTTTCCAGTTAAGACATTAGGTGAGTTGCCCATGACTACACAGCTAGTTAGTGACAGTTTTCTCAGAGGCCAGACCTGTGGGAGGCAAGAACCATTTTTCTGTAACAGCCTGCACTTACGGAGTACCTATGACAGGCCCAGTAACCAAACTGCAGATACGAAGTCCATGCTCTCAACTTGCTCAGAATCTGGCTATGCTATAGGACTCAATCACTTTCAAAGCAGGATGTGGAAGTCCTGCTATAAAAAGTATCCTTGTAACAAACTTCATTTATACCAGGTCCAAGAATTTGCCTCAGTTCCTCTCAGTGGTAATCAGAGAGACGAAATCCATTAAGTTTCACCGAGAAGGCCTCTGTGGGTCTGTAATTAGCTAATCGCAATACGGTTAAAATTAGGAAAGCATCATTGTATGTTACAGAGGCCGGACGTGTAGAGATACCTAGCATGGTGACAGCACCTTTTTGTTGGAATTAATCAATGATTTCTCAGTAAAGGTTTAGCAACAAGGAGACCCCCGAGGGAGAGCTCTTCTGGTTGGGAATTAAAGTGACTGGCTGACGGAACCCAAAAGCACAGTAAGCCTTTAGAGCTGCATTTAGTAATAGACTCAAGGGAAGATAACCAGAAAGCCACAAAGAAGCCATTAATCCTCTCTACCCTGTATTTTTGTTGCCTAGTTAATGCTGATGAAATCCTGACATCATTTAAGACAGGATTGGGGGAGGGGGGTGGTGATGGCGGGATGAGCGTTACACAATGTGCAAACATCAGACATTTACCAAACAAGTTGCAAGACGTAAAACAAAAAAGATTTCCGCCTGGTTTGAGTCCCAAAGGACCTGAAAAGCATTTCAAACGTGTCCAGTAAGACATTAAAAATAATTATCCCAGAGAGTACTCACTCCCTTGGTTGTTTTAATGTATTTTTGTCTACAAACAAGAGAAGTTTTCTAAACTGCTGGGTTGGCTTACTCTGAAAGGTCTCTAGAACAAAAGTAGTTTAGGTGACCCCAGGATACCTGGCAACAGTAACCACGGATGTGGATGAGGCTGAGAAAGATAAAAACAGATGATGCACTTTTTTGATGTCAGACCTAAAATATTCCATAATTAAAACAGAGTAAAATGTTGAAGCTTAGAAACAAAGAAATAATCCCATTAGGAAAATTAGCAAGCTTATTTAAGAGCATGTTCAATAAGATTTTTTAAAAGCCTACTATAAAATTACTCTTTTGTTCCCCAGATGGCCCTGTGGAGTGACTTTTCATGTAATTAGAATTAGCTTTTCTCCTCTTTTTCTCTTCCTCCCCCCTCCTCTTTCTCTTCTTTTCATAATAATAGTTATTATTTTTATTAGCCATCTTTACTGAGTACCCAGGCTTCTCAGACATTCTCTCTACTTCTCATAACAACCATTTTAATGAGAGATTATTATCTCCATTTCTGAGGTGAGGAAATAGGTGCTGGCAGATTTGGATTGCCCACTGTTAGCCGTCTAGAATGCAGTGTCACCAGAGCAGCAGTCATCGTTTTGGATGGTACAGCATCAGAATTCTGGAAGGAAGTAAAGTGGATAAACAGTAAAGATCCACTTGGCATAGCTTATCCTCAGAACCGGACTTACCATCCAACCCAATGACGACAAGATCCACAGACCAAAGTAAAATTCAATTGCTTTTGCTATAGACTCTGTTTCCACCAGTGTTTACTAAAGTCTGACCCGCCCACTTCCTGTTTGTATCATTCTGGCATACCTTACTTCATACAATGGCTGTGTCCCTGAAATTAATTTTGTTGTTGTTAAATACAGTGGATAATAGTGTCAATGTACTGTGGGGGAGTTAACAAAAAGAATTTGCTATTTCAAAAAATCCTAAGGTGTTCTTTTCCTCCTTCTGACTCATTCATCTTCTTTCTCTCTCTAAACTTGAATGTCCCTACACCAGGATTGAAGAGAGAGCAGAGGCAGAATGCTCAAGCACACCAGTAGGTTTTCTAGACACAGCAGGAGGCAGCTCAATGGAAAGGTACGCTTATGTTTTAAACAAAGTAGCTCTCCCGACATCACATGTTTTGTGTATGTGTGGGTGTGTGCTTAAAAATATATATTTTATTGATTTCACAGAGGGAAAATGAGAGGGATAGAGAGTTAGAAACATCCATGGGAGAGACTTTGATCCGCTACCTACTGCACGCCCCCTACTGGGGATTAAGCTCAAAACCAAGGTACATGCCCTTGATCAGAATCAAACCCATGACCCTTCAGTTTTCAGGCAGATGCTCTATCCACTGAGCCAAACCGGTTAGGGTGAGCTAGGCTGTTTTTGATGGTCATAGGAAGCAGACAATGCACCTTTATAAACCCAGAAGCTCATGTGTGTGTAGAGATGTTTTCATGTGCGTGCGCCTACACATTTCTGACATTTACTGAGCTGGCCCTTCTCACTTTTACCTTTTCCCACAAAAGCAGTTTTTTGTTTGTTTGTTTTGTTTTGTTTTAAATATATTTTAATGATTTTTTTACAGAGAGGAAAGGAGAGGGATAGAGAGTTAGAAACATCAATGAGAGAGAAACATCGATCAGCTGCCTCTTAATGCACCCCCACTGGGGATGTGCCTCATGTGTGTGTAGAGATGTTTTCATGTGCGTGCACCTACACATTTCTGACATTTACTGAGCTGGCCCTTCTCACTTTTACCTTTTCCCACAAAAGCAGTTTGTTTTTTACACCTCCTCTCCCATCCACCTCACCCCACCACCAATCACACAACAATCCCAAAGTTGTAAGCCAAAGCAATATTGCAAATCAAAAAAAGAATTTGGTTTCACAGGGACAAATCGGCACCTTGCAGTTATATTCAAAGAACTCCGTCAAGGTGGACTCCCTGGAGCTTCTTATGCGTTGGTAGGAGAGAGGGGTTAAATAGGCCAGGCTGGGAGTCATGTGCTCAGAGGCTGAAACGGCTCTGTGGGGCCCGGTGCCTTAGGAAGACCGTCACTGAGCCTCAGCCAGGTATTTGGAATCACGGCTTTTCTCAGAAATGCATCTTGGTTCCAGCTTCGCCTTTATCTCTGGCAAAGAGCACCACGATCAGGAACTAAGGATTGCGGGGGGGGGAACTTGGAGCCAACTGCCAGAGGATGCCCCACCCAACTCAGCAGGACCCAACCCAACAAGGAAGATGAGCCTGCTCAGCCAAAGCCATGCTTCAGGGTCCAGGCACAAAGCTTCCCCACTTGGTTCAGTTTTCTTTTGCCTCCCATCAGGATTCACAAGTGAGGCTGTGAGGCTTATGAGGGTGGCATCCCAGCCATCTGAGTCATTTGGTCCCTTTGCAGAGTGGGCAGCTCTTAGCAGGCTAACAATAACACAAGAATAATAACAATAAATAATAATAACCACCTTTTACTGAGTGCTTGTTAAGTGACCAGCACTGAAATAAGTATTTTTTTTTTATTATTTCATTTGATCCTCAGAAACTCTGGGAGGAAAGTCATATAAACATCCCCATTTTATGTATGAGACACAGAGAGCTGGTCATTTGTCCAAAGTTTCACAGCTAGAAAATCACAGAGCTATGATATGTATGTGGGTGGATGTGATTCTAAAGCCTTTGCCACAACTGTACTGCCTTCAAGGAATAGTAACATCGTCTATTAATTATCCAGGCATCTGTGTTGGTCAGGGTCCCGCAGGAAACAGATGATATACTCAGATAGGGCAATTGAAGAATTTTAAGGAAGTGTCTATCTAAAAAGGTATGGGCAAGGTTAAGGGAAATCTACAAGGGTGGTAAAGCCCCATGACCGTTGACACTGCAGGGAGCCTGTTACCATCCATGTGGTAGAGAGAGAGGGCAAAGGGAACGAGTGGTTCCTGGAACCCAGACAGAGGAACTGAAGTTGCAGACGCCTTATAGGAATATTGACCTGTAAGGAAGTCAACCTGAGCTGACTTGGCAGGGAAGGAGCCAGGGAGCAAGTAGCCTGACCTTGTTGTTATTTCTCTCTACAAACTCTGCCAGTATTTCCCATTGGCCAAATCCTACTGAAAGTGGGAGGCAATGGATCCCAGTGATGCAATCCACACAGGCCAGCCTTCTGGGACCCGGTAAAGAAAGACTTGCCTGGTAAAGTCTCCGGTAAAGAAAGGTAGAGATGGACTTGGAGGGGATTTGTATGTCCGAAGATGACCTTTTCCTGATCTTGGGTGATATTCAGCTGGCTATATCATTATAGATTAGAAATTATTTTCCCTTGGAATTTCGAAGATATTACTCTTTGTCTTTTAGCTTCTAGCAGTGTTTTTGAGAAATACAAAGCCATTCTGTTTCTTTAACCCATAAATGAAATTATCTTTTTCTTTCTGGAAGTCGGTTGGATCTTTTCTTCGGGAGTCTCCTAAACTGTCCAATTCAATTCCCACTAATCCTTGTTGTTGTTGTTTTGTTTTGTTTTAAAATATATTTTATTGATTTTTTACAGAGAGGAAGGGAGAGGAACAGAGAGTCAGAAACATCAATCAGCTGCCTCCTGCACACCCCCAACTGAGGACGCGCCCATAACTAAGGCACATGCCCCTGACCGGAATCGAACCCGGGACCCTTGAGTCCACAGGCCGACACTCTATCTACTCAGCCAAACCGGTTAGGGCTGGTTTTGTTTTTTAATCAATCTATTTAACAAATTGTCCCAACAATAATTTTTAAATTAAATTTATTAGGGTGACATTGATTAATAGCCAGCAGCTATTTTATAATAAAAATTTATAGAGACAGAAAAAGAAATTGCTTATTCACTTTTGGAAAAATCACTTTTCCCTTACGTGGCATTTAGAACCCAATCTAATATAAGTATTGACTTTGAAATTCTGTTTTAAAATACATCCTCTGGGAAAATCACATTAGAAATGGGGAGGGAAAAAATCATGACAGTGGGAACATCCTAAATTATAGTATTTCTATTATGCATCTAAAAACATCTGTTATATCACCCTCACGGAAAACCCGTGTTGTGTATGATAGTCCTAGGTATGATAATCTAGGTTAGCACTAAACACTGTGTCTTTTCAGCAATAGCTTGCAGCCACACACTATTCAGAAAACACTTACCTGACACTTCTCTGAGAAAAGTGGTATTTTTATTCTTAATGAGCTTATTATTTTACATGAAGATATTATAGATGGAGAAGAGATTGTCCTGTTGTAGAAACCACCAGTCAATAAGTGGTGGCCCTGGCACTGAACAGTTGGTGACAGAAATTCTTTTGTGGGTTGTTGTCTCCCGATGGAGCCAGCGTTGGTTGGCAGGAGATGACTTCCATGGTCTATTGAACACCAAAGGTGACACTGGCTCTCGGCCACGAACTAGAATGCACAGTCAATGAGATCGGCTTCCATCAACCTAAGGCTGCTCTGACTTACGATTTTTTAACAATAGAAATGAAACCACCACAGGGAGGAGAGAGAACAATGGTGTTTTGACAAATAGAGTAAAGATAGAACTTGACTGACAGTTCAGGTCAGAATAAAATGAAGGCACAGGAAGACTGATGTTGGCGGGACTCCTTGCCAAGAAGCAAACACTCCGTGGGAGGTTTCCACTGACACAGGGAACTGGCTCAACGGTGGCCATTTGGGTTTGGCAATTTTGTTGGATGTTTTCTGGCAAAAGGACACTTTTTCTAAGACTTCAAATACAATTAGAGTAAAAAAATACACAATTAACCCAAATAGCCATAGTACCCTTGAGACCTAAGGGAAGGAAGAACCAGAGAGAGCTTGTGGGACTCAGTGAAAAATGTTGTTATCCTGTTTCCTTGGAGATCGACTAGGACGGTTCAGATAGAGTCCGGCCTATGGAAGTGGTTAGGCTAAAGAAACCTCTAGCTGCCCTTTCTAGACTTGTAATCCTCTAAAATTGGAAATTAGGAAGCATTCATTCATGACCTTGAATACACTGTTTATAAAAGTATATTATAATGTATCAGTAAAATGAGCTGGGAAGAGGGTTTATGTGAAAGTTCATGTGAGAAATGCAGCTATTAGCGCGCATGCCATTCCCTACCTTGACCCCGGCAGGAATGTGTAAATTGTAATATATGGAATGTAAGCGTCTGTTGAGATGTTTCATCAATCTGCCTGCAATGAGCAGCACAAGGCCCAGTGTGTGAACAGGCCACAGAAAGAGAGAGACAGTGAATGTTGCATCTAACTTTAGGCTGTGAATCAGCCCAGAATATGACAATCAAAAATTTCCAGACAGTGTTCTTTAATAATATTGGTTATTTCCTGACAAGATGACACTATTTCATGGGTTCCAGGTACAGTTAATGTGTGCATCTGTCCATCCATTCAAGAAATGTCAATGGAAGGCCTACAGCATGGCAGGCAATGTGCCAGGCGCTGCAGGAGGGATGCTGCATTGCCAATGTAGTGCCTATTGTATATAGGAAAACAGATATTTAACAAATAATAACAAAAATAACTTTATAGTCACAATTTGGATAAATGCTCTAAAGGAAAATAATAGCTTCCATTAATAGTTCTTTCAAACTTCCTGCATAAATGGTCTCCTTTAATCTTCATAACAGTCCTCTGCAGTAGATGCTATTGTTAGCCCCATTTTAAAGATGAAGAAATCGAAGCATGAGGATCTACATGTGGTGGACTTACACTACAATGTTAAGCAGTATGAGTCCAGGCCCTAAGTTCTTGACACTATGCCACCATTTTTGGGGAAGGGGCGCTGATGTAGATCTGCAAGTTAAAAATAATGTCTTTCAGGATATGCTTTTAAACTGAGCCCAAGGACAGATAGGAATTAACTGGGCAAAAGAAGGTAACAGGAGCATTCCATAACTAGGGATATAGCAAGTCACAAGGCCCTGAGGCAGAAGGAGTTGCCTTGGAGACCAGTGTGGCTGGAGTGGGGGTTGGGAGAGAAGAGGCAAGGCTGGAAAGGAAGGCAAGGGCAGGAGCAGGTGGGACTTTGTAAGAATCTTAAGCTAAATCTTGAGCTGAGTGGGAGCTCCTGAAAGACCTGGCTTTACATGGGATTCAGAGTGGTGTTGCTCCAGGCTCGGATGCTACATCTGAGCAAGGAGAGGTGTTCTCCATGGGAGACTGAGGCTGCTGCTGAGCTAACAGGTTGCCCCTCCTCCCCACCATCTTCCGACGGATTAAATGGATTCTACATACTTCTGTTTGTATCAGACCTCTGTCCTCGGTGCGATTATAAGACCGTGGTGTCAAGAAAAGACTGGTGCTATGAATGTTTGTGTGCTCCCCAAATTCATATGCTGAAATCCTGACCCTCG
Organism: Myotis davidii; assembly: GCF_000327345.1. Taxonomy (NCBI): domain Eukaryota; kingdom Metazoa; phylum Chordata; class Mammalia; order Chiroptera; family Vespertilionidae; genus Myotis; species Myotis davidii. Next base: position 161,067 of record NW_006283770.1, on the reverse strand, counting down.
ATGTGATGGTATTAGGAGGGGGGCCTTTGGGGTGGAATTAGGTCAGGAGGGCAGAGCTCTCGTGGATGGGATTAGTGCTCTCATAAGAAGAGGCCAGAGAACTAGCTCGCTGTCCATCTTTTTGGCATGTGAGGCTACAAGGAGAAGTTGGCAGTGTGCAACCTGGACAAGGGCTGTCACCAGAACCGGACCATGCTGGCCTCCTGGCGTCAGACTTCCAGCGGCCAGAACTGTAGGAAGTAAGTCTCTGTCGTTTTGTGTTTTTTTTTAAATATATTTTATTGATTTTTTACAGAGAGGAAGGGAGAGAGATAGAGAGTCAGAAACATCGATGAGAGAGAAACATCGACCAGCTGCCTCCTGCACATCTCCTACTGGGGATGTGCCCACAACCCAGGTACATGCCCTTGACCGGAATCGAACCTGGGACCTTTCAGTCCACAGGCCGATGCTCTATCCACTGAGCCAAACCAGTTTTGGCAGTCTCTGTTGTTTTTAAGACACCCAGTCTATGGTGATTTGCTATAGCAGCCCAAACTGATGAAAACACAGACAAATCCAAAAATCCATGCAGCACTGAGACCTGCTTCATGGTAACCTCAGTTACCGCCATTTGTTTTGGCATTGCCCACACTGTGGGATCCCATTAAGATTAAAATATAACACCCCCCCCTGCCCCAATTTTCATGTTAAAAATGACAGCATTTCTTTACTCCTAAAATAGATGCCCTATTATCCTGTGCATTTAAAAAATTAGTTCTTTTATTTGTTCATTCATCAAGGATTTGCATACCTATTGTGTGGCAGACATGAAGGATACGGAAGCACCTAGGACTGAAGTCCCAGTGCTCACAGGACTAGAGCCTGGTTCCAGGGGAGCACCCTCAGCACACGGTGCAGTCATTCCCTGAGTAGGCAGAACCACGGCATCCCAACAAGTCCACCTCCTGATCCCTGGAACCTGGGAATATGTTACCTTCCATGGGAAGAGAGACTTTGCAAGTGTGATTAAGGATTTGAGATGTTTTGGAGACCATCCTGGATCATCCTGGTGGGCTCACTGTAATGAGAGAGTTCTTTAAAAAGTGAAAGAGGGGGGCAGGAGTGTCAGAGTCAGAGATAGAGGAGTAAGAACTGAGGCAGAGTGAGAGGGAGGCAGTTCCTGGGGCCACCAGCCAATGACATGGGGCAGCCTCTGGGAGCCGGGAGGGGCTAGGCAAGGATACTCCACTAGAGCCTCCAGAAAGGAATGCAGCCCTACCAGCACCTTGATTTTAACCCAGGGAGACCCATTGTGTTATTTTAAGCCACTAAATTTGTGATAATTTGTTACACCGGCAACAGGACACAAATACACTCCCCACTCCTGCCAGGACCTGGCCGAAGACAGACATCTTTAATGCCTCAGTTTCCCAAAGGGCCCAGATGCAGCCACACAATCTTTCTCAGCCCAGCAGTCCAAGTAGCTACTCTCCATCAACCAGTGAGATGCAATTCACTTGACATCCTTTGGAGTCTGTGCAACAATTTCCGCCACTGGCTTTGTGAACTCTCCGGCACTGCCATATATACATATCAATTATGTAGGTATTACTTGACAATTCCTTTAGACTGTGTTCCTAAACTGGTTCCACTGTTTAATTGCTGTGTATCCTTGGACAAATTACATATATATCTCTGTGCTTCAATTTCTTCGTCTCTAAAACAAGAGTAATAATAATCTCTACCCTCTAGGGTTGTGAAGATTAAGTGACTTAGACATTAAAGCATTAAAAATAGTGCTGGCATATAGGTGGTGCTCGACAAATTTAATCAACGGTAATGATGATTGCTGTTATTATTCCCTACAGGGGTTAGCATGAGGCTTAAAAGTTTTTTGTGGTCGTTTTGCTTATAGTGTGGACAGGCAAGAGGGGGTGCAAGTTGACAGGAGGTATTTGGGGAGATTGAATTAGGGCAAAGATGGTGGAAATGGAAAGAAGTGGATAGACTTGAGAGATACTGCAGAGGTTAAGTCAACAAGGCCTGTTGATGAATTGCATATGGGGGGTGAGGATGTGCCAAGAATGACAAAGTCAGGAGCCTTATAATGACATGCTAATACAGCATGATAGAAATCTTTATTTTGCTTTCCTGCTCTCCCTGCCCCCCTCTTTTCCTACTATGGTACCTCTTTCCTTCCTTCCCATGTTAAAGAAACGTCAGAAAAATAACCAGGAGCAAAAGGAGACACCGGATACAGGAGTCTGAACTATATGGCAAAGTGTAACAGAACAACAACAACAAAAAGACAACTTATTCCTGAATTTTGGCTTTGCCAGTATGTGAAGAAAGCATCATAATTGGGTAGAAAGAGGTGGTAGGTATTAAGATAAAAAATAATAATAAAGAGAATTAAAATGTCTCAATTGATTTTTTTTAAAAAATAAGTAAAAGTGAAACTTAGACAAATGGGATTTTTGTGTTTGTTTGTTTTTTTCAAAATGCTCTCACCGAGGATATTTTTTCCATTGATTTTTAGAGAGAGTGGAAGGGGGAGAAAGAGAGAAAGAGCAACATCGATATGAGAGACACACATCAATGGGTTGCCTCCTGCGTGGGCCCCAACCAGGGCTGGGAAGCTACCTTCAACCCAGGTACCACCTGCTCTTGACTTGGAATCAAACCCTTGAGATGCTATGGTGCCCAGGGCCACGCTCTAACCACTGAGAATACTGGTTAGGGCATAGGTTTGTATTTTTAGTGCCTGTAATAAATTTGGGCTGGGTGTATAGGCAGCGGGCAGAGAATAGAGGAACCCATTGTGGCTGTGCAGGATGTGAAATGGGACCACAGACTGAGTGATGGGGAAGAAGGAAGCATTCTGGAGATGGAGTCTGGAGAGACGACTTACAGCCCTGACTTTGCCACCAGTGAGCATTTGAGCATGGAGCGGACTCATGAAATCATGTTCATGGGCTCCGTAAAGTAGGGAGCTACAAGAGAGGAAGGGGTACAGTCCTTAAGAGAAGCCCATCTTGCTGGCACGTAAGATGCCTCTAGTATTCCACCGGCCCCACCACGTCCAGGGTGGCTGAAGGGAGCCAACTTCTCCCAAAAGCATTTTCAAGCCCCTCTGCTTCTGTCCTCCCAAAGTGACTCTTATGAAAGGTGGGATGTTTCTGAACTGGCTCTCCAGGAGCTGTTGAGCAATGGAGTTTACTTCTGCATGAAAGAAAATGCGTATCTCCTCCACCCGCCTTTGCCAGGGTCTGTGACTTGGCTGTGCTCAGCAGAAGGGAGGCAGGAAAGGCACACTTTGAAATTGTAGCGAGCATTTGAGCAGATTGAATTCAATTTTGGATACAAATGTCAAGGACCGGCTCCCTTGGCTTCTGCTCCTTGCTTACTGAGGCGCGGTGTGACGCTCCATTGAAAGGCGGGCTGATAATGATAGTAGGGAGCAGGGAGCCAGAGGCAGCGGACTGAGCAGGCAGAAGGATGACCTTCCCGGGGACGCCTGGGAAGACTGCCTGGAAGGCCTCTGCCAGGCTCCCACGTGCACGCTGGGACCAGGGCAAGAATCGGAGAGCTGCTCAAGTCCCAGCTTGGCCACAGATATGCTGTGTGGCCCCTTTCCACAGCTTAGCCTTGATCTTCCTGGTTCATAAAATAGACTGGAATGATTGGTCTTTAATCTTTTCTTTCTGATGTTTTATGACTCTGGCATTTGGAGCATCTATGGCTGCTGGAGAGGAATGCCAGCAAAGAGTGCATGATGAAATTTAGCACAACCATTTGGGAGAGTTATTGGACATTAGCTTTCAAATTTTTCAAGTGGCACACCCTTTGGCCCAGAGGAGTCAATTCTTGGATGTATCCTATGGAAATATTACCAGAAGTATGCAAACATGGATATTTATCATTGCAAAACATCAACAAACATGTATGTGTTCCTTACTAAAATAGTGGTTAAATAAATTGACTGCATAACCATGATAAAGAATGCAGATCCATATGTACTGAAAAGAAAGAATAACCAAAATATAATTTGAAGTGAAAAAAAAATTAGATTGTTGAGTAATACATATAGCATGATTGTATTTTTCCAGAAATGAAATCCAGATATATAAAATACATAGTTGTCCAGTCATCTATTTATAAGTATATGCATAGAGAAAAGTCAAGAAGATTCCCAAACTTATATATAGTAGTGGTTCCCTCCAGGGCTGCACAATCCAGTATGGCAATTACTAGCCACATGTGGTTACTGAGTACTTAAAATGAGGCTGGTGCAACTACGCAACTAGATTTTTTAAATTTATTTAATTTTAACTTGGCCCCCATCCCCTGTCTGCCAGCATTCCCCCACACACTGACGACACTCACCCTGCTCACACCCACTGACAGCGTGGAGCAATTGGAGCTGGTGCAAACAGTGGGTGCAAGTGGCAGCTGCTGCCCCGATCACCCCTCAGGAGCAGGGGGAGGTGAAGAAGCCCTCAGGTGATAGGGGCTGGCAGCCACCAGTCACATCCGCTGATGGTGCCAAGTGATTGGGACCAGCGCCGGTGCTGGCAGTGGTTGTGAGTGGCGACTCCAACACCAGCAGTGGGTGCAAATGGGGCTGGCACCGGAAGCAGATGCAAGCACCCAGCAGGACCACAGTGCATGGCAGCAAAGAATTTTCAGTAACCACCATAGGCTTGCCCTGTTGACAGCAACTAGCACCCCGTCTTGGTCTGGCACACATGCTCACCTGCTGCACCATCCTGCTGCAGCCAATGCCTGCCATGTTCTGCATGCACCCCCTGGTGGTCCATGCACATCATAGCGATCAGTTGTTCGGTTGTTTTGATTGTTCCGCTGTTTGGTCTATTTGCATATTAGGGATATATATGTATATATATATATATATATAATGAATAACTTGATCTACCTTCAACCCAGGTACCACCTGCTCTTGACTTGGAATCAAACCCTTGAGATGCTATGGTGCCCAGGGCCACGCTCTAACCACTGAGAATACTGGTTAGGGCATAGGTTTGTATTTTTAGTGCCTGTAATAAATTTGGGCTGGGTGTATAGGCAGCGGGCAGAGAATAGAGGAACCCATTGTGGCTGTGCAGGATGTGAAATGGGACCACAGACTGAGTGACGGGGAAGAAGGAAGCATTCTGGAGATGGAGTCTGGAGAGACGACTTACAGCCCTGACTTTGCCACCAGTGAGCATTTGAGCATGGAGCGGACTCATGAAATCATGTTCATGGGCTCCGTAAAGTAGGGAGCTACAAGAGAGGAAGGGGTACAGTCCTTAAGAGAAGCCCATCTTGCTGGCACGTAAGATGCCTCTAGTATTCCACCGGCCCCACCAGGTCCAGGGAGCCAACTTCTCCCAAAAGCATTTTCAAGCCCCTCTGCTTCTGTCCTCCCAAAGTGACTCTTATGAAAGGTGGGATGTTTCTGAACTGGCTCTCCAGGAGCTGTTGAACAATGGAGTTTACTTCTGCCTTTGCCAGGGTCTGTGGCTTGGCTGTGCTCAGCAGAAGGGAGGCAGGAAAGGCACACTTTGAAATTGTAGCGAGCATTTGAGCAGATTGAATTCAATTTTGGATACAAATGTCAAGGACCGGCTCCCTTGGCTTCTGCTCCTTTCTTACTGAG
>NW_006283770.1:152137-153886 GCF_000327345.1 Myotis davidii | reverse complement strand
TGTAAAGAATATATATATATATATATGTATATATATATATATATATAATGAATAACTTGATAATATTGCTAACATGTGAAAGTAGTACTATTTGGGGTACATTATATTAAATAAAATATGTAAGCAAACTTAATTTCACCTGTTCTTTTCTCCTTTTTCAAAAAATGTGGCTATCTAGAAATTTTTAATTACCTATGTGGCTAACACTATATTTTTATTGGACCTTTGGAAATGGGATTAGAGGAGAGGGTTAGACTTTAACTTTTTACTTTATACATGTTTGTATTGTTTGATTTTATTATAGTAAACTTGAGTTACCTTGATACTTTACAAAGGATAGTTTTAAATATTAAACTAAAAAGTAATTTCTAGGCTATATTTTGATAAAGAAAATTATTGAGAAAACACTCCCTCTGATTTGGCTCTTTGGGGATGGTGTGTCAGGGTCTGAAATAAATGCCTTGCCGTCAGATTATTATAAAATGGAACTCTCACCGTGGTGTCTCTGTGGTTTACCAGTATCTTCTTATTGCTTGACCCTTTTTTCAGATTATTGCTCTCCTCAGCAGGGATACCTCTGCCTGACAACCATCCCAGCTGTGTTGGAAAAGGATTGTTTCTCAGAGAGGAGGAGTTAAGCCCAGGAGAGTTAGAAAAAAGAGAAAACTAACCTTTAAAGAAATCTCCCCTCTTCTCTCCAGTTCCCTCCTTCTTCCTTATCAAGATTCCCCAAAGCTTTGGGGATCTATAGTTCTAGGCTGAACTTCCTACCTGAAAAAAAATTAGATTGTTGAGTAATACATATAGCATGATTGTATTTTTCCAGAAATGAAATCCAGATATATAAAATACATAGTTGTCCAGTCATCTATTTATAAGTATATGCATAGAGAAAAGTCAAGAAGATTCCACACCAAACTTATAGTAGTGGTTCCTTCCAGGGCTGCACAATCCAGTATGGCAACTACTAGCCACATATGGTTACTGAGTACTTAAAATGAGGCTGGTGCAACTACGCAACTAGATTTTTTAAATTTATTTAATTTTAACTGCTTCATATTTAATTTAGAAACTGGTACTTCATTAAATTATTGAAAAACTTTTAAGTATGTTTGCAACAACTTGGATATGTGAGCCTACTTTTTCAACTGTTTCATAGTTTATGAAATATAACTATAGATCAAGTATTTTCAATGAAAATTTAGCAACCAAATTGAGATGTGTTGTAAAGGTAAAATACACACTAGATTTAAAAGATTTAGTATAAAAATAGTTTTAAAAATCTCAATAACTTTATATCTCACTAGGGGCCCAGTGCACGAATTCATGCACCTTAAAAGGAACTGTGGGCTGTGAGGCTGCAGTGGGCACAGGGGCAGGTCTCTGCCCATCCTCCGCACCCCCACCCGGCCCCTCCTGCCATGGCCCCCATCCCCTGTCTGCCAGCATTCCCCCACACACTGACAACACTCGCCCTGCTCACACCCACTGACAGCGTGGAGCAATTGGAGCTGGTGCAAACAGTGGGTGCAAGTGGCAGCTGCTGCCCCGATCACCCCTCAGGAGCAGGGGGAGGGGAAGAAGCCCTCAGGTGATAGTTGGGCTGGCAGCTGTCACTCGCACCTGCTGATGGCACCGAGTGATCAGGGCTGGTGCCAGGTGCCAGCAGTGGGTGCAAGCATCAGGCGGGACCAAGGCATGCAAAAGCAAAGAATTTTCACTAACCACCAGCGGCTCGCCCTGATGGCA
>NW_006283770.1:125034-151165 GCF_000327345.1 Myotis davidii | reverse complement strand
ACAGACACGTCTGCATTATACATAAAGATGTCTGTGTTACACATAAACACGTTATGGCTGTAACAATATCGCTTTCAAAGGAGCACTAATCCGCTGAAGTCATCGAGTCAGAAAACATTTGCTTCTCCATGTCTTGTGTCTGAATTGTGTGTGAGAGAGACAGAAAGTAGGAAGGAGGGAGGGAAAGGAAGGTCAGAGGGAAGGGGGAAGAGAGAGAAAGAGAGCAAGCCTCTGCTCTGGTTTATTTGTTATGGTGTCACTCTCTTAGGTTGTTCTGTTTAAAAAGTTGATTATAATCTACTCTGCACAAATTTACAGATATACAGATAACTCATATTAACATTTTGGGTATGAAGATGATGGGCTTGAATGGATGTCACAGGGTGATTTGGGTAGAGAAAAAAATTAGCTTCAGTTCCAGAAATAGCTATTTTGATGCTCCCCTCAAACCCTGTACTTACCTATATCATAGCTTGAATCTCCCTAGATATGTTTGCCTCTATTCCCAGTACCAAATTATAAGTTCTTAACAAAAGTTTATTGACTGACTGAACAAATGAATGAAGACATGAACCAACCTGCCATTTAAGGGTCAACCACTGCCTAAAACATTAATAAAATTAGAGTTTCATCTAAAAAATAAACTTGTAAAAATTTCCATTTCATTAAGACTATATTTATTAAATTAAGTGCCTATTATGGGCTAAAAACTGGATACACACACACACACACACACACACACACTCACACACTCCCTGCCCCTGTCCCTGTGAAGTTTAAAATCTGCAGAGAGAGGGGAAAGGCAGGGGTCAGGCCTAAAAACATAAAATAAAAAATTAAATGGTGAGAAGTGCTCCCAAGGTTATGATCAAAGATGCTGATAGAGAATAAAGGAGGGGACTATCCCGATTTCTTTCTCCTCTGAAGAAGTGTGACATTTAAGCTGAAGTGTGGAGGATGAGAAGGGGTCAACTATTAAACTATTAAATAAGCAAGTGGGGGCAGCGGTGGTAACGGGAGAAGGCGAAGAACCTCCCACACACCGAGGAGCAGTGTCTGCTGCTCCTGTGACTCACTGCCCAAAGGTGCGAGGACATTCTCACTTGACTCCATTCATTTGGTTTTTAGATGTTAATTTGCATGCTTGGCTGGGTCCCAATGTCTGTTGGAACCCATGTTCTCAGAGTACAAAGAGGACAATTTCCCTTATTTGAAGGGCAATGTGGTCATGAGTTGATGTTCTTAGAGTGGATGGGTGGCCAGCAGGAGGCTGGTAGACTGCATCCACTTCTCTCTTCAAGGCTGTCTCATGCCTCTTCACACTAGTTTCTGTGTTTCAGATCTGCTGTCACTATTCAATTCTGCTTTAAATTCATAGTTTTGTGACAGTAGCTCTGGGAATTCACAAGGGAGAGGATTCTTACTTTTCACCTTGTATTTCCTGTCCCTTTTTAACTATAAGGTTTTTATACCATATTATAAAACTAGTAAATAAAATTGTAAACTACATATACAATTCTGTTTGACATGCCATCCTATGACCATTGCTGGGACTTTATTTTCATCTTTTTTTTCTAATTATTAATGCAATACAAGCTCAATGCAATTAGATTTGGAAAAGTCAGGAAACAATAAAATTTGTCATAAATGTTAGTAATGACAAATTTGGTAGTAATTTGTCATTACTACTGATAATCTCTTCATATATTTCCCAGTGCCTTTTAAAAAATAGGACAAAATTCTACTTGTTAATTTATATGGATGTATCATGATTTAAGTAAATCAATTCTCTTTTGATGAACATGTAGATTGTAATTTTCACCACATTAAAACATATTTTACTCTAAATTTTATGTGTGTATCACCATCCAGGCATTTTAATTGATTCCTCAATATTCAGCAAACAACAGTGATCCCTACCTGGTAAATTTTTTTAAAAATATATTTTATTGATTTTTTACAGAGAGGAAAGGAGAGAGATAGTTAGAAACATCGATCAGCTGCCTCCTGCACATCTCCTACTGGGGATGTGCCCGCAACCCAGATACATGCCCTTGACCGGAATCGAACCTGGGACCTTTCAGTCTGCAGGCCGACGCTCTATCCACTGAGCCAAACCGGTTTTGGCCTTATCTGGTAAATTTTTACAACATGAGATTTTCTTTGCAATAGAATCCAGTGCTTCAAGCAACGTTCCACTAGGTGCAAGCTAAATGTATGAACATTTAGACTGACCAAATCAAATTCATCATGGTTTCTTAACTTCACTAAAAACCTTAAATAGCACAGTTCACTCTTTCACTTAAAATGCCCCTTCAAAAAAGATCAGCATCTTAAGAGGTTGGTGGGAAGGGGTAGGGAGGGATTCCTCTGAAATATCTAATGTTTTAAGATGAGTTCACATCTGCTGCGTGGAGTTGGCTGGCAGGCAGCTGGTTGGGATGCAGGCCGAGGAAGAGGTGAGTACAGCTGGAGTCCACTCTCTGACCACAGCTGTTACCATGTAACCAGGCGAGGGGCGTGGAACAAAAGGCAGAGTTCCAGGTGCCCTGGAATCAGAAGTGGGTAGGCTGGAAGGATGCCTTCCGTCAGAAGCCTCCACATGCCAGGGCTTAAAAAAAAAGGGAACCCAGCCCATTACTTCCCAACACAACAGAACAGGAGCCAGGGCTGGACCTTCACGCCAGATCAGCCTGTCTGTCTCCAAGCCAGCAGATGCACCAAGACCCATTCCACCCTCAAAGCTGACATCCCCCTTAGTTACAACCCTGTGATTTCCAAAAAGGTTATTTTTTGTTTCTTTTCAGCTATAGCAACGTGCTCCCTTAAAGAGGTTCTTTATCTGATGGGGCAGTTACAGTCTGTGGCTAACAGCTGCGGTTCACAAACATGAGTTTCACTGTTTGGGTCAGTAGTTCTTAAGTCTTTTCTGAATGGCAACTCCCCCGGCTGATCTTGGCATGAAGAGGGGCACCTTTCCTTCAGCTCTCCCGTTGGCACTCAGGAGTGCAGTGTGCTGTGGGGGGCTCTGTTTTCCCACTAGAAAAGAGGTGACGTTTTTTATTAAAGTTGCATGTCCTGGTATCTAATACCAGACGTATTTCTGGATGCTGGTTGTAACGTTCCCCATTGAATTTTTCTTTATTAACAAATGGTCTAAAATAGGCATGTCTTTCTTTTACATCTAGAAAAAAAAAGCCCCTTTCAAAAAGTAATTTATAACTATAAAACTTGAGGAAAAAATCTGCAGGACCTAGTCCTAGAGCTTGATGAAGAGTTCTTTTAGACGTTACATCAAAAGCATCATCCATAAAAGAAAAAATTCTATTAATGAGACTTCATCAAAAGTAAAAGCTTTTGCTCTGTGAAAGGAGATGAAAAGATAATCTACAGGCTGGGGAAAATATTACTCGTCATGACTGCACACTGGCATCTCAGTGCATGGGAAGGCCATTTCCTGAGCCTTCAGGATGTGCCAGGCCCTGGACTGAGGTCTTCATGTTTCTCGTCCACTTCAACTCATAGCATTTTCAATCAGGCAGGGGCTGTTATTATTCCCATGTTAAGATTTAGAGGCAGAGGCTCAGAGTTACAGTGTCTAGTCCAAGATCATATCAGCACTGAGTGTCGGGGCCAGGATTCAATACAGACCTGCTCATCATCCAAGTGCACTAAGAGCATAGACTCTGGAGCCAGCTTTCCTGAGTTCAAGGCCTGGCTCCTCCTTTGTTCCTTATTGGACTTTGCCTCCATTTCTCTATCTGTAAAATGGGATTAATAATAATAGCTACCCCAGACGGTTGTTGTAAAACTTAAATACATGACACTGTCTAAATACATGAGAGCTATGTGCCTGGCACATAGTGAGAGCCCTGTGAGTGACTACTACTCTGATGGTGGCTGTTGTTGTACTGACTTAAAAATGAGATAGAGAGGCAGGGGGAAAAAGCAAGTGACCCAAAGACACACCAATTTCATGTTACCTGAAAAGATTTCTCCTGGCCAACTACCACAAGACACGCTGCCTCCAGGCTGATGCTCCCACCCCTGGGGCTTCCAACAAGGAGCAAGTGAAATCAGCTATTGCCGAAGCCAGATCGGCATGACGTCTGCATCAATAGGGAATGGGGGTGGGCAAAGACAACCCTTTCCTCTTTCCTCTGAAAGCCAGCCGTGGATTTCCTTTGCAGAAGTCTTATATGATCACCCAGATTCTTGCCTTTTGTAAGTATTTGTTTAGGAGTCTCTGGTGGTCATATTTTGTGTATCTCTGTTGCCACAATATACCCTGGACTGATGTCAGTGTTTGCTTTACTATGGGAAGCATCACCATCATTGCCTTTAAATCTAATCAAGTTAGAGAACCAATTCCAGAAACTCCAGAACCAATTCAGAAAACTAATCTTTGGGATTTTGTTCCTCGAGAGCAACTCTAGGTACCCCTGGGTAACACGAAGCATTACCTGCCTGGCAGTGACTGGTTACAAATGATAAGAGCCCTGGAGTTGAGTCTTTCTTACCTCCTCTAAATTGGTCATAATTGTCAAGCAAACGAGGGCTTTCATCAGGGCCATAAATAAAATTCAGTTTGTGACCCCAATCAACAGCCCTATGAAGGACTTCTTTGAGAAGCACTAAAGCTGCCTTTTGAGATGGAGCTGAGGGAAGATGAGCCAGGCTTTAGCAGAACTGGGTGGGTCTCACAGAGCTCAGGGGCTACAAATAAAGGATTTTCTGGACAGAGCTATAAGACTGTTACTGCTGACAGAGGACCACATGCCAGCTTTATAGCGCTGGGTCCCTGACACAAACCCCAGGTTCTCATGGCCATCAGGAAGGCTAAGGTTTATGTGGTTTAAGAAGGAGAAGCTCTTACCAGAATCTCTGAGTAAGAGGAATGTCTGAATTGGGAGGAAAAAAATCCACCCTTGGGACTCGTGTCCAAGAAAAGTGCCCTTAGAATACCCAGGATTTTCACCCCCTAACCCCCATCTTTTTTGTTGTTGTTGTTAATCCTCACCCAATGATATTTTTTCCATTGATTTTTAGAAAGTGGAAGGGAGGAAAGGGCGGGGGGAGAGAAAGATCGATGTGAGAGACTTATTGATCAGTTGCCCCCAACCCTTACCAGGGCTGGGGATTGAACCTGTAACCCGGGTACATGCCCTTGATTGGGAATCAAACCCAAGACCTTTCGGTGCAGGGCCAATGCTCTGACCACTGAGTAGCACTGGCCAGGGCTCTTCTCAACTTTAATAACTCTTTAGAATTTTAGGAAATTATCTTGATGTGGTTTGCTAGTAGAGGATACTATTCTCCATGACATGATCATCTAGTTGAACCCTTTATTTTATGATAAAGAAACTGAAGTTCAGAGTCACACCACAATCTATAATAATCTATAATAATAAAAGCATAATATGCTAATTAGACCAGACAGCCGAATGACCTTCCGGACATCATTCCAGATGTCCTTCCGGATGACCTTCCTGATGAAGCTGCGGCATTAGGGGCTGAGGCAGAGGCGGTTAGGGGCAATCAGGCAGGCAGGTGAGCAGTTAGGGGCAGTCAGACAGGTAGGCAGAGTGGGTAGGGGTGATCAGGCAGGCAAGCAGTTAGGGGCGATCAGGCAGGCAGGCAAGTGGTGAGGAGCCAGTGGTCCTGGATTGTGAGAGGGGTTGCGGATTGTGCTCCCCCCCCCGCTCCCATGCACGAATTGTGTGCACTGGACCTCTAGTATAGTAATAAAAAGCCCAGAACCCAAGACCATTAACCTTACTCCAGTTATCTACCCCCTGAGCCACACTGCCAAAATACCATTTTAAAAATGTCTTTCCACCCATAGCCTGATTTAGTCAGTGGATAGAGCGTTGGCCTGCGGACTGAAGGGTCCTGGGTTTGATTCTGGTCAAGGGCACATGCCCGGGTTGTGGGCTAGTTCCTCATTAGGGGGCTTGCAGGAGGCAGCTGATCAATGATTCTTTCTCAGCATTGATATTTCTATCTCTCCCTCTCCCTTCCTCTCTGAAATAAACAAAAATCTAAATTTTTAAAAAATGTCTTTCTATGCAGATCACTCCTCTCTTTCAGCAGGCCACCAGGTCACCTCCCTGCAGATAATTCTATCCACAAACTAATTCAGAGCATTCTGAAGCATGTCCCATTATGAACTGGAGGCTCTGCCGGTATGGGGAGGGACAATTCAGCGTTGGTTCTAGTACAGAACTGATAACAAGGCTCAACAGGACAATCCCACTGATTCAGAATTACTAGAGAATGGTCTTTCTGATTACCTAGTGTTTCTGCTCATGTTTATTGAATGAATGAGTGTATGGAGCATTGAAATACAATACCAGCAATTCTACCAAGTTTAATCTTTCTTCCCCTGGATCATCGCATCATAATGAGTATGGATTACCGCTCTGTAGAATTCAACTGATGGAGAACAGGAGTTGGCAATTTTCCCTTTGACATAGTTTTGGAAATTTGCGACCCAAATGTAGAAGGTAAGGGTGACCAAGCTGGTTCTTCTCTCTGTCTCTCTCTCTCTTTCTTAAAGTAAATCCTTCATATCATTTTGCTTATATTTCACTTATCCCTTTCTCATAAAAACATCTTTAGGAGTATACACACACAAGTCTAGTTATCTGAGTCTCTGGTTGACTGGAATGTAGTTACCCAGTCAATAGGACATCACACAGGGGATTATGTCTTAAACTTTTCCCCTGCATTCTTTATTAGTAAGACTGAAGACTGCCATGGGCCACTTGGTCCTTTTTACTTCACTTTGGAGCTGAGGCCAAGAGGTAGAAACCAGCCCGTTGACACAACTGGCAAATAGACCCCACCAGCTTAGTGGTGGGTTCAAGAAAAATGAGGTCAAGTTTTAAATTAACTTTTTTTAAAATTCAATGACCAGTTACAGTTGAAACTATTATATATTTTTGAGTGGATAAGGAATTAAAACACAAACATGTTTAGTAAATTAAATACCAGAGCTCTTAGTAACATCATTTTTTAACTTACCGGTTTTCAACATAAGCTAAATATTTTTTTAAATTTAAGTCCACAAATCAAGTTTCACCTACATTCAGGTCAGTTCTGCTGACTGATGTCTAAAAGGCTTCGTCTTCTCGAGGATAGTCTTTTTGCTCTTTCTCAACTACTTGTTCACATCTTTAACTTGTCAGGAATTATGCCAGGTGTCAGGGCTACAAAGTCCTATGGGGACTGACATGGAGACTAAATGCTCAACATTTTGTCACCCTCGCCATCATTTTCCTTCTTACAGCGCCAACAATCTGAGCTTTGTAGATACTCTTACTTGCATTTCAAATGGTTTCTCTATAGGGTTTCTATACACTGCTAATGATCCTTACTTCAATTTCTCTAACCTCTCAAAAAAATCCTCCTTTCTTTCTTTCTTTCTGTCTTTTCTTTTCTTTTTTTCTTTACTTTTTCCCGCCCCCTGGGTTCATTCTTTGGTGCTAGCTATGGATCTGACATAATGAGGAGCTACACCTGCTCATCTCTGGCTCCTCACACTGGGCTCACTGGTAAGGGTTTTGTTATGTACCATCTTTCCCAAATTTTTTCCATTTATCTCTAGATAGTTTTATTTCATATTAATAAACCATCATTATCATACATTAAAGCATTATTTGGAGTAGTTAAGGGGGAAAAAAATACCAGAAATAACCTCTATATCTGTAGGTAGTTGGTTAAAGAAACAATGGTATGTCCATATAGTGGAACCCTTCTCCGTGATTTGTTTTTTTTAAAATATGTTTTTATTGATTTCAGAGAGGAAGGGAGAGAGAGAGAGAGAGACATCAATGATGAGAGAGAATCATTAATGGGCAGCCTCCTGCACACCCTGTACTGGGGATCAAGCCTGTAACCCAGGCCTGTGCCCTGACCAGGAATCAAACTGCAGCCTCCTGGTTCATAGGTCGATGCTCAACCACTGAGCAACACCAGGCACTCTCCAAGATTTAAAAAGAATGAGAGGTCTCTAAAAAAAGTTGAACTCAAAAAAGCAGAGACTAGAATGGTGAGGCTGGGGGGTTGGAGGAAATGGGAAGATGTTAGTCAAAGGAAACAAAGCTTTAGTTATGCGAATGAGTAAGTTTTGGAGGTCTAATGTACATCATGGTGATCATTATTAACAACTAGAGACCTGGTGCATGAAATTCATGCACTGGGGGCGGGGGCTGTTCCTCAGCCTGGCCTGTGCCCTCTCGCAGTCCAGGAGCCCTCGGGGGATGTCCAACTGATGACTTAGGACCGCAGTCAGACATCCTTAGCACTGTTGCAGAGGTGGGAGAGGCTCCCACCACCGCCGCTGTCCAGCTTCTGGCTGAGGGGTGCTCCCCCTGTGGTGTGCATTGACCACCAGGGAGCAGCTCCTGCATTGAGTGTCTGCCCCCTGGTGGTCAGTGCATGTCAGTGTGACCGGTTGTTCTGCTGTTCAGTTGATTTACATATTAGCCTTTTATTATATAGGTTAGTGTATCATATTCTTGAAATTTGCTAACAGAGTAGATCATAGGTATTTTCACTACACAAACATAAAAAATAGTAACTATGCAAGGTCATGGACATGCTAATTAGATGATTGTGGTAATCATTTCATGAGGTATACAACATGCATATGAAACCATCATGTTGAGCACCTTAAATATATACAATTTTTATTTGTCAATTATACCTCAGTAAAGCTGAGGAGAAAATGAGAGGTGCCTGTGACACATGAGCAATACTATGTGTTGTGCGACCCCATTTAAAAATATATATGTGAACGTGTACATATGTACAATGTGTATATGAATACACGTGCACATATCATATTTGAAAGGAAAGAATTTTAAGAAACACACAGAGTGTTAACAGTGAGGAGTGTAGGGAGCAAGTTACGACAGGAGCAGATGAAGGCAGAAATGTCACTTTCTTTATCTTTCCTTTTTTTGTTAATTTTCACCCAAGGATATTTTTCCATTGATGTTAGATAGAGTGGAAGGGAGAGAGATAAAGAAAGAGAGAGAAACTTGAGTGTGTGAGAGATACATTGATTGGTTGCCTCCCATACTCCCCCTGACCTGGGCTGGTACATGCCTTTGACCAGACTCAAACCTGAGACCTTTTGGTGTGCAGGCTGAAACTCCAACCACTGAGGCACATTGGGCAGGCCCGGAAATGTCACTTTCTAATTCTACACTTCTCTATTGATTATTTTGACAATGACTATACGTACTCTTGTAATACAGAAAAGGAGAAATACAATGTTTTCCTAGACATTTCAAAACTATACATTCTTCTAGAATTGCATGGCTGTTGAGTTTTCATTCACATTGATGACACGCTTACTCCTCTTTTATAAGTCCAGGGAATTAAGGCCCCAGACTGACAACTATGTGCCTCTCCTTCCCTCTCTGCTACTTCTCCAGGTTCCTCAGTCCCTGGGATAATGAGCTATTCACAGTTACTTGTAGCTTCCAGGCCTCCTTCCAGCTTTGTAACCATTCTTCACTTGCCCATTTGCAACCAGTATCATTTTCAAGCTTGGGTGTGCAGTTCCTGCAGAGCTCTGATGCATTCCCGTGGTGGACAGGGTGTTAGCAGCGTTTCACTGGGCTCTGCAGAGTTCATTCCATTCAGGCTCATCACACACTGTTCCTGGAAATCTGGGCCACCTGATAGACAGATTTGGCCCTGGAAAATCTACCCATTGTTCCCTGAAAGGAAGCCAGAGTGGTATTATTCAAATTTCACAGATCTGGAAACTGAGGCACCAAAAGTTGACTGGGGCTGCCTAGGTCACATGGCAGGTTTAAGGTGATGGGATGTTGTGGAAAAGGTATTGGGTCCGAAGCCCAGAATCCCATATCTTGCCATATTAATTTTCTTTAAGTACATTTTTTTTCATTCTTTGAGCCTATTTCCTTGTTGGTAAAATAAGAATTATAATACCTGCCTCCCAGAATGGTGCTATTACATGAAAGTATATTACATTTTTTGCATATCATAAAGCACTATATATATGATAGGAGGACCAGCAACCAAAAAATTAGATATGAATAGTCATAGGACCGAAGTTGCATATATTAGATTTTTATTTAGTTTTCTTATGCCCCAAACACAAATTTAAAAATTTCTTTTAAGAATCTTAGAAGCCATTCCTTTATCTTGAATAGCTTTGTTCTTGAAAGTGCTTTTTTTCTGTGCCCTAAATATGTCTCCAAATGGGTTTTAAAGGGGGCACAAAAGTATCAGTTCCACGAAGAAAGCAACAGTACTCACCCAGACTGCCATGCCGAATTGGATAGCAAGCTGAAAGCAGATTAAAGTTGTTTCAAATGCTTTAAGGAGGAGGAAAAATCTAATCCTCCAATGCTTCCTTGAAATCCATACTCCGTAATTTCAGAAAATTTCCCAAGTCTTTTAAAAGGCCCAAATATCATTTTACAGTTAGTAGCAATGGAGAACATTTTCCAATTTTTTAGAACATTCTTTTTTCCTTATAAAAGGACTCAGTAAAGCTGGGTCTGCCTCATAAAGGAGCCGGTCCCCGGGGATAAGGACCTGCCTGTTTTAGGAGTGGAGTGGGGGCAGCATTCCCCAGGGCCCTGACCTGGAGTTTATGGCTGATGTTACCTGGGGAATTCCTTAAAGAAGCAGAGTCAGGCATCCCCTGTTATTTCTGGGCGATATTCGCTCGCCTGTCATTGTGTGGAAGAACGCCCAGTCCCTCCACTATGTTACACTGAAGGAAAGGAAGTTTCCAAATGAGAAGAAAAATAAAGCTGGTTGCAATAGAGGCAAGTGGAACCATTTTCACTGCTTCAGAGAACAGCTTTTCCTGATTCTTCCATTGCTGAGGTGTGGAAACAGTTATAAAAACCCCAGTGACAACAATGACTATTTATTGAGATTAACCAGGAACCAAGCACCATGCCAAATGTCCTACAAGTAGTGTCTCCTTAAGTCCACTCAGGAGTTTTGAGGCAGATATTATTATTGGGCCCACTTTACAGATGAGAAAGTTGAGGTCTATAGGACTAGTTAACCAACCAAGTGATACACAGCTACTTTGTGGTTAAGCAGGTACTCGAACCTAAATCTTTTGGACTCTGAAGTCATGTTTAACCAGAATGCTCTGCTGCCTCTGGAATTGTATTATAATTAACAATAGCTGCCTGTGTCCCTGTGAAGTGTGCTAAGTGGTTTACAGGCTCCATCTCATTTACTGCTTCCCGGCAGGTTTAAATGGTATAAACTATCTCGTCCCTGGAAATACTTTTTGCCTCCTCTGTCTTTTCTGCTTTTTCTAATTCCTTCCCTGTCCCTCTTCAGCTCAGAGATGTTGAATGTATTCTGTTGCATTTTTACCTTGCCCCCGACCTGGTCTAAAAGGCAGACTAGGTGATGGAGGGCAGACGGTGTATCTTTTCAGGTGCCTTCCACTTTAGCTGGAGGGGTAGTTACAAGTGTCCCTCTCTGCTCTCGGTCTTCAGGACACCTCCCTGTGGACAGTGCCAGAACAGTGACCTCAGACCACGGCTGGAACGCTGATTACAAGTAATCCAGCTCCAGAGGTGATAGAGTGTCCTTTCTTTAAAAAGGAGATAAAAATAGCCAAGAAACAACACTTTACTTAGTTCTCTGAAAGGTTGGCATCCTTCCAGGATAGACTTATGTACTTTTTGTGCTTGGAGGGAAAAAAAAGAGATGGGATTTGATCCAAGAATGGTCCTACAAATGAGAGAAATATGGAGCAAGCAGCTGGAGCAGGGCAGCCAAGTGGTACCACCAGCTGCAGGCCCATTAATTAACGTTCCCTGGTATGTAGCAGCTCCAGTGACCTTGATTCTTGTTGAATTCACAGAGATAATTTTTACAGAGCCTCTACTTTTCTCACTGCAGTATATTTATCCAAGGAGTACCTTGCATATTTCCCCCATCTCTCGGAGCAGTAAATTTATTCTAATTGCAAAGAGATATAGTAAAAGGCTGATTGAACGCTTGGCAGTTTATAGAGATTTATTCCTGGGGCTTAAGGGGGTTTTTAGAGTGTGTGACTGGAGCAGGATTGAGGGGAGCTGGGGGACGGAGCCCAAGAGAAAATGTAGATTTAATAGATCTATAAAATGACCCCGCTGTAGATAAATGCTTGTTCCCAAGAAGCTTAAACAGTCTGACCCAAACTAGGGTCTGTGACAGCCAGCCCGACACGAGGTGTCTGAAGCATTGCATATTTCTGTTTGGGTTTTCAGGTCTCCACCTGAAATTTGTTATTCCCCAGGCAGAGGTGGGAGAGGGGGAAATCTGTTTTCCAGAGGGAAGAAAGCCTGTTTAACTACACATTTCTAAAGACTAAAAGCTATGAAGAGAGACAAAGTAAACCTCCAGCACCTGCCCTTAACGTCACTCTGCCTTTTCTCTGGCTCGCTTGAAGCTGGATTCTGGATTTTAAGCCTGGGAGCCTGGAAGGTGGAGCGTGAGAGCCTGCCCTTCGCACCAGGGTTTTCTGCACAAGAATGGGCAGCCTTGCGGAGCCCAGGCATCCCAGGTGCTCCCAGCCGATAATGAGACAGACGGACGCTATCCCCTAATGGCCCTCTGCTCAGAACAGGCTTTGCACGCACACACTGCTGAACTTTTCCATGCAGTCCTGCTAGGCTTTTGATCCCACGAGTGACATTCATCTTTTTTGCAGCTGCCTTGCAGGTTTTGCTGAGGATGAATTCTAGGACTTGCAACTGTTAAATTTGTGATATTGTAAATCAAGTCACTGCACTGAGATGGAGACATTTGTTCTGGAGGAAGAGACTAAAAGAAAAGGGTCTAATGTAGATGCTTGGGCCAGAGGCTAACTGGGTCAGCAGTTTGTGGGGTCCTTTGCGTGTTTGCTCCTGGACCCCCGAAATTGGCATAAGGAATCCTTAGGTAAAGATTTTAAACTTTTTGATTGTGAAGTCTAACCCTCATACAGAAAAGAAACAGCTTAACAAGTCATTTTAAAGTTAACACCCAAGTCAAGAAGTCTGACGTTACTAACTCTCCCACCTTAGCTTGTCTCTCTAGGGGTAACCACTATCATGGCTTTTGTGGGAATCGCTTTTTCATAGTGGGTGTGTATAGTTTCTCCCCAGTTTCTGAGTATCATCAGTTGTTCTCAGCCAATGAGAGTTAGGGCAAAGAAACTATTCTGACTGTTCACAGCCAATGAGCATTAGTGTACAGTGCTGTGGCTGCTTCCAGCCAATGAGCTGAGCCCTTTACTATACTATTGGAGTTGAATGAGTCCTGCCGTATTGGTGATTACAGTGGGGCCTTGACTTACGTGTGTCCCGACTAACGAGTTTTTTGAGATACCAGCTGTCTCTCCCCGATTTTTTGCATTGAATTGATAGAGTAATTTGAGTTAACGAGCTCCTTAACGAGCTCGGTCTCAGAACCAATTAAACTCGTAAGTCAAGGCCCCACTGCATTCGGTTCTGGCCTTCCTTTATGCCGTTACTTTTGTGTTCTGACAAACCGTTTTGACGTAGAGTTGCTGACCAAAGGGATATATAGGTACTAATACCAGAGAGTATCGTGCTAGATGTTAGAATACAGGTTTTCCAGAGGTTGCAGATTCTTTGGCATTGGATGGAGAAGCAGAGGGTCTAGCTCAGCAGGCAAATGGGGACAGGCGGGAGCCCTTGGGCCTTTGTGAGGCTTCCTAAGGGTCAGCGCAGCTCAGAAGCCTTGACCAACAAATGTCTGAGCAGGAACTGTTCAACCTTCAGGAGTCATCTCAAATGCTATTTCTTCCATGGAACTCTGACCTTTGAGTCCCAGTAGCATTTTGTTTGCGCCTTACGCGGACACAGGAAATTCAAACACAAACTGAAGTTACATGTGGCTTTTCTTAACCTCCTCCCACCCCACCACTGTTCTTACCCTCTCTCATGAAAGGCCCTAGGAAAACTTTGGTGTCTAACTCACCTTAGCCTTTTGTATGTTTCTATCATGATAACTGCATGTAGTATTTGTTGAAGCCTCCTGGTCAGTCTTCTCCTCGGTGTCTCATAGACCATCAGTTCTAAAAGATGCTCCTTTCAAATGGTGTTTTATGGTCAAACTGCCTTCAGAATGCTGCACATGCTACTACAGCTCCCTTTTGGAGACCCACAGTTTCAGTTGTTTAAACTCAGCATTTCCCAAAATTATGTGACCCCCGAACAACCCCTTCTACCTTTTACTCCATGAATAACCCAAGAGACTGATGTTTCTAAAACCTTATTTTAGAAAGACACTGCAGAAGGCGTGGCTTATTTACATGCCCAAGCCCTGAAGGCAACAGCTTGGATCATGCTTCTATTAATAGCTAACCACGAGATGCATTTTAAGTCACTGATCCTCGGGCTCCTTATTTGTGACATCAGAAGCAGGGGGCCCCTTCTAACTCTAACGTTCTAGGAATTAAAGGGCATTGCCTCTTCTAGCCCATCAGGCAGTCATCCCACACATACTAAATTCCTATGATATGGTAGTGTTGTAATGTTCTGGGCACTTAATGGTGAGCAAGATGGGCATAGGCACTCTTTCATGGCACTACCAGTTGAGAATGATTTTCTAGAACTCACTATTAGAACATTGATCTTTAATTTCTAGAATCAAATTTCTCCCTGTTAAAAACTGATAATTTACTCTCTCATTTATTATGTGTATCAGGTAGAATAAATCTTTAGAATTTAAATGTATTTTCTATCTAGGTTTATGATTCTATTTCACATAAGAGTTCTGTTTAAGAATCACAGATTTGCTCTGGCCAGTGTTGCTCAGTGGTTACAGTGTTGGCTCACATTCTACAGGGTCATGGGTCAAGGGTCCACATCTGGGTTTCAGGTTCAATCACTGCCCTTGTCTGGGGGGCAACCAATCAATGTATCTCTCTTACATCAAAGTCTCTCTCTCTCTCTCTCTCCATACCTCCCTCTCTTCCTCTCTCTCTTAAAATCAATGGTGAGGATTTTTTAAAAATCACAGATTTAACCTGATCATTTAGGGGTAACTAGTTTTTAAATTTTCATCTTTAACTTTTTTGTAAAGGTTCAATTCTCTGTGGTTTAAAAAGCAAATTCTAATGATATGGCTTTGAACACTATTGTGTGTAGACACTGTTTTAAGCACTTTACATGTATTACCTCATTAACCATGTAATATTATTCCGATTTTATAGAGGTTAAAGAACTTTCCCACAGTCATACAGCTAATGAAGCTGGGCTTTGACACCAGGCAGTATGGATCTTGAGTCTGTTCTCTGAACTCCAAAACTAAATTGCCACTATTCTTTATTGTCAAACTAGAGGCTTGGTGCACAGATTCATGCACTGGTGCAGGCGTGGCCTGCAGGGATTGTCTGGCTTTGAGCGTGCCGCTCATTCTGGTCAGCCGAGCGGCTGTGGACCCACCCTCTGAGTGGCTGCTGAACGAGGAAATTAGTCTGAGCTGATATTTTGGGGTAATGTCTTGGGTAAAGGCGTGTTCTGTGTCATGGAGGAACCTGGCAGAGAACGTTGTACCCCAAAGCCACTCGGTGAATGTCCTTGATGTGTGATGCCAGGTCAGTGACACTATCAGGGATGTTCAGGGCAGCCGCGCTCCAGGATCCTCAGCCATCAGGACAGCCTCCCCGGGGGGTCCATAGTCACATCTCCTCTTGCCATCCACCTATTCCAGCTCCCTGTGCTCTTTCTAGAACACACCTTAGCCTGCATCAGCTGGTGGGATCAGGCCAGAGTCTGGGTTATCTCAGGTATTTGATTGGTGCAGAGATTCAGCCTCACTCTGGGCCTGATAGTGGCTGCTGAGCAGCCGCTCATCCCGTCAGCTGAGCAGCACTCCCGCTGTGGGAGCGCACTGACCACCAGGGGGCAGCTCCTGCATTAATTATCTGCCCCCTGGTGGTCAGTGCGCATCATAGCGACTGGTCAACTGTTCTTGTCATCCCGCCATTGGGTCACTGGGCTTTTATATATTTAGATATTTTCCAGCAGGTTTTCTGCTGGAAATTTAGGGGTTAACATCTCTGAAGAGCTGAACATTCATATGGGATTTTTAAATGTCTAAATTTAGCCAGGTAGTGTACTGAGGAGGTAATGAAAAATTAAAAGCTTTTTTGTTTTTTGGCTGAGCATTGATCTTTGTGGTTATGAATACATCCATATGCCAGAGAATACTGCACTTTAGATAGTAAGCTAACATAAAATCGTTGGTACAGTTTTAAACCTGACAGCTCTGTGTGTCTGATATGTTGTCTGAAAGTAATTTTAAAGATAAGACTTTACTCTCAGGTCTGAAATAGGCTCTTTAAAGATTTCCAGCACCGTACAGTATTTATGTAATTGTGCCAGCTATACAGAGAAAAACTATAGTTCTATGAGTAGAAGATTATTTTAATTATAAAACATTATATCGTCAGAAAAAGAAACGAAATACAATTAAAGAAATGCCAGCCACACAATGTCAGTGAGAATTCTTGGCATTTCATTTTACAAGCTATTTTGTATGGAAATGCATAAAATATAAACAGAGTACTTTATCTAGGATATGACAAGAAACTTCAAGATTGTAATGTGCATTAAGTTAACATTCCAAACCTATCCTTTCAGGTCGTCAGCCAAGAATTTGTTTTTATAATTTCTTTACGGTTGGCAAACAGCTAGACTCTACTCGAGATATCAGTTTTCATGCTTATGGTCCCAATCTCATTTTGTGCAACTATTAACACGCTGTGTGACCGCGACTAAATCATCCCCTGCACCTGAACCCAACCAAACAAGTTGGATCTCTCAGGCTCCTGCCCATTTGAAAATGCCGTGGTTCTAGCCTATGAATTATGACATAAACCATAAGAAGTGCTTGCTGGCAAGAATGGATTTTTAAAATGTGAACTACTTAAGCACTTTTAAATGATCAATCTTATAGGGCTGGGCAGCCAGGATCTAACCAGCTGCTGTGCTGGTTTTGCCACCAAGCGCCTTCTGTAGTTCATATCCATGTCCTTCCTGGACTCCCCAAAGCGAATGCAGCCTGAGAGATTCTGGGCAAAACAAGCCGTGATCACAGCCACCAGGGTCCACGAGACGGCTCTGCACACCTTCCTAAGCTGCAGGGAGGTGTGGACCCTGTGATATGCTGCCCAGTTCCCGGTTATAGACCAAAATGCTTATGCCTCAGCTGCTGGGAGTGTTGGTTGCAGACAGTTCTTCAGCTGAGACCCTCTCTGGAGAAAGCTTTGGCTGAAGAGAGCTGCTTTGCCCAAAGCCACACCTCCTTCTGGGGCAGCTTACAAGGAAGGACCTGCAAATTCTATGGAGGCAGCCCCTTACCTCAATGGGGCCCCTCTGAGGAGCCCTGCCAGTGCCAGAGCTTCCATAAGTTGAGGTGAGGCCTTTGCTGCAGCCTCATCTACTGCATCACAGTGCAGCTTCTCCCTCTGCCCACAGATGTCGCCTTTGAGCACACACCAATAAACTTCCTGCCCTGCGATCTCTGTCTCCACTGCACACTTCAGGGAATCGAAGCTGCCCCAGAGACTGGAAGACTTGGGTTTGAATTGGGGCGCTGCTTATTTCTAACTCTGGGTCTAGGAGTAAATTTCCTCCTCAGTAAAATGGGAATAATAAAAAATACCCCATAGGACAGGTTTTTTTTTTTGGTGAGGAAATGAGGAAACGAATCCAAAGCAGTTAGTAAATGATTAATAGCAATAATTTAACATTTATTGAGCACTGTGTGTCAGGTCCTATTTTATGTACTTTACCACAAGGAACTCTATGAGGAAGAAAATATCCCTCTTTTGCAGAAGAGAAAACTGAGGCACAGAGAAGTTAAATAACTTCTCCAATGTCACACCTAATAAAAATCAAGAATAAAAACCCAGGCCCGGCATTCTTAGCTAAAACTCTGCTGCCTTCCATTAATAAAGGAAACATTTAAAAATTGCGCAGGTGATAAATAAAAGCCCAAAACAATGGAACAATGGCACCTGATTCCAGGAGTACTTTTAAAACAAGGCAATTATAAAAGCAAAGATTTTCAAAGAATTTCTGTGCTATTGTTTATATTTTTGTGTTGCTATAGGTTGTTTATTTCTGCCTCAAATCAGCCCTTATTCATCAAGAGAGTGAATGAAACAGTTGGAGGGGAGGGAACCTAATCTGATGTGACAGTCATTGTTCCATGAAATCATTTATTTTTGTTCTTTGTTTCTATTTTAATGAAACATGTATTAAGTACAAGGTCAAAGAATAAATAAAACAATGACATGTTTCACTATTAGGTAATAATTTTGTATACTAATAAGGTTTAGATAATATATTTTCTACAGTTTTAAACTTCTCCCTCCCCTGGGTCACTTGGAAGTAGATTTTAATAGAGAGGAGGGGCACTATGACAAAGACTCCTACTATGTGCCTCCTGACCCCTCATTTACAGTTTATACTTGTGTTCCCTTCAGACTAGTTGTCTGTTAGCATCTGATGGAAGGCATTTGTTTTACATTTCACTTCTAATTTGAGCAGATTTATACCATAAGTTTTATCTTAGGGGATAATGTGTTATCAGTGCTTGTTTGGGCCCCTGTTTCACTTTTAAGATCAAGAAAGTCTTTTTTACTTGTTAACGCACATGTCTGTCAGAGTATTTATGATTTGCAAACAAAGTGGTTTTTCACCTTCTGCTATTAGATAACAAGGTTATAAGAGAGTTCCTTCTTCACCAAATAAATTAAACATCAAAATAATTTACAGCTCCAGGTACATTTGCCAGAGTAGCATAACTGAGTAAAGTCAACAGATTAAATGTTCCCTTGGCAGTCAGCGAGGGTATGAGATACAGCACCTGGGCTGCTGCACTGGGTCTTGTTATTAAATCACAGGCAAGAGCTCAGAATCTCAGGGTCCCAAGTGACAGGTAGGAGCTGACTTTGGAGGACAAAGCTTTTGTTCCTCAAGTGTCATAGCAGTCAGTACCCATGAGCTTGGGAAATGGAAGACTCTTAGAACAACAGAGGTCGAGAAAGAAAGAGAAGGAGGGGGTGGAGGGTGTGAGGGAGAGACTGCATATTTTGATGAGGGAAGGCTCTAGTTATTTATATGTCACTAAATTGGGAATTCATCAACATAAACATGTGCATTTGCACAATTTGCACAATCTCAAATGTGTATTTGCACAACCCCAGCAAAAGTTAAAAAGAGGGAACATTTTGTCCTTTTTTATTTTATTGAATTTTTACAGAGAGGAAGGGAGAGGGATAGAGAGTTAGAAACATCGATGAGAGAGAAACATCGATCAGTTGCCTCCTGCACAACCCCCACTGGGGATGTGCCCACAACCAAGGTACATGCCCTTGACCGGAATCGAACCTGGGACCCTTGAGTCCACAGGCCGACGCTCTATTTACTGAGCCAAACCGGTTAGGGCTAGGGAATATTTTGTATATACAACTACTATTTATCCCTGTCAAGGTCAAAATAAGAACTAGCAGGAAAAATAAATAATATTTCCCTCTTTCTAATGTCCAGGTTTTGACAAGCACTTGCTTTGGCCTAGAGCAGGGAAGTTTGGTCTGCAGAGCTGATGGCAACTACAGAAACATTAGAAAGCGGGATCCAGAGAGTTCTCCGTAATATCCAATCTGCTTCCTGGGAAGGTTGTAAGTGCCAGAAACCAGTCATCTCATCTTTAACTAGTGGAACTTGTTAATCAAAATACGGTTTTAAATTTGCACATTTAAAGATCTGAGTGCTCAGATGATCCCTGGAAATTTGGGGTGGGGAGCACCACATATGTATTTAGTCAGTGGAAATCCCACTTCAGATCATATTCATTGCACCCAGTAGACAAACAGGATCCCATCTAAAAAAGTAAATACCTCTTCCTCCTCCCCCAAGGTCTCATGGAAACCCAAGTGCGGTAAGGAAAATGTGAAAGGCAGAGCTAGGCTAGTACTTCCTCTTACTGGCACAGCTTCTCTGCAGATGAATGGACAGGAAAAAAGAAAAACTAAAACATTCTAGGTATCCTGTCTATTGACACCTCTCGTAATTACTAGACTTCTGCTCCTGTGACAGTCCCTTTGGGGAGGGGTGAGAATTGAAGGGATTGAGGACATGGGTGGTGGTGATTATTTACAGTGCCTGACCTACAAAGTATCCGAAGTTAAGGTAGAACCATTAAATTGGGTTCACTGCTGAATTCTCCTGGGGCACACTAACCTTTTCATTTGCATTTAGGAATAAAGGGCAAAGGAGGAGCTTCCCGTGTCTGGCTTATGAATATGACCTTGGAAATGTCCACAGACGTATTGTTGTCTTGTTGAGTCTGCAGCCAGGAAGGCAGAAATCGCTGCAGCAAAGCAGGTGTGAATGTCCCCCTACTTGAGAGGCAGCTTTCTTTGAAGCTGGAAAATCAAGGACGCTGGTACCTTCAAGGAAACAAGGATATAATTATCACAATACCCAACTGGCCAGTGACCTTCCATTCCTCAGGCCTGCCCTACTCCCTTCGCTGGCACCAGCCCAGGTCCTCACAGACTGAGCTTTGTGTCCCAGACCGATCAGATGGAGGAGCGACCCACTCACATGTCCTTTGAAAGCGTTCTTAATCTCTTTCTACTACACTGCTCCTGCTGACATAAATCCGCCAGCCAGGGGGCCTTGGAACCCCCCACAAAAGGAGGCCCATTCAGGCCAGTGGAGTTTGAGCAGCTAATGGGTAGAATTTATGCTTCCTCTCACCTGGACTGCCTGTGGCCTCTACTCTGCTTTGTTTTGAAGGGTCGGACATAACCTCCCAGCTCCTTGCCAAGTCTGCCATCATCACCTCAGTCACAGAAGCAGACTTCTCAAGGCCATTGGAAGCTAATAACAGTGACTCTCAGCTTCATTATTCTATTTGAAATGTTGAAAGCAGAAGCCTAATAAAATGAGTTCAGAAAAACAAAAAGAGCTATAAATTATCATTTGAAAGGAGTAGCTAAAGAACTCATCTACTCAGAGTACCCAGAGGCTATTTCTCAGTTACAGCAATAATCCTGGATTTGATTTCCTTCCCCTCACTGGGCAACAGCCTTGGTTTTATTCTCTTAACACAGATTCCTTCTGTTTCTGTGACTCAAGTGTCCAGTCAGGAGTTGCACATCACTCCCCACCCGGCTACTACTACACACACACATACACATTCCCTTTAGCAGATGAAAACTTCCCTGATGGTTTTAAAATTAAGACAGTATTAAAATGCATTGTTGGAAATCAAAATAGTTTATAACAATAGAGCATTGCAATCCAGGAGGTCATCATGTAAGTAGATGAGGGGAGGGCCTATATCTTATTCATCTCTCCATCTCCATAACAGGGACATATCAGGAGACATATTTTTAAAATGATGAAATAAAGAAAAATATAAATAGTGAGAGATGAACTTGGAATTTACAAAGTAGCACTTATAATTCAGCATTTAAAATCCCACATCTGAAAGGCTGAATGAAAAATCAAGATTTTAACAGGAGCTTTTGCCTCCTGTTGCAACTATAAAATATATGGGCTAAAAATAGAGTGAGTGAACAGGTATCAACCAGCGACGGTTTACTAAGGACAGTAAACTCGGGTTTTAAATGTTGAAGATTTAAAAGAATCTATAAATACCTATATACACCTAACCTAAGTATGTCAATGATTTCTTTTGATCTTTTAACTCATTTTCATGATAAGCCTTCAACACCTGAGGGGAAAGAAGGAAGAAAGAAATGAAGGGAAGGCCAGGTGAAAAGTATCCATCAGGAAATAATCAAAAGCCTTAGCTTCATTCCTCCCATCCAGTCTCACAGGCTCTCCATACAACCCTCAGTTCTAAATGTTTAAAAGCATTTATTCCATGATTTCAAGGGCCTGAAAACCCCACAAGCTGGTTTAATATAAGATCATCTGAAATGCTGTATTGGGATAGGTTCACGGTCCAGGAAGCCTCAGACAAGTTCACTAGGAAACATATTCTAGAAGTTCATTGTTCTTTTTTTTAAAAAAATATATTTTATTGAACTTTTACAGAGAGGAAGGGAGAGAGATAGAGAGCCAGAAACATCAATGAGAGAGAAACATCGACCAGCTGCCTCCTGCACATCCCCTACTGGGGATGTGCCCGCAACCCAGGTACATGCCCTTGACCGGAATCGAACCTGGGACCTTTCAGTCCGCAGGCCGACACTCTATTTACTGAGCCAAACCAGTTTCGGCTCATTGTTCTTTTTGATATAACTTTCAAAGCTTAGGGACAAGAAAAATCATAGTTCCTGCTCATTGAACACTTTCTATGTGCCAGACATCTTCCTAGAGAACTCTTCATGCATTTTCTCAGCTAACCCTCACTACAGCCCCATCTCCAGCTGAGGAGGCAGACATTAAGAAGGTAACATAACAGGGCCATATAGGAGCTGGCAGAGCCAGGATATGATCCATACCGTTCAGCCTCCATGCTGAAGCTCGTAAGTACCATACTGCAGATACCTCCATAGCTTCATATTCCTCTCAACTCACTCTTCATGGATTAGTCATAAAATCTTCAAGTCAGCAAGCATTTGGTGGGAAAATATTAGCACATAAAGGAAGAGAAGGAATATAAAAGGAGGACATGAAACAGTCCTTGCCTAGAAGGACATGCTATCTTCTTGGAGAAACAGGATAGGAAATAGTCAGTGAATAATGCCAACTGTACAGAGTGCTAAAGGAAAATTAAACCACTTATCAAAATGGATGCTACAGCCTGGCCTGTGTGGCTCATTGGTTCAGTGTCATCCCATTCCCAGTCAGAGCACATGCCTGGGGTTGAGGGATCAATCCCCAGAAGGGGACATGGGCATGTAGGAAGCAGCCAATCAATGATTCTCTCTCATCAATGTTTCTCTCTCTCCCTCATTCTTCATTCCTCTTTGAAATCATTAAAAACATTTTTAAATGGATGCTACAGATAATAGACATGTGGGTGACCAGGAAGCTAAGCAGAAAGAGACTACACTGGATGATATTATTATGGAAAGTCTCACTAAGGAGCTGAGATTTGATAGGACTCTCAGGATTTAGACAGAGAAGAAGAAGCAAAGGTGTTCAGGTCAGTTTCTACCCACCTGGGCTACTGGACCAATGGTGGCCAGGCACGGGTCTGTGTAGGCTGCAGAGCTTGGCCAGGAGAGAGCACCCAGGGTAACAAGAAGTCGACAAGCCAGAAAGACCATCCCTGAGCTGTCCGTATAAAGGCATTGGGCCAAAGGTAGGATGAAGGAACAAGACAGATGGTAGGAACTAGAGAGCTTAGTTCAAGACCAGAAAATTGGGGGAGGAAGCAGAAATGAAATCTGGAGAACTTTCCCAAGCTGCTTTATCCCAAAGGCACAGAGTCCTAAGGGGACATGGAGCCGCAGCCATGAGTCAGGAGCACACTGTGAACAACAATGTTGAGGAAGGTGGAGCAGGGACAAATGGGTGAGTGTGGTCTGGAGACAAATAGAGAAGCAGCCAGTTTAGGCTGTAGGGTGCATTTGCAGGAAGTAGTGTCAATTGGGTAGGTAAGATGAGGCCAGATGGAAGACTAGAGAACCATGGGTAGAAGCCAGCTTATCAGGACATGTAAGCAGGTCTAGAGTTTGATGAACCAGTGTATATTCATATGATCAATATGACTGTTTGAGACTTGTTAAGTCATATTTCTTGTTCTGTCATCTCAGGTCTGCCACTTACCAGCTGAATGACCTTGGGAAAATGACTTACTCTCTGTGCCTCAGTGTCCTCATTTGTAAAATGAGCTTAATAATACCATCTATCTTCTGTGACAGTAGTGAGGATTGAACAAGTTAATATATGTCATATGTACAGCATGAAACTTTGCATGAGCAAGTGTAATGTAAGGGTTGGCTGTCTGTTATTCCATCTCTCCAATGTCACCAATCCAGGCTGAAGAGTCACAATTTTGGGGGGAGTTCTACCACAGCAATCCCATCTCCTCATCACCTGAATTATTTTAAATGCCTCTTTTGGATACTGTCCGGCTCCTGAATATCTTTTCTGGGTTCTCCAGAATGACACAGACAAACGCATCAAGTTTGCTATGAAGATTGTACCTTCTAACAGCTTTGGATTCCAATATCCGTCCCTGGTCTCTTTCCCCATCAGCGAATACTAGGCTGATGTCGGTTTTCGTGAGCAAGTCCCACTTCTTAAGTTCTAACAATTCTAAAAGCTTGGAGTCCTCCCACCATTCCTTCCATGTTGTGCATTATTTTTAGCTCCCTTGGTAAGAAAAATGATGAGGATAAGGAATAAAACGAGTGGAATAATAATTTTAGAAAAAGAGGGAAAGTAAGGAAGAGAAATAAAGAAAGAGAAAAAATTTCCTTGTATTTGGCTATCACTTTTCTAGCATCTCAAAGGCTTTTTGCCATTACTTCATTGGGAGAACACGAAGGGAGTAAGAATTATTGAAATCTGTAAACCAAGCACAGTCCCCTGTCTTTCACACCCTCAAAGAGGTTAAGTATCTTTCTCGTACTCATTCAGCGATTAGAAGGTCTGGCTTTAGATTCAGGTCTAGGTTTAATTCAATTAAATAAATATTGATGGAGCAGCTTTACAGGCCAAGCACTGTATTAGGATCTGGTGATACCACAGTGAACAAAACAGACAAAAATTTCTGCCCTCACAGGGAAGCAGATGATAAACCAGATAAGGAAATAAAATATAAAGTGTGTGAAGCAGCAATAAGCATTAAGGCGGAAAAACAAAATGGGAGAAGGTAGGTTGGAATGGAGAGGGTGCAATTTTAGAAAGGAGACTTGGAATGGTGTCACTGAGAAGGTGACAATTGAGCAAAGATATAAAGAAAGCAAGAGTGCCCTAACTGGTTTGGCTCAGTGGATAGAGCATCAGCCTGTGGACTGAAGGGTCCTAGGTTTGATTCCCGTCAAGGGCATGTATCTTGGTTGCAGGCACCTCCCCAGTAGGGGGTGTGCAGGAGGCAGCTGATCAATG
The DNA here is from genome assembly GCF_000327345.1 of Myotis davidii. Classification (NCBI taxonomy): domain Eukaryota; kingdom Metazoa; phylum Chordata; class Mammalia; order Chiroptera; family Vespertilionidae; genus Myotis; species Myotis davidii. The sequence continues at coordinate 126,098 of NW_006283770.1, read as the reverse complement.
TTTCTATCCCTCTCCCTTCCTCTCTGAAATCACTAAAAATATATACAGTTTTAAAAAGAGTACCAGCCAGGTGTGCATCTGGGGAGAGAACCAGAGGGAAGGGAAGAGCAGAGGCTTTGAGGCAGGTGTATGTCTGCTGTGGTGTTGGAGGAACAGGGAAGAGCTCAGTGGGGCATAATTGGGGTGAACCAGGGGAACAGGAGGAAAAAGAGGCAGGTAATGGGGCCAGAGCATCTATGCTCCCTAAAGTCCTAAAAGGATCCTTTTTGAGGGGTGGGAAGCAGCTGAAGGGTTCTAATATGATCTGACTTGTACACTGGAACAGGCTCATCTGCCTTATATACAGGGAAATAGGCTGAAGGGACAAGAATAAAACAAAAGAAAACAATGAAGAGGATATTGTAAAAATCAGGAAAGAGACGAAGGTTAAGATCAAGTGGTGGCAATGACAACAGTTAAAAACGGTCAAGTTGACTTGGGTATATTTAGAAGATATAGTCAATAGTATTTTCTAGCAGATTGAGCAGGGGTATGAGAAAAACAAAACAGAACAAAAATAGAAGACAAGCCGGGCTGGTGTGGCTCAGTGGATAAGTATCGACCTATGAACCAGGAGGGGTTGTTGGTTTGACCTCCTGTGGGGGGTGTGGAAGGGCAGGTGATCAATGATTCTCTCTCATCATTGATGTTTTGATCTCTCTCTTCCTCTGCCTTCCTCTCTGAAATTAATTAAAAATATATATATATATTTTAAAAAACAGGAGACAAGAGAAACTCTGAGGTTTTGACACCAGGAGGTAAGGGAATAGAGTTGTCACTAATGGATATGGAGAGGTTCAAGATGCCTGCCCTCCATCCAGGAGGAGTGAAGCAATCTGGGCTGCAGGTAAAAATTTGTCTCAGAAAAGGGTCTCAAAGCCCACACTTTAGCAAATATTTTTAAGATCTTGGAATTTTGGGGTGGGAAGAATAGCTTTCCAGAAGTAACAAGAATGAAAAAAAATAGAAAATCTCAAAACTTAGTTTGCATGATGACTTTTAAACTCCTGATCCTCCCAAGCTTT
>NW_006283770.1:122666-125001 GCF_000327345.1 Myotis davidii | reverse complement strand
TTCCCTACCCTTACTGTTCCCCTCTCCCACCTCAGATAATATCTGTTTGCCCAAGTTGGTTCTGGCAGGATAGCAATAGGGCCATCCCTCCCAATGGGAATAAATGTACCTTTTCACAGTAAACTTGACAGAAACAGTGGTTCTGTGCTTGTTGACACTTCGTTAGGACTGCCATGAACTCAGGCACCTTGTCTACTCTTCAGTTTGTTGGGCTACTGGCTGCCTTGGACCCCTTGGCCATTTCAGAGTTTTTCTCTGTTGACAAAGGAGGAAGATTGCAGGTCAAGCTAATCATTCAAATAACCCTGCAATGTGTCAGGAGATTCATTCACTGTTCTTATCACTTGTGTTTTCTTATCTGGTTATAAGTCAGGGTCACTATGATTTTTTAAGAGAGCATATGGAAGGGGAGAGGCAATTGATCATTGTAGGAATCAAAGACAGAGCTAGACGTGAGAGCAGATGTCTTTTCTCATGGATGTAGGAAGTTTCATTTGCTCATATCCTCACGAGTCATTGCTAGGAGGTGGCTAAGGGATTTGGGTTCAGCATGTATTGTCTGGAAGTGGAAGTTAAATGCGCTTGTTTATGTTCATTTCATTTCATCCTCGCATCAGGAGGGAGAGGTGGTATGATCTTACATTACAGTGGGGAGTGGGGAAATGAGACTCAGAGGATGTGAGCAACCTGCCCAAGGCCATGACACCTGTGAGTGGCAAGAGCCTACCTTTCAAAACAGGTCTTAAAGGTCTCTTCTTCTGTGCCACATTTTTGCTCATAACATGAGCAAATAATGAAAGATTTAAGGCAAAACTAGATAGTTTCTAAGTCCAGTGTTAGCCAAAGGTGACTTATCTTCCTTTTGAAAAAGAAAATACTCATGTGGGAGAAATTTTACCTTTGACTATTGAGATTACACTCTTAGTTGCCAGGAGAAGATGGGTAAACACTTTACTTAATGCTGGAAAGATGTGATGACATAATGCACACACACTTTACCCTGGGTAGGTCCTCTGTTAAGCACTTTCCATGTGTGATTTATCTTCATCTTTGTATCAATCCTGTGAGGCAAATACTATTATCTCTCCTGTTTGACAGGTGAAGAACCTGAGCATCTTTTAGGTTACGGTTTGTGTGTTTACCTGCAGTACACAAAGCTGAGGAGAGGAGACCCGAGATTCCAACCCCAGTGGGTCTCAGTAGCCCAATACACAGCACTGAAAACAGTGTCCTTGTTCGAGTGGCTACTCTCAAACTTCAATCACGGGCAGGTAAATTGATAGCTTTCAGACTGACACCTGGGCACGTCTGACCCAATTATAAAAGTAAGCACATTCTCTTGGCCCAGCAATTTCATTTCTAGGAATTTTCACTAAGGAAATAATAGGTATATGTGTACAAAGAGTAATGGGCAAGTACGTTTTACACATTGTTATTTAAGTTACTTATCACTAAATTATTAATAGTGTTACTAAGTTATTAGATTCAATGTCTAATAGGAGCTAGGCTAGACCCATTACAGCACATCCATACTGGAAATGTTAGGAAGTCATTGAAAGTCATATTGTAGAAGAATATCTGAGAGCATGGGGACGTTCCTATGATACATTAATTGAACAAAAGCAGATGCTATCCCAATTGTGTAGTACACATACAGGGTATATAATATGCGTTGAAAAAATACTAAAGGAGGTACACTAAACTTTCTGAAAACACATGACCTCATTGAATTTGACTGAAGGCTGACACTTGGCCTTCTTGAGCCAGAGGTTCAATCTTTGAGAGGTTCTGTAACGATCAACATGTCTTCCCATTGCTCATGGAACAAAGTCCAGACTTCTTAACTTAGGTTGCAAGGGCCTAAATGACACTGGCCACCTTCTGACTATCCATCCTCCCTCCGTATTGCACACTGTGCTTTACCACATGGGCCCTTTTTAGCTCCTAGATTATGCCTGCTCAACCCTACTCCTTTGCAGGGCCTTTGCGCATACTGTTCCTTCTGCCTGGAATGCTTTCTCCATTCTTCTCAGGTCTCAGTTTAAATGTCATTCCTCAGGTGTCCTTCCTCAACCATCTCATGTAATATAGGCATCCCTTTTATTCTCCTATACAGCATCTGTTCTTTTTTTAGCACATATGATAACGTATAATGACATCTTTATGTTTTTTACTTGTTCAATACCTGCCTTTTCATAAAAGCTAAGACCTGTGTGGGTAAGATCCACATCTGTTCACTACTGTACACGGGTGCCTACTCAGAGGCTATTCATGGTAGACACTCAATAAAGACTTGCTGAATGAATGAATAAATGAGCAAAGTTAATGAAGATTT
>NW_006283770.1:113851-122427 GCF_000327345.1 Myotis davidii | reverse complement strand
CTCAGCATAGTATTGCATTGTGTAGATGTGCCAGAGTTTTTTAATCCACTCATCTACCAATCAGAAAGGATATATGCACCCCTATGTTCATAGCAGCACAATTAACCATAGCTAAGATTTGGAAACAGCCCAAGTGCCCATCAGCAGATGAGTAGATTAAAAAACTGTGGAACATCTACACAATGGAATACTATGCTGCTGTAAAAAAGAAGGAATTCTTACCATTTGCAACAGCATGGATGGAACTGGAGAGCATTATGCTAAGTGAAATAAGCCAGTCAATGAAAGAAAAATACCACATGATCTCACTCATTTATAGATAATAAAGACCATTATAAACTTTTGAACAATGATAGATACAGAGGCAGAGCTGCCTCAAACAGATTGTCAAACTGCAGCGGGCAGGCCGCGGAGGGTTGGGGGGCAGGAGGTAGGGGTGTAAGAGATCAACCAAAGGACTTGTATGCATGCATATAAGCATAACCAATGGACATAAGACACTAGGGGTTAGAGGAGGCTGGGAGAATGTCAAGGGGGCTGGGGGCGGGGGGAAGGAGACATATGTAAATACTCTTTGTAATACTTTAAGCAATAAAACAAAATTTAAAAAATAATAATAATAAATGAGCAAAGTTAAAACAATGTTACTGGACACTGATTCTGTACCTAGCAAAGCGCCATGGAGGGTTAGACACGGACTAGATAGCAGGTGGCTGGTAATCAACGTAAATCAGTGTGACACACAGGCAACAAGAATTCATACAAGGAAATGCTTCACTTATTTATAAACTGTTTTCTAGGAATGGTTCATTGGATCTTAACTATGTCCTACACCCTGGAAGTAATATGAACTACACAGAAATATCACTGAGCACAGGTCTCCCACTTTCCTAAAGGACCTGGGGCCAGGTACACAGGCTGATGTGGAGTCAACATGTTTCTATCTCTCTCTCCCTTTCTCTGAAATCAATAAAAACATATTTTCAAAAAAGATTTTTTAAAAAGGAAAATTTTCATATGCAAAGCTTTGTAGGAAGCTTAAGAGCAATTATAAGAAAATATAAAACATAATTGTACACAGTAACTTAATTTCCCCCCTACTGGTGGGAAAATGCATTCTTTATCCGACTCTATAAACAGAACACGCAGGGCCAGCTTAGGACCATCAGTGGTTCCTGGGCAATGTTGTCTGCTGACACGGAACTGTGTGCTTGCAGTGGGGGCTGGCTGGGGATGGCACACATATTTTCCATGCCCTATTCAAACAGCAACTTCTATCTGCTACCATGCTATCAATTTTTCCAACAGTTGAATGCAAATTCACTTCATAAATCAATCAGTACAAGAGGTCAGAAGCCAACCACAGCCAATTAAAGCCTCTCAGCAATAATTCATCCAAGATCTGAGGAAGGACTTTTTTTTCAAGTCCTAGGAGGCTCTTGTTTATTTTAATCAGATCAGTAGAGGAAGAACTAAATTGGGTAGAACCCGCATTTTTCTCTTATCCCAGAGCACAAACTCAGATGTTTTTATAAGGAAGGGAAGAGGAAGAGGAAGAGGAGAAAGATATGAGGAAAGAATGGGCTGAAGAATGAGAACCCATCCTCCACAGAAAGCAGTGCCGAGGCTCGCCCCGAGGCTAGACCTGCTTCTAAGGGCTTCATTCTGGGACTGAGTCTTGTCAGAGTTGTGGCCAACAAATAAATACAACTAAGCTGCTTTTCAGTGAGTGCCTGTGTCCTAGCCCCCAGAGTCCCACTCAACACTGGCTAGCACAACGCCTCTAGACTCTAGGCCAGCCGTGGGCAAACTACGGCCCGCCCGCTTGAAATGAATAAAACTAAAAAAAAAATGACTGTACCCTTTTATGTAATGATGTTTACTTTGAATTTATATTAGTTCACACAAACACTCCATCCATGCTTTTGTCCCGGCCTTCCGGTAGTTTGCCCACCCCTGCTCTAGGCCCTGCTGCAGGGCTCCCTGGTTATCAGCTCATTTGGTTTCAAGATTCTCCCTGCAGCCCCAGGTCTAGGCAGGCTCTTGATTGATCACTCCAGGGCCTGCAATGACATCTACTGGAGGTCGGGACTGAGGAACTGCAGGCCAGTTGCCGACACTGGCCCCCAGCCTCCTCCGTGTGGCAGAACAGAGCCTGGGCGGCCTGTGCAGATTGGTCGGAGGGGCTCAGTGCCGCCAACACACTCCTGTCTAATGAGCAAGGCTCTGATTTAATCCCCTTCTCAGATAGCCTCAGGCGCATGAGCAAATCTCCCAGCTACGTTTTAAAACAAAATGCTTTGTTTTCTAATTATAAATGGAAAAATAAATACTTATCATAACAATCTGCAGGTTTGAAGTGTATAAAGAAAAAAAAAATAAACACTCTCCCTATTTGCACCCTCTTTACTGCCCGCTCACTACCCACATCCTAAAGTAACCAATGGCAATTGTTCTGCGAATATCCTCCTGTGACTTGTAAAGTGTCTATGCAAGCACCTGTGATCCTACAGACATGATAAATATTACTGTGCAATTAACTCGCTTTCGTCTCCCCCCACAGTCCAAAGTCGCGTGGATGTGTTTTCCCAGGTATTGTTTAGAAACTCTAGACAAAACTGTGAGGTCTTTACGCAAGTTCTGCAGGACACTCGACAAAGTAAATAGAAACATCAGCTTTGTTGTCCTGGTTGCTATCTTTTAGATTTCACCCAAGGAGGTCCAAAGCCCCCTTGGTTCAGAATGAAGGAGGTACATCAAAGAACTCATGCTGTTTTATTTCTCCACAAAACCAGGGTAACTATGGCTATTTGTGTTGGATTTCTCTTTCTTAGGAAATTCTCTGTCTTCAGATTTTGTCTAGATTTTGAAGTGTGTGCAAAGGGAAGCTGGCATCAAGAGACACTGCCTCCCTCTCAGAGGTCTCTCTACAACTGCCAACACCCTATGGTCCCATCTGAGGATGAGGAAATGCTGTGTGTGCTTGTGCAGGCAAATTTTGTCCACTCTGTCATTATCCTGTACGGGGTGACAAGGCCCTCACCCACGCCAGCCAGGAGCACAGAACCCTGCAGAAAACACATCACAATAAACAGGGTAACACCCAAGACACTTAGCTATTGGAACAGCTGGCATTTCAATGAAACTGCGTGAGTCCAAGAGTGGCGTTAGAAGTCATCAAGTCCTAGGCAATGCCTGAGAAAATTAACATAAAGCGGAATCCTGTCCCACTCCCAGGACTCCAGAGGGACAGGAGGGAAGAGTGGCCATGCCCAGCTCCACGGTTGTCCTTTGTTCTGTATTCATCACCAGCATCACCATCTACAGAGATGGGGATGTTCTTGGGATGATGTCCTCAGGTGTCTCTCTCAACTCTGCTGGGGAGACAAGAGACCAACACACCCTCACATCCACCCTGCGTTGGGGCAAGGACATAAATAAAGAGACACAGCTGAGTGAATCAAGATAAGAGCTAAGAAAAAGTCATGCATCTTGGGAGAGAAGAGGGTGCTCTGACACCAAGATTAAGCCCCTAAATCCTGCCTCGCACTAACGAGGATAAGGAGTCTCCTTCCAGCTGGAGACAGAACAGCCCTCACAGAGTTATTTATCGCGCGCCCACCATGTTTATTATTGTTTGAGTGCCAGAGAAAGTGGCTGTGTTTACGGCAGGCAGGTTAAAGGGAAATCCGAACTCCGCACACAGGATTCGTGAGTCTCCGGCAGCCTGCTGGAGACTAGACAGCGAGCATCATGAGGCGTGGAAACCCACACTGATAGACACACACATATTCCCTAATCGCACCGTGTGTGTGTTTATCAGTGGACTGTGAGCTTCTGGAAGATAGGGGTGGTGCTTCATCCCCTCTACATCCTCTCCCAATCATCCTTTCACAGGAATGAGATTTATGAAGCAGGAGCTCCATAAATACTTGTGAAATGGACTCAATCAGAGACCAGAATCTGTTCTGATCGCCAGTGAAAACAACTTAATCTTCAGCTAATACTATTCAGAGTCTGGTAGAGGAGAGACAAGATTAGCCAGGGCATGAGGAAGAGACCGCAGAAGTTAACAGAGGTGCTTCTTCCAGCCTTCCCAGTGGATTGAGTAGAGCAGCTATTAGCTTTCATAAAATGGGTGATTCCATTTGTTGAAATAATTTTTTAAAGTTTTCTCAATAACATTTTAATGTGGTGGTCAAATCTTCTCCCTCTCCTCATTTTAGACACGAGGCTCAAAATATTAAAAAAGGAATACATGTCAGTAGCACCGTGCCTGGCACATGCCCCCACATGCCGGTTTCCTTCTCCTTTCTCCTATCCTGTGGACTTCAATTCAGGGAAATTGGAGTAAACTGAGGTAGACTGTTTTCTGAGAGCACGATTTGGCAGGAGAAAGGAGGGGAGGGCCAGGAGGAGATTCAGTGAGGAACTGGGGAAAAGGTGCTGTTTTGGTGAACACTATAGTTTGCCTGCAAAAAAGAACACGTGGGAATATCTGCAATACCAAGGCCACTTTTAAATATATGATAAGATGCTCAACTTCTCTCATAACAAGAGGGCTGTCAATGAAAACTACCCTGAGAAACCATCTCTTACTTACTAGCTGGTGGAAACCCAAAAGTTTGATAACTGTGAGGCTGGGGAGTGGAGAGAGGAACAGGCCTCTCATGCATTATTGGTAGGATGCAAAATGCTACATTCCTATCGAGGAGAATTTGGCCATATTTATCAAAATTATACATGCATTTACTCTTTGACCAGCAATCCCTTTCATTCCTAAGAATCTTCTCTGAAGATAAGTCTACACAGATATGAAACAACATATGCATGAATGATTATGGTTATTCATGGTAGCTTTATTTAAGTGCAAAAGATTGGTGCCGTCAATAGGGCACTGGTTGGATCATCCATGTCAAGCATATCAAACTTGTGACCTGTGGGCCGCATGCCTCATTTATTTGGCCCGTGTTAGCCTTTGAGTTTGACATGTGTGAGCCACGTAATAGAGAGCTTTACAGCGTAAAAGAGAATGATGTACTGATGCAGAGAGCTCTCCATATATATTTTTAAATTAAAAAGAAAACAAGCTGCAGAACTGTATGTATCCTATACTACATTTGATGTAAAAAAAAAAGGGAGAATATGAATATATGTGATGCATTTTTGCTTATTTTTTCTAGAAGAACTACAAGAAGGATCAACTGCAACAAGAAAATGTGTATTTATGGAAGAGGGGATGTGGATGGGAGTGGGACTTCTCTAAGGATACCTTTTATATTGCTTTGACTTTATAAAAAATGTATTTTTATTGATTTCAAAGAGAAAGAGAGAGGGAGAAAGAGATAGAAACATCAATGATGAGTGAGAATCATTGATTGGCTGCCTCCTGCACACCCTACACTGGGGGTTGAGCCCGCAACCCAGGGATGTGCCCTTGATTGGAATCGAACCCAGGACCCTTCAGGCTGCAGGCTGGCACTCTATCCACTGAGAAAACTAGCTAGGGCATCGCTTTGACTGTTGAATATTGTAAATATTTTATATGTTCTAAAAGTAAACTTGTTAATGATTGCTGGGGGTTGGAAAGTGAACTGGATGATGGAGATTGACTATGAGGGAGAGACACGGGGAGATCTTGAGGGTGATAGAAATGTGTGATATATTGATTGTACTGGTGATTACTCAACTGTATGCATTTATCAAAACTCATTAAATTACACACTTAAAATAGATGCACTTAATTATATGTAAAGAATACTTTGATGAAGTATATGATGTTTTTAAAGCACCCTTGAGAATTTTTTAAATTCTCCTTGCTCTATAAGCATGTGTGCAGTTTGTGTGGAGTGTGCTAGAAAGGTGTTCTAAGGAGAGTGGGTCTTAGACTTGCCACTTCCTATGAACAGCTCTTTCTGAGAAAGATCAGATGGTCTGTTTGGAAGCCAGCGTTATTTTCCCATCACCAAGGAGATTGCTGCGGAACGCCGCCCCCAAAGTTCATTATCTCAGCATTTACTGTTTTGTTTTTGTTTTTTCAAAATACAAAAAAGTAATTAGAAGACATAATGGGCAATAACCTCTGTGCCAAATTACCTTGTTTTAATTTGATGACGCTTTTGAATTGTTCAAGCTCAAATAATTAATTTAAAAACTGCCAGTCTCTTGATGGGATTTTTTTTTGGAATGTGCATGCCAAGTACTATAAGGAATGTTTTTCACGGTAAAATCTTAAACCCCCCATGACACACAATGACCACCGGACCACTGATCTGCTTCAAATATTCCAAAGATAATAAGCCACAAGTTCACAGGAGGAAATGATTGCCTGGCCAGCCTCTCGCAGTCTCGGTTTGGCTATTTCTGTAGTGACATTTATAAAACCCATTGCTCTAATCAGGTCATAAGAAGACTGAATCAGGTTTCAGATTCACTCGGAGTTGATAACTGAGCTCATTCCTGAAAGGCCTGTGGAGCACTAAAGCCCTGAAGGGAAACCATGGAAATGAGTGATTTGAATAGGAGAGTCTGTACTTTGGTAAAGAAAACAAGCCTCATCGGGGCGCTCCTGAAACAAGCTTTGCCAAAACCTAGTAAGATTCATGAAGGTAAAATTAAGGAATACACTGTGCATCTTGTGTTCTAGGGGAAGAGAGATGAGCAGAAGGGAGAGAAACGATCCACCTCGGGTACCCCCTAACCTGTGTAAGAGTGGGCTGGTGTGGAGGCGTTCCTTCTCCCTGAGGGAATGGCAATTCCACTGCTTTTCTTCCACTGCTAGGGATAGCTGGCTCTCTGAGTGAACCGGAGCAGAGTTCCAGGCCATCTTTTATAAATGTTTGTTCTCCACAAGGGCAGGGCGACTTCCTAAGTGGGTAAGCTGGCTGAAGATCTGAGCGAGCTTAGAAAAGACAGCCAGGCCTGCCCTTGAACTCCAGGAGCTGAGCACAACAGCACACACACGCTCCACCCTGGCTCAGGGGCCGAAGTGGAGCCCCGAAGAAGCCTGCTCTTTCCTCATTCACGTGGCCTCAGACAGCCAGCCTTGGGCACAGCTTTCCCCCAGATATCTGTGTGGCTCCCTCCCTCTTTTCAAGTCCTCATTCAAATGCACCTTTTCAATGAGGTCTTCCCTTTACTTCCTTCAGCCCCTCTACTCAGCTTCATTTTTTTTTCTTTTCTCCATAGTTAATAACTTCTAACACTGCACACAATGTACTTATTATGTATATTGTATAACTCTCCTTCTACAACATGAACTCATGAGGGCAGGCTTTTGTCATTTTCTACTGTGATATCACTGACATGTGAACAGTGCCTGGTGCACAGTAGGTGTTTCATAATTTTTGGATGAATAAGTATATGAGTTATCCTGCACGTGCCTTCTGATGACCCTATTCGCTTTCATTGCAATTGTTTATTTAATTCTCTATTTTCCTTAATGGATTCTAAGCTCCACGCAAGCAGGGATGGTGTCTATTTCACCCAGTAAATACCAGTACTCCCAGCTCTTGGCCTAATGCCAGGTCTTCCACAATTATTTACTAAATAAAAGAATTAATCCATCTTAACTATCTTCCTGAGAATGCTGAAATGGAAATGAGGAGTCCCAGATTCTAAGCGGCTTTGGGAATATCTCTTGATCTGAGTGGATTCAGCGTCTCCATATAAACAATGATGGGATTAGGCCAGAGCCACGAGAAAATCCTGTCCAGACTTTGAATTCCATGCATTTATGACATGTCTTCCTCTCTTCTTACCTGTTTTTAAAAGTATAGATTGAGTACAGTTCCTAAGACGCACGCTTTTGGAAATTGTCTGTGGTGATGGCTGGGATTCCCAATAGATAGTTCTTCAAACAGAGTCTATCTCCTCAAACAGTGTGGCTTATTCCAGGTTGGATACACGCCCGGGAGGTCTTCAATAAGGGCTTAGCCAAGCTGAGGAGAACCAGTGTTAGCTGAGTGGCTGAGGGGCTGACATCTGAAGACTCAAGAGAAAGGAGTTCTCTGCAGAGGGAATAGCATGGTCAAGGAGCTGAGGAGCAAATATGCTTTACGTACACAAGAAATACAAAAATACCAGTGAGACTGGTGTATGGTAAGTGAGCAGTCACATGGGACAAACCAATCTTAATAAGTTTTATTCCTAATACCCAAACCTCTCCTCCACAGTTTAGTATGACGGCACTGGCAGTGGTAGAACTGAAAAACTTGCACTCAGGTTGGGGTTCCCCAAGACAGAGACTGCATCAAAACCCTATTTCTGGACTTCTTAGATGACTAATCTTTAACGGGTGGCTGTTTAGATAAAGTTTCTCTCCCTCGGATCTAACTTCTGTGTAGTTTCTTTGCATTCTAACCTCTGCCTTCCCTTTTCCACCCTTGACCACCTTGGTGTCCCAATGCCGCTTTAATGTTCAAGGCCAAGGCCACCTAGGTTAGTTCAAACCTCTCTTCCTGACCTGTCAGAGCTTCTTGATTTATGACTTCACAAGTCAGCTTCCAAATTATTGCCTTTCCTTATCCCTGATAACTGTTGGTTTCCACCCTTTGTCTGGCTTTCACTTTGGCTCG
>NW_006283770.1:91012-113604 GCF_000327345.1 Myotis davidii | reverse complement strand
AGGCATCTTTGATGTGTCTCTCTCAAATTGATCTCTCTCTCTCTCTCTCTCTCTCTCTCTCTCTCCCTGCCTCTGGCGGCCCTACAAAATGCCCCACCCGCTTTAGCCCGCTTCTAGGTCCTCTGCACTTCAGTGGAGGCTTTGTGCCTGGGGCTCACTTCCCCACCCTTAGCCAGATGGCAGGACACTGACCTGTAAGCGTGGCTAGAATCAGGCTAAGGAATCGGGGCTGCAACATCTGAACACGTTCTCAGAAATAACATGCACAATGTTTACTGACAAATGCTAACCACCCGAATGGCAAAGCTTTCTTTAGTTCAATCAATTTCTTCTCTGAACTCAGCACCTCATTTTCTGAACTATGCAATTTGATACTCTGTCACATATAGAGTTTTGCATTGTTCTTTGAATATTTTAATATGGCATCTTAACAAAATGTAAAGTTCTTGAAAAGCAAAAACAGTGTCCTGTACTTTATTTGTAAATTTTAAGCCTTACAAATAAGTGTGTAAGTGTTACACATACATACAGGTGGTGCCTAATAAATACTAGCTGATTGATATTTGTTTCAATTCGGCTATGAGTTTTTGGCACCAGAGCAGAGGTTATGGGAAGTATAGTCCTTCTCAGTGGATCTCCGTCACGGAGCTAAATGCTACCTCTAAAGTGGTGGCTAAAGTTAGAAAGCTGGAGGCTAAGTAAGCATTGCAGCCCTCCCACGTCCCTGGAAGGCCCACAGTTTCACAATTCTGGACAAAAGGGCAGCCCTTCCTGCTTTCTGTGATGATTAGATTGTTCACTCATTTGTTAATATTTAGTTAATATTATTATTGTCTAATATTTAGTTAATATTATTATTGTCTTTTGAGTGATGAGCATGTACTATGTGTAAGATAAGGTGCTTATCATTGGGGGAGGGGGGGCACACAAGAATTCTGAACCATGATATCTTAGCTCAGCCTGAGTTATAATCAGATAAAAATTTGTGAGGAAGAACCGTGGGGGCAGAATCTGCAGACAATGGGTATCACACGTCAGGATCTGGGCGGCTGGCAGGATCTTGCCTCCTGGCCGGGATGTGATATCCTGGTGTAAGCCAAACCATGGACTGTGTCTTTTGAATCAGGACTTTATTTTTCTTATTCTTCAGAACTTCTAATTATTTGAGGCTGGTTAGCCTGTATATCAATATAATTTAATCATGTCAACATGATCAATACAATTCTACTGTTGCATCAAATTTTTTAACCCGTCTTAACTGAATCAGATAAACCATATCATAAAAATTTACGAAGAAAATAGCTTTAAAAGTAGTTTGTAGATTAAATGAACTCATTCTGATGTTCAATTTCCAGACAATAATTGCCCTTCAGAAATGCCAGCAGGATACAAGATGCTGTAAAGTTAGAGAAATGTGAACATTAACAGAACAGCCAGGTCAGTTATGATGTCATTAAATAAAACACACTCACATAACCTGAAGCCAATTAGACCATAAAATAGCTTATTTCTTTCCATATAGAAAGACCAAATGCACCTACCTTAAGCATGAGGACTGTCTGTGCCAGTTAAGTTGTATATTAGATATTTTTCATAAATTGAGTATAGTCAGAAACTCCAAGGATTTGATAAAAACATATAGTTAAAGCATGTTAAAATGTAAAATCAATTTTATTTTATTTTTTAATTATTAAAATTATTGGGGTAACATTGGTTAATAAAACTATATAGGTTTCAGGTGTACAGTTCTATAATACATCATCTGTATATTGTACTGCGTATTCACTAAGCCAAGTCAAGTCCCCTTCCATCACCATTTGTCCCCCTTTACCCTCTTATGCCTCCCCCACCCTCCTTCCCCTCTGCTAATCACCACACTATTGTCTGTGTCTGAGTTTTTGTTTTGTTTTGCTTAATCCACCTTTTTACTCAGCCCCCCTCCCCTCTGACAGCTGTCAGTTTGTTGTCTGTATGTATGAGTTTGTTTCTATTTTGTTTGCTAGTTTATTTTGTTCATTAGATTCTACATGTAAGTGAAATCATATATTTGTCTTTCTCTGACTGGTTTATTTCACGTAGTATAATTTTATCCAGGTTCATCCTATAAAATCAATTTTAAAAGCATCAACGAAGTACTGAAATTTAAAAATTTTAAATATTCTCCAATCTTTCTGAACATAATGGGTTAAATAAAATAATCTAAGTGAAAGAGCAACATATTTAATAAGTACTAGTAGACATTTGATAAGTTTTGGTAAAAACTTTGGGTTTATGTCCCAGCAATTGAGAAAGTAAATTATTCTAATAGCTGAAGCACAAATCCTTTACAATATTAAAGGAAGATATAATATAGCTGTCAGGCAATAGAAAGTTAAACATAATTTTTATACTAGCTATTTATGTTACTTTAAATATACAATTTGGAAGGAGTTTAAAGAATCAAACGGCATTGCTCTAATGAAACCTATTTATGAGTGATGTTTCTCAATGCTTTCCTATAAAAGAAAAATTGGAATATAATTGATGCAGAAATACTATGTCATTCTAGCAGTAAGTAATATCTATCCATGGATATATAGAAGAATTTTTTTAAAAAGGCCCACCTGTCTCATTAATCATTTACTTTTTGTGATTAATAATTTTTTATCAAAATTTATAATACACTTTATAAACTTTTGCTTAATTGCCACACACTGTGTAATTTTAATGAAAACTCAATCCAGAAGAAAAAATTTAACTCTTAGAGGTGTAAGATCACAGGCATTTTTTTAAAAATTTCATTTTATTTACATATTTCTGTGACAGAGAAATATGAGAAAGTTATCAGTAAGAAACTTTCAAGATTAAAATAATTTACATGAGGATGAAATTTTGTAGGTCAAGTAGAATGAAATATAAACTCAAGGGGAAATAGAAAGGATATAACATTTTGACTATTAAAAAGAGTGGGTTCATGTATTTAAAAGGCGACTGAGGGCATCAACCACCAAAGTAATTAAAGTATTTAGGTTCAGTTTTATTTTAAAATGCCAGTGTTTACAATAAACCCAAAAGTATTTTGTTTGCAACTTTCTAAACTCATAACACTTTTTGATGGTAAATATAAATTGTTCAAGGGGGTGAATAATTTTACAAAATGAATTTGGTACATATTAGAGCAAAAACATTGGGACATTGCTGCTGCAGGACATAATGTCCACACTGAATCCAAAGAATAAAGAAGACCTGTCCAGGGGAAGTGGACTGGGGGCTGGGTGGCAACCTCTGAAGGGCATGAGCAAAGACTGGGAGACTGGAGAGAGAGGATGACATAGTTATGGGAAAAGTATTTCATACAGAGTGAGGCCCCCGGTAGATAGCTGAATCCATGCGAGCAGACAGATCACCCAGGTATAAGCAGAGCAGCAGAGTCTAAGGCTAGAGCTTGAAGGACAGAGAAGGTGGAGAGGACTTCTGAGGACACTAAGAAGGTGTGTGGTCCAAGAAGTGGGAAGAGAATGGGGAGGAGGTACCATGTAAGCCAACAGGAGGAGAAGGGGAGGTGGGGGGAAGGAAGGAAACTGACGAGTGTCCATTGGTTTTAAAGGGAAAAAGAATTGCTAATGATGTGTTAGTTAAGAGTCTCTAGGTAGCAAGCCTCAGAAAGTAGTTTAAGCAAGAAAAGTGGAAGTATAAAAAGTAAGAGAAAGAGTTGAACATCTGAGCAGGAATCAAGGCAGCTGCAGGATCTTGGGCTGGAGGGCTGGGTGGGCTTGATCTTCAGTGTATTGTCTGCCATGCTCCAGCTCAGCTTCAGTTACTCCCATTTTCTGGATTTCTGAGGACAGGTTTCAAACTTCTGAGAGATTGGCCCAGCTCAGGTGAGGTGTCTACTCTCAAATATTCAGTGATGGCCATGGGGTATGACAACGTGGTGCAGAAATGGGCAGTGTGGGCCCATTTCGGTGTATTGGGGCTGAATTAGAGAAGGGGGCGCTGCTGTTGGCAGGAAGTCACCCCAGATCTGTGGGTTCTACCACAGACTGCCTCAACAAGAGAAGAAGTAGGAGCAGAAGTCAGACTGCAGTGCTCAAGGGGTGAATGGGAGGTGAGAAAGTAGGCTTTTAAGAACTTGTCCATGAGGGGACAGAAGAAGAGAAGGTGGTGACCAGATGGAATGAAGGGTTAAGGGGGCAGAGCTTAATCCAATGGAACAGTCTATGTACATCTAGTACATAGACTACATCTCCCCCACACCCATGAGAATCTAGTTTTAAAATTCACCTATAATAGTTTCTCAATGTGCCTGAAATATAAAATAGTTGATGTAAGGAGAAATAGTGATGTGGGGGAAAATAGTGACATAGGGGAAAGAATATGGACTTTATTTTTACAAATTTATCTTTATTGTTGAAAACATTACAGATGTCTGCTTTTTTCCCCCATGACCCCCTCCACCCTGCACACCCCCAGGACTTTACCACACTATTGTCTGTGTCCATGGGTTATGCATATATGCATATAAATTCTTTGGTTAATCTTTTCCCGCACTCCCCTGCTTCCCTCTGAGATTCTTCATTCTGTTCCATGACTTTAAATACAGAAGACCTGGGTTTGAGTCCTGAGCATTGCCTCTGAATAAAAGTATGACCGAGCAAGTCATTTTAATTTCCCCAAACCTTATTTCTAATATGCAAAATGGAGATCATAAGAAATGTGAAATGATTAAATCATAACATGTATACAACCATTTTATAAACTGTAAAGAGTCAAACAAACAATGCTATGTAACATCTGTAACAAGCATACTAATTAGAATTGGCTGACATACACCAACAGCAGCATCATTCCTACTCCTCAGAAAATTCTACACACATTTTTGTTTTGGAGAGCATAGTTCTTTGTAAATGAAAAGGTCAATAGTGATTATCTAATCAATCTCTCTGATTATGTTAAAAAGAAGCTGGTGTTCAGAGAAGGTTAGTGATTCACCTGAGGTCACACAGCTAGTGAGAGACAAGATGAAGACTTGATTCAGGCTTTCCTTGGCCCCTAAACCTGTACTCATTCCACTTTAGGATCTACTTTTTGTATTTGATTTATATGTTTAAGTATAACAGGCTATTTCTACTATACCATATGTGATTTCCCCCCAAAGTCTTTTCACTATAGTGAAATCTATTTCTTTAGAAGTAAGAGAGATGTCTGTACTGCATAGTCACAAATGGAAAGATAAATTTCTATTAGATCATAGAGTCCTTGCCTTCCAGTTGTGGGAATAAAGAAATCATGCTCAGATTGCTTAAGGGAATGGCTACTCAAGGCCAATAGTAGCCTCAAAATCTGTAGCCTTCTTGGGAGCACAGGTCTGAATCTTGGCAGGGTCAACATGGGAGCTTAACCTTTTAAGACAGATAAATTGAGTTCTTGGAATGCCCCTATTTAGTGGGCTCATAGGGGCCTTTCGGATGAGCCCCATGCTAAGTGAAACTCTGTCTGCTTTGCATCAACTTTACACAATCTCAAGATAATCTCAGACTGGATCTCCATGAAGCCAAAGCCAGTAATAGGAAAATCAGTCTATCAACTCTTTATTTGGCATGGGAGAAATTGCTATATTGTCTATTGCAACATGTGTTATCATAGTAAAGTTTAGAAACTGCCCACATAGCCAAAAAATTAGAAAATGTTTTAATGAATTATGATCCATTTGTGGGGAAAATATTGTGCAGCCAATGAAAATCATGCTTTCTTAGACTCTAAGTATCTTATGGAGCTAATTTTATATTTTTGACAAATGTTGACACAGTATTGACTGAGCTGGCTGAGATCTCATATAAATTCTTTAATAATGTTTCCACTTACTAATTATCATATTCATATTACCTTGCCCATCTTGTAGCTCTGAACTATGACCACTACAAAGAAACTTCTGGGTTCCAATGAGATTCATTTGGATGGGGTGTAACTATAAAACTCTAGAAGTGAGTAATATAACCCTTTACATTAAAAGATGTGAAAACTCTTAAAGAGTTAAACTATATAAATGTAAGTGCTATATCTCTGTTAAGTACTTTTTTAAGTCTAAATAACAAAATACTTTTTCTACTAAGTAAATACTTTTCTAGTCTAATAATTTTTCAGTGTCTAATTCTGGCATCATAACAATGGTACAAATGATCTCTAATGAGTTATGATCAAAAGGATTGTAGTAAGTACGGAAAGTATGTGGAGAAATTGGGACCCTCATACATTGTTCATGGGAAAGTAAAATGGCATAGCCATTTTGAAAAAGTTTTGCAATTCCTCAAAATGTTAAACATAGAGTTACCTAGAAATTCCACTCTTCAGTATATACTAAAGAGAAATTAAAACATATGTCCACACAAAAATTCATGCACAAATGTTAATAGTAGCATTATTCATCATAGCCAAAAAGTGAAAACCAAATGTAACCCAACTGATGAATGGATAGACAAAATAAAGTATATTCATACAATGAATAATATTCGCCCATAAAAAAGAATGATGTACTAACACATACAACAACATGGATGAACCCGAAAACATGATGCTATGTGAAAGAAGCCAGTAACAAAATACCACCTATTTTATGATTCCATTTATATGAAACATCCAGAATGGACAAGTTTATGGAGACAGAAAATAGAGTAGTAATTGCTAAGGCTCAGGGTGAAGGAGTGTTTGGGGGAAAATACAGATTGAGTATTGAGTGGGTACAGTTTCCTTTTCGAGTGGTAAAATGTTCTAAAATTGATTGTGGTGATGGTTATACAACTCTGTGAATATACTAAAAACTATTGCCTTGCACATCTTAAATGGGTGAATTGTACAGTATATGAATTATATCTCAATACAGCTGTTAAAAAATAACCTCAGATACTAAAGAGCTCTTCTCCAATTAAATGCAAGGTCACACACATTGGAAAGTGGAGTATTTGTTTCTCCTCTGAACTTGAAAGGCTTGAGGCACTTGTAAGTTAAGATTTCAAAGGAATGGGAAAAGGCATATCTGAAGCCACCAACAAATGAGGAAAATATCTAACATTTAGACCAGAAGTGCCATACATCGAGATGAGTTTTTAAGACACTAAGAAATGGTGGATGACAAAGTTGATGCTATTCAACAAGCCAAATATAAGCCAAAGCATTCTGCTTTATATCTCTCCCATAAAAATAATTTAAACTATCAGAAAGTCAGTGGAAAACCATACCTTGCATAGTATTTAGGGATACCAGCTCTGTGATTTTCTTAACCAATTGATCCCAATCTGCCTATCAGAAGTGGAGGCAATTTTGATATATCTTTTGCTTGAGCTAGAGGGAGGAAGACATTCCCACATAATAATCACATCCTTATAGAAATTGAAAACGTATGTTCAAGCCGTGGTGGTCCTGCAAAAATATAAGCTCATAAAAGGGTTCTTGATTCATTGTCATCATTCATTTTGTTCACTGGAATCACCAGCGTTTTGCCAGGCTATACCATGACTGATAGCTTTTTCATAAAAGGAAATTTTACAAAATATTGAAATGTAGCCTATTTCTACCTGATAAATGCCTGGACCTGTAAACTTTGAACCCTCATTGGCCTTTGTTGCTCGTGACCTTGTTTAAATGATTAATGTTCTTTTAACAACTGCAGGCTGCAGGAGGCAGCATGAACTTACTGTGTCCAGACGCTTTATTTGAGGCAAAAAGAAGTTGTTCAAACATAAAACTGCTAGTAATATGCATTGTAGTACCCACAGAGTTTATCATTTTTAATTTCAGTTACCTTACTAAAGAGCAGTATGTACTTTTGAGATATATACTTTTTATTTTTAAAAGTTGCAAAGAATTCCTGTTTTTTAATTTTTATCAGAAAAGCACTATGTTGATATAATGTATTCATTATCTCCAAACTAAAAATGAATGGACAATTAGGATTATTTTATCACATATTTTAAATTATTACTGTTTTATCAATGTTTAGTAGCATTTTGTACCACTTTGCTATTATCATCAAGGTTAGTGAGTTGTAGCATAGTGACACTGTGAAGGCTTAACCCCTTTAATTCTACCCTCTGTTAGTACCCATCTTAATACAGGGTGACCCCCCTTCCCCCCCCAAATGTATACACACAATGTCTGTAGATTCTATTACATTTGGAAAATGAAATGTATTTTAATAAACACTGCCTTTATAATCATTCAAAGTGTGTATACATTTTTTGGGTCACCTCGTATATCAAATAATATATCAATATCCACTAAAATATCAAAGATCTGCATTTAGCAGAAGTCAATAGAATTGCTTTCAAGGACTAGATGAAAAGGAACTGGATCTTTCTTAATTAATGACACTCTGGAAATGGAAAGACATAACAAATTTTTCCCACTGACTTTATATCAGATTTGTAAACAGAAGCAAAAAAAAAAAAAAGGAACTTTTACTGGTCTACAAAATGTTTGGTGAGCCCAGGGTTCCCTGAAAATGTTCACAGGAAAGAAATAAAATCTTTTCAAACATGGATGAACCTGAAAATAATTCCTGCAGCCTGCAGTTGTTAAAAGAACATTAATCATTTAAACAAGTCGTTAGCAACTTGGGTAAGTATACATCATTACTTCCAGTGGGTAGAGGATATTTGCAACACTTAAAGTGAATATGTTTGATAAAATAAATGTTCTATGAAGCAAGGAAAAAATACCTTTCTTGTTTAAGGATAAGTGGAAGCCAGGAAGTTACCCTATTAGGGTTGGGGAGAGCAATTTTGTTTTAAAGAGCTCATCTACCAGGATATAAATGGATTATTACATCAGCATGTCCTACCTCACCCAGGATCCACATCACTACAGCAGGGTTTTGGTTTAGCAATTTACATAAAATATTACTAGAGGTAGTTTTTTGTTGTTTTTTTTTAAAAGCTCCAAGGTTAAAGTTGAAAATACCAATTTGAGGTTGTGCAGAGATGTGGCCATATTGAATGTCATTTCCACATTTTCCAGTAAATCATTTCATTATCCATAATAATAATCTTCACTGGCTTTACAAATAATTGCTTTGCTAAACTTAAAGGAAGTCTGATTTTAATTTGCTATCTACATCTACATTCTCAATTCTTTTTATAGATTTTTTAACAAGTTATCAGTAGAATCTTCCTTCACTCAAACATAAGTGAAAGTTTTATCTATCTTGAGATATCACAAAAATAATTTATGGCTGGGAAAACAAAACCTTTTGTCTCAAAATATATTTCTTCCCGACAGCTGTGGTATTTCAGGGAAAGCACCAAAGCTACAATGATCTGGACTGCAATCAACTGTTCTTAATGGGAAATTTTACAGACTTTTAATAAGATATCCTCAAATAATTTATGGGGAGAGGTTTTGAAGTGAAGAGGCATTGTTTGGCAATATGTTCTTCTAATCTCAGGAAATTTAAATAAGAGAGTGTTCATTTCCTCTGAATTCAGCAGTTCTTAAAAAAAGCGGGGGGAAGATTAAGGAAAACACCTGCTACAACAACCCCAAAACATGACTTTCTTGGCTGAAACTAAATTGTTCTAAGACAAACAAACAAACACTTTAGGATGGTTGGAAACTTTCCTTGTAGACGTCCTCGTCTGTGGCAGGTTAGGAATTTCCACAAATAAATCCGCAAGGCCATACTTGTTTGAACATCCTCAGAGAACTGCACCCTGTTTACTAAAAGTAGAGAATAATCCCAGGTCACCTGCTTCTTGGACTAGTGGGTCCCCATCTCTTTTATGTCATGACACCGCCCCTCCCCCCCCACACACCAGCTGTTTTTTTTTTAATGTTATCTAATGTTATCTTTAATTCTTCCCATTAAAGTTTTCACATTCATCTTCTTGATTTTTCCATCATTTTGTTGTAGGCTTTGTTTGTTTAGATTTGGTTTATAATGTCATAGTTTTTCTACTTAAAAATAGAACTTTTCCTGTTACTGTAACAGTAATTTTATCACTTTAGGCTATACCAGCACTCATTCCATTTGGTTCCTAAGTGGGGTAGGAGATGAATGACATCTGTATACACATATCCCTCATACTTGAATGTACACACAAATCCCTTGGGCGTCCTGTTAACAAGGTAGTTCTGACTTAGTAGGTCTCATGTGGGGCTAGAAATTCTGCATCTCTAACAAGATGCCTGTGCTGCTGGCCCTTGGAGCAGCAAGGAGTAGATGACATCAATGGTCTCTTCCAACTTTAAACACCATATCCTGGGGTTTCTAGTGGGGTCCCTATGGAATCACTGGAGAGACTATGAAATGACCCAAAATGCTGATCAGAAATTTCAAAAGCTTTGACAACCACATAGACTGCCCTTCTTCAACAAATGCTACCAGGAGAATTAAAATAAAGCTAATGTTAGCTGATCAGCAGCAAGGGTGATGTTGAACATATCTTTGTCTGGGTCAAGAGAAAATTATTTTGTTCACTTTCATACTCTCTTCCTCTCTCTCTTTTGTTCCAATAACCTTGACCCTACTCCCCCACACACATTCAGTTGGGTAGCTCCTGTGCTTACATAACTTGCTTTCATTCATCAACATCATCCAGAAACTCACAGTTTACTGTTAAAAAGAAGGGGAAAAAAAGAAAAAAATGATGCTGAGCTGTATCTCTGGTAAGATGTACATGAATTTACTCAACGCATGGTGTATCCTCAGGGAAAAATAGGAGGAAATGAGAACTCATCATAAAGGTACCCAAAATATCGTGAGGCTTTAGCCACTAATCCAAGAGACTATTTTTCCAGTACCAACTAACTCCTATATCATTTTTACCGTATAGGTAGCTAGAAATGAGTTCTTCTTAAACCTTTAGCCAAAATATGAATTAAATTTTCCCCAACTTTAAAACAATTGACTAGCTTAGAATCTATTGTTGTGGGCTAGGTTTCATGGATTTATCTTCTTTTCTTTTTGGAATAAGAGATATATTAATTTAGAAAGATGGAAAACTGGTATCCATTTTCTGATCTCTTTGTTTCCATTTTCTGTATTTTTAAAAAGTATAAATCAAGGGTGATAATCTGAATTTTACACTTCACTTTGTAGATGAATACCCAGTTTTATGAACGAAAAGACTTCAAGAATACTCAGGTTACATTGGATAAATGTAAGTGGAAAGAATTTTTAAAATTTTCAAGAACTTACTTTTTGTAAAATTTTCAAATGCATTTTCACCCCATAACCACTAGGTTGAACTATTCAGAGACCAAAACAACTAAAGTCTGACATAAATTCAAAGACCTTCAGCAACAACAACAAAGCAAGCAAACAAAAGATGGAGAATGGGGTAGGGGCAGGGAGGGAAGAGCAGGCTAGACCTGAAATAGCTGTCTCTTTCTGAAAAGGTTTTTCTTTAGAGAGCATTCAGAGCTGTGAGGGAGAAAGGGAATATCGGCTCAGCCAGTGTAATCAATCCAAAGGATCAACCGTGTAACTGATGATGCAGGCAGGTGACCCTCAGTTATTTATTTATTGCTGTATAACAAACTATCCTGAAACTTAGAGTTTAAAACAATAGCTCTTCTTATTATATCTCATAATTTTGTGTATCAGGATTTTGAGAAGGGCTTGGCTGTTCCATGTGGTATCAACAGAGGTCTCCTGGGGGTATTCAGCTGGTAGATGGGCTCATCTGTAGGATCCATGATGGATCAGAATGCCATCATGAGGCTTCTCCAGCCTGGCAGCTTGAGGGGCCAGCCAGTGTCCCGTGAACAAGGTGGAATCTGCATGGCCTTTTGTGATCCAGCTTTGGAAGTCACACACATCACTTCCCTGTACTCTTTTGGTCATAGCAGTCATACATACACCTGCCCATATTCAAAGGAAGGGAACACGGAAGGGAACACGGAAGGGGAAAGAATTTGTGGCCATCTCTGAAAACTGCCACACCCTCAAGCCCATGAAGTAATGTTAGAAATGGTGGTCATCATTTAACCCCTGGCTAGCATAGTGAATGCAAACTCAAACAAATGTACCTTTTATTATCAATGTACGTATAAAAGGAAATATTTAAAGTAAAAGCTGCATCTCCTTAATCATAGTATATTGAGATGTAGAAATTAATCCTCTAAAATTTTATTACTCAATTTGGCAAATCCAAGACAACTACAAGACAATAAATTATAGCTCTTGCAAATAACAATATACCGTTTACTTATTATAAGGTATTTTTCCTATTAGGATTTCACCCAATAACCCTGAAAAATTGATAATGATTAGTTTACAACGTATTTAATATCTATGAATTAAATATTACATGGGGCAATAGTAAAAAATTGTTGGTGACTGTAGTCATAGTGTGTATAATGGCTTTGTGCCTAACGTTGTTTTTAATCTTTTACTTACAATTTCCAAACTTCTGCCCACCACTTTGCAAGTAGCTTATTAAATTTTTATTATTTTTAACTGGTAAAACAAATTAAAATCCAGGGAGGATTTATTTTTGGCAAAGGAATGACATAAGATGATATATAAAACTTTGTAAACCACTCATTAGCTTGCACTTTTAGTTGCTCACTGTCCAAATTGTTCTTCTCTGATCTGGCAGCAAATGAGATTTGCATGCAGTTTTTAAAAAGTTGGCAAAAATCTCAAAAACCGAGGGTCTGACACAAGCTGGCTCATCAGCGAAAGCGCCATCCTCACACCCTTAAGCACCTATTCCCACGGATGATGTTTTCCTGGACGACCTCTTCTATGTTATTTGTAGGTCAATTAAATATAAATACACTTGGGGAGTGACTCTTAATACATTGGTGGTTCTTTTTGGGGCAATGAAAGTATTCTAAAATTAAATAGTGGTGATGGCTGCACCACTTTCTGGGAAAAATAAATCCCACTGAATTGTACATTTTTAAAGGGTGAATTTTATGGTAGATGAGTTATATCTCAACAAAAAATATAAATATGCTAGTAATAATACACGATCCTTATAGAAAAATGAGGAAAGGGATATTATGAACAACTGAAAACCTTTAAAAATACTTTAGCAAGTGAAGTGATTGTAGAGCACAATCTAATTTATATTTTCCACCATTGTGTTGACAGTACCAGCCACAGTGAGGTATTAAATTCTGCAGTCAGGCAAAATGAATAGTGAGTTAATCTTTGCCACTTGTCCCCACTTACTATCACCACACCAGCCACACTCCCTAAACTGCTCATTAAAATGTCATGGAAAGAATGTGACCCAACCTCTTCAGCTGGGCTCTAACAAGACTATCAGTGCTACCAAATCAATATGTAAACTCACACGCTCTGTTTGATCAACTATTCAAACTAATGTTTACTTTGAAATTCATCTGAAGCCACAGCACCGGAAACACCCACTACACTGAAAAATTGCTGCTCGTGGTTATTAGGGTTTGTTTGTTAATATGGATAGCTTCTTCTTCTTCTTCTTTTTTTTTGGGGGGGGTGTCTTTTCTCCATCTGAATCATTTATCCATTATTAAGATTCATGTTACGTTAAAATAGTTTTTATTAGACTCTTTACTGCAAAAAAGGCAACAAAAATGACTGCCAGTAACTAATACTAATGGAGTATGGCACTGATACTAAAGAATTGAAATGATACACACAAAATACCTTTTATTTTCCAGGCCTAAATTGATTAAAAAAGAAGAAGAAGAAGTTTCTTGAATTAAGTCACCTAATGCTAGGGCTGCAACTATAATTCCATATCCCCTACCATATTCTTCCATAACAAAAACATAGATCCAGAAGTTTTGCCACTGGGGACCAATATATAATGGATTTGCCTCTGAAAACAGCAGGGGCCATGTGCTGCTAAGAGAGTAGATTTAAGTCCTGTAGCTGAGCAACAAAAAGCACCAGCAAGCACTTCACTCTCTGGGTTGGGGGCACAAGACATTGAAGTAATGAGGTCATCTGGGTTCACTCTCGTTTGTTTGCAGTCTCCCTCTCCTGGCATTCTCAGGCCCCTGGTGGCCCCCTGCCCACCGCGCTCCATGCACACACACTACCCTTGTGAAGCCTGGAGCCCTCTGATATGTCTCTCCACTGAAGATGTCACCTCTGACCAGGCCTTTTGCTCCCAAATTAGCCCTTCCATAGCTCTCCACCAAAGCTCTGATTTCCTCACTGATTTCGCCCCATAAATGTTAGAAAAAGTGATATGGAATATTTATAAGGTGATCTTTGAAAACTGCACATTTCTATACAAATGGTCTTTATTATAACCAATATATTAATACTCAGTGTGGTTTGTTTGCATATTAAAAGAGGATATGTGTGGTGATACTTTGGCCCAAGGAATGAATGTGTAATGGTAGAATGATAAATGGGAGGAATAGAGGGAGGTTTCCCATCCAACCATCCATTTATCCATCTATCACATCATATAACTGCTATCTACTCTATGATATTGTCAAACAGGTAAGGCTTCTGAATTCATTAGCTTGTAGTTAGAGACTGAACTTGGCATCTCTAATGCTAAAATGCTTACTATTGTATGTGTACTCTTCATATGGCTGAAAAAATGTGAATTACTTCACTTCAGTGAGTTTCCATGTTTATCCAAGGCTTATTGTTACACTGGGATTGTTCATTGTCCCAGGGAGTCCCTCCTACTCTGGCCCTTTAAACTGTCTAACCCACTAGGCACCACGCCCTCACTCTTCCTGAAAAGGAAGCACAAGCAGCAGAAGCCAGGTGGGGGACCTTCTCCCAGATTCTCTGTCACTGTGTTGTTACTTTAAGGCAGTGGTTCTCAACCTTCCTCACGCCGCGACCCTTTAATACAGCTCCTCATGTTGTGGTGGCCCCCAACCATAAAATTATTTTCATTGCTACTTCATAACTGTAATTTTGCTACTGTTAAGAATCGTCATGTAAATATCTGATATGCAGGATGTATTTTCATTGTTAAAAACTGAACATAATTAAAGCATAGTGATTAAACACAAAAACAATAGGTAATTATATATGTGTTTTCCGATGGTCTTAGGTGACCCCTGTGAAAGGGTCGTTCGACCCCCAAAGGGGTCACGACCCACAGGTTGAGAACTGCTGCTTTAAGGTCTCAGAGATTTGGCTCCACACCCTTACCTCAGTATGTGCTACTCCCTTTCTGTCTGAAGACTCACCAAGTCCCTTCTGGCTTTTTGAACTTTGGATTTTTATGAAATTCGAAACTCTGCTTCCTCTCCCAGTTTTGGCATGCATACCACTTAATTTCAGATGAGAAACTCTACCAGCATA
Source organism: Myotis davidii (assembly GCF_000327345.1). NCBI lineage: Eukaryota > Metazoa > Chordata > Mammalia > Chiroptera > Vespertilionidae > Myotis > Myotis davidii. Next base: position 98,354 of record NW_006283770.1, on the reverse strand, counting down.
GAGTGCTATAGGGACTAGCCTCATGTTCCAGCAGAGGTATAGATTCAGCCCTGGCCAGTTTGGCTTAGTGGATAGAGCGTTGGCCTGGGGACCAAAGGGTCCTGGGTTCGATTCTGGGCAATATCCTCTGGTGAGGATTAACAACAACAACAAACAAACAAAAAAAGAAGTGTAGATTCACACAGGAAAAATCTTACCTTCAACACTAGTAAGAGTTCCACAAGATAATGATTTGTTATATCATGGCTTACTTAGATTGGAATTAGGTAGGACAATCTGCGAAAATAACTCTTTTCTTTATAAGACTATAAACTCCATCTAACCAACCACAGATGATGACAGACACATGACATATTCTTGCATGCCTTAAATAAAATGTTTATTCCATGGTATGGTATTCAGTGCCTCACATTTAACTTCTGGATGTTCTCATCACAAGATTCTTAACATAATTACTTCTGCAAAGATCTTTTTTCCAAATAATGTTACATCCTCAAATCTTTGGGGAGCCACCATTCAACCCCCTATGTCAGGGTTTCTGAGTATGAATTAGAGGCTGTCTGTCGGATGCAGTGTGTGGGAGTTGGAAGGCAGAAGTGAGGAGGGGGCCATTTTTCCACTCTTTTGGCTGAAGTTGTTAGCAATCACAGTTATGAAGATCACAGTTATCGAGATTTCCTGCAGCAAGTTAGCAGGCGGATCGCCTTTAACTTTGTGAAGGAAGTTACAGGGCTATGCAGTGGCTTCCTGGTATCTAAAATACAGCGCCAGCCTCTCCCTTTCTCAGCTGGGGCAGAGGAAGCAGCTCCCTGGGAGGGTTAGTTCTTTGAGGTTGTTCTAGGAGTTATTCTGGAAGTTCAACCTAGAACCCCATATTAAATCCCTTTCTACTTGAAATAGAAAGTTAGTTGTTTCTTGCAATCCAACCCTGTCCTTACATTTGCAACTGAAAATAAATTTTTAATATTTAAAATAGTATCATTTTAGATTGAGCTCCATCTTGTCTCTGATGTCTGGCTCATGGGGACTAGACCAAGAAGTCAATTGAATGATGAAGCACAGGGCATATTTTTTAGGGCAGTGAAACAAACTATTCTGTTACATAGTAATGGAGGATAAATAACACCATACAGTTGCCAAAACCCATAAAACTTCACAGCATAAAGAGTGAAAAGTAAACACAACTTTTCAAAAACTCATTTAGGAGGCTGCTGGTGGTGGTGGGATGGAAGGAAGGGGGATCCTCCTGGAAAATGTGACAAAATAATCACTGTTTTGCAATTACATGAAACAACCTCGCTGAAGGTGTGAAGGGAAAAGATGCAGGCCTAAGTAACTGGAAATGAGTAGTCTGTAAGATTACAGGCCAAAATAACTGTTTTTTTTTTTTAAAGAGTAAGTATAATTTTCAATGGTCTTCACATGATTTCCCCCCGTCTTTATTCTTACCTGGGACATTCATAAGGAAAACATAAGAGAATCCGGGCCTTTTCTCCTTAATAACTTACATATTCTTAAAAAGGCAAGATTTGTTCCTAAGCTAATGCAAAGATTGTAAAATAGTGGCTCAAGTGGCTGATTCCGCCTGCAGACACTTTTTTAAGTCTGCACCATGTTTTCAGAATACTGGAATTAGCTGCTTATATTTTAAAATCAGAGGGTTATCGGTACATATAAATTATATGGATCATATGGATTTCCAGCTTTTTTAAAAATCAGAAGCATGGCAATGATAAGCTGAAGCTAAGAAGATGTTGGCTCTTTAGATAAGAACTGTTACCCAGTTTGCCATGGTCTTTTTTAAAAAAAATATTTTTATTGATTTCAGAGAGGAAGGGAGCAGGAGAGAGAAAAACATCAATGATGAGAGAGAATCATCAATTGACTGCCTCCTGGTGTCTCTCACTGGGGATTGAGCCCGCATGGAATCAAACCATGATCTCCTGGTTCATAGGTCAACACTCAAACACTGAGCCATGCCAGCTGGGCTGCAATGGTCTTTACCAACCACTTAAGTTACCTTGTAACCTAAGATGCCCCATTGATTTCTGAGTTTGCAACACCGGGAATAAAGGGCAACCTTATGAAAGATATTGAAGAGGATAAAGCTTGTCCTTCCAGCCTACATTATCTCTCGTTTCAGCACCCTTTCCCCATCTCCCAGCCTCACTTTACCCATTGGATTTCCCAAGGCTTCTTAACTTGCTTTCTGTTTTCCCAGAGAAAAGTAATGACAATATGTGACTTAACAATGGCATCCTTTGCATTTGCAGAGAAGAGTCTAGAAAACACCGTTTTTAACTGAAAGCAATGGATCTTAATGACCACATTTTAGGCACTATGAGGCATATTCGTGGCCATCACTCTTTTACTATTCATAAGCTAGGTCTTGGGCCCATTCTCTGTACTGAAGCTTGAGAGGCATGTCCTCAATTGGAATTGCAATTCCTTTTTTCCTCAACATGGACATAGTAATAGTGAAACCTACTAGCTAGGAAGCCTTCAGTGTTGAAAACCGCTCATTAAATTCATTGGTGCTTTGATGTTCAATTCATGGGCAAACTCTCATGGTTATTTTGCCAAAGGAAGTTAAAGTCATCAAGTTGTGTTTTTTAATGGGGATTGATAACTTTTATGAAAGGGACTTTGAGGAATTTTAAAAGGACATCCATTTCCCTTCTTCCTAAGTACAGTGACATTGCCATGACCCTTTGAGCCTACTCAACATTAGTGTGAATTTGCTGCTCTTTCATGAATTACACAACCCATCTAACGAAGTATTCTGACTTTTTCACCTAAATATCAAAAACTTTCAGTTAGCCAAGAGAAGAAAACATCATTATCCCAAGTCTTTCTCATACTTTGCTTCTATGGAAACCACTGACCATATACAGGAAAATAGCAGGCAGCCAAAGTTTAGATTGGGACATTCATCTTCCCTTTATGATAAAAAAAAAAAAAAGTTAAGCTGGTGACTTGGAAACTCACTACACGCTTCATTGGCAGAAATGCTCTCTTTCTGCTTGAAAGCGTGGGCACTAGAGAAGTGCCTCCCCTCACTGGGATGAGTAAAAACAATATCATTTTCCCAGATAGCTGCTGAATTGAAGTGAAGGATTATTTATTTAAACTTCTGAAGCATGAAGCAAAATGCAGCAAGTGTGTACAGTGTCTCTCTCAGAAACCATAAGTCAGGGGGAAGAGTTTACGAAGCGTTCGCTCAGCAGGCTGATTCCCACTTTCTCATATAAACCACACAGTGCGTGAGGTTGCACACCCGCCTCTGAATCACGCCCCCACTCCCCCCCCATGCAATATTTTCTGCTCCTTACTTCCTATTATTGCCCAATCTTATTACCTCTTCTCTCTCACAAAAATGTTTTGAATTATTCCACTACTAATAGTTGATGAAAAGCTCTTTTATTACTTACTAACAGTCGTTGTTATTACCAAAAACTGTGGGTCTGGAAACCTCTGCTATCCCCACTCTAATGCTACTGACAGCCCCACATAACATCCTGGGTTTTCCTAATCCCATCACGTTAGCACCTAATTGCTCCTGTGAGTTTCACACCTTCCTTAAAACCTGGTGTGGCTACCTGCAATCACACCTTTTGCATGGGAGCCTCCAAACAAGTTCTCTCCAGAGCTGCTGGATAGAGCATTGATAAAAACAGATGTGGAGGTGAAGCTTAACATTGGCCTTGTTAACTAGTCTTTTTACTTTCTTTCATCTAAACACAAGCCCTTCACCAGATCCCAGAGGCCTTCTAGTGCTCAAAACGTCTCTGATTTTGTGTTATACTCCAAAATATATTGCCCTGCTCCCTTCTGTGTTTTAGTTTCCTATTGTTGCTGTAACAGGTTATCACAAATTTAATCACTTAAAACCAGAAATCTATTCTCTTACAATTCTGGAAGCTAAAAGTTTAAAATAAGTCTCATGCAACTGAAATGACTGTTGGCTGGGCCAGGTCTTTCTGGAGGCTCCAGAAAGAAATCTATTACTTGCCTCTTCCAGCTTCTGGTGGCTGCTGGCATTCTTTGGATTGTGGTCCCATCACTTCCATTTTTGCTTTTGCTATCTTATCACCTTCTCTTTAGTCAAATTTCTTCTTGTCTCCCTCTTATAAGAATGCTTGAGATTACATTTAGGGTTTAACTGGATAATCCAGGATAATCTCACTATCTCTTTCTAAATTAAATCTTTAAGTTATTTACACCTACAACGTTGTTATTGTTTTTTGTCATATAAGGCAATATGCACAGGTTCTAGGGATTAGGACATGGACATCTTTGGGGCAGGGACACACACATTCAGCCTACCATAGGCCCCACGTGTGAATTAATGACATTGTTACTATTTTCTTCTAGGTAGTATGTTTTCTTTTTAAACCTGGATGTTATAAAAACACAGTGCATTATCAAAGTAATAACTCTCTGAGGGAAAAATCTTCAGGAATCTTGAGAGCCACTCTAAATGAGTGGTGCTCTAAATAGACAAAGATTTTGATATTTGGATCTAGTAAAAGCATTTTTTTATTTAAAGAAGTTCTATTTCCCTTAGTTCTCCTACAATTTCCCTCTAAAATAATCCAGAGCTTCTTGGATAAATAGCTGATTCCCGGTCTAGAGTTGGAAATATACAAAATGAGCCTTAAACATCTCCCTGTGAAAATTAGAATGCCTTCAAAGACTCCTGGGATCCCTTAAAAGGAGAAAAGAGACAACTTACAAAAGCTCCCATTGGCCAATAATCACAATGGATTGAAATACATAGGGTGCCCCCCAAAAATGTATACATACTTTGAATAATTATTCATTCCAATGGGTTAAAACCGAAAAGAAAGAAACATCAATTGAGTTATCAGCTTTTAGTAGTGAATACATTTTTTGGAAACTCTGTATATAAATCCATGAATTTAGACTGATATTATAAAGTATATTTCTTGTCATCTTTGAATGATGCTAGGAAATCAGGTTATTATTTTAAAATCTAGTAAATAAATGGAAAGACTCAAGCATTTATCTTGTTTCTCTAGTATAAACTAGAGTAATCAAATAGTTAATGAGAGGAAATTCCTCTTTATAGAATTCTTTCAGCTGATAAATAATGAAGGAATTCTAGAATTAGAAAAATCAAGGTGATACCTAATGAATTAGTGAATTATGCAACCCCTAATGAATTAATGGATTCAGGTAATGTTGATCCAGTTCTCAAAAAACTGAAACAATCAGGTACATGTGCCTGCTGATAGAAGTGCACGTCTATAAACCATTACTTATAAAACAGCCTCCCAAAATGAACATAATAAAAACGCTAGATCTAATAACCAATTCACAGGAAACACAATTCACAGGAAATAAAACTAACACTAGGTTAGATGTAACTTGTAAAATCCTCATCTGAGGTACCCTATAGAACCAAAATCAAAAGAAAAAAGAGATGGAGAGGGAACCTATAAATGAGAAGACTCGTTGACATATCAATTAATGAAAAGATAGAATCTAGGTGTAGCCTTATTCAAGCAAACTTCAAAAATCTAACCAAACAATCAGGGAAACTTGAACTTTGACTAGATGTTTGATGATGTTAAGGAATTATGATTAATTTCTTAGGTAGGTTTTTTTAAAGTTCTTGTCATTTAGTGCTACATACAGAAGTATTTACAGATAAGTGATATGATGTTTGCATTGTTTCAAAACAACCTAAGGTGAAGTGAGAACCAATGGATAAAATAAGATTGGCCACAAAATAATAACTGTTGGAACTGGATGATAGGTACCTAAGAATTCATTATACTATTCTCTCCAATTTTGTATATGTTTGATTTTTTTTCATATTTGTCTTTGGTTTTCAGGTAAAAATCTAGCTTTTGCTTGTGGCTTAAACCTAACAACAATAAGAGTAATAATATTAAACACAGCTTATTCAGGGCATTTTTGTTTTATGTTGACAGTCAATGTCATTAGCCGAGGTTCATTAATTCTCTGTGGACTTGTTAGTAGGGAGCATAAGTTCCAGCTTCAGGCATTGGGATACTAGCTAGCTATTCCATGCACCTTGCATTCTACGTGAATTTTACTTGAATGTCCCACTGTGTTTTGTTATATATTAGGGCTAGCCACAAGATTTAAACATGCTATAAATCCTACCAAGTTTATAGATTGTTCTTATTACCTGTTCTCAAATATCTTGATAATATTCAAGACTATAAATCTGAGATTGGTTCAGGCCCTATGTACCTTGGCATTGGAGAGAAAATACAAGCAAAAATCAGCCCATCTTCTAATGCAGACTGTTTAAGAAAACACGGCTGAAAAATATTTAAAAATATATTCAAAATAATAGCATGGTTATTAGTCTGTAAGGATCTTCTCACTAAAGAGCTAACTGTCTCTAAATTACTACATCATTGGAGTCATCATTGATGTGTCCTGTGTGCTCTTTTGGATAAATATTTTTGAATGGTTGCTTCATGCCAGGCACTGTGCTTAGCACTGAGTATACAGAGGCAATACAACACGCTCCTTCCTGTCCTTGAAGAAATAAGCCTAGTGGGTGGGAGAGATAAATGAATGAAAATATCTGGCAATTGATCTGATGGGAAGTCTCCAAGTTCTCTAGCTTTTGTATGTCGTCTTTCCCTCCAATTCTCATGGGCATTGTCTGAACCACCATCCTGTGAGATTGCACATGGCACAGTCCCTTTCCAAGAGACATTAGAGTTCAGTGGTTAAGATTATAGGCTCAGGTGCCAGACTGCATGAACTTGAGTGCTGGCTCAACTACTTCCTAAATATCTTGAAAATATTTAACTTCTTGTTCCTCTATTTCTTTATCTATAAACTGAGAATAGTAAGGTTAGTGCTAGCATTAAAGGAGTTAACATCTGTAGAGACCTCAGAACAGTATCTGATGTAATAAGGACCTTATATGCTTGAGTGTCTTACCCACTTCTTCAGGCTGTCTTCCCATCAGTCTAGCGGTCATAATTGCTTCCTTTAATTCCACAAAGCACTCCTAACACATACTGTAGTGTTTATGCAGACATTGCTAGCACCTAGAGTCCACTGATGTCGTCTCTTCCCAGAAAGTCACTTATAGAACATTTCTCTGCTCAGCCCTCCACCTGCTATTGGGTTGCAATAATCAGCTGTTAAACCACAAGACAGGAGTCCCCTACAGCCTGTCCTCAGCTGCCACTCCAAGTCAAGCACCTCCAAAACTCTCTTTTGGTCCAGCAAGTAAGAGCCCTGTAAAATAATAATTTCTACTGAAACACTTCCTGCTCAAAGCAAAACTGTTTTTACATTGTTATACAAAATATTTCGCCTGTGC
>NW_006283770.1:85007-90970 GCF_000327345.1 Myotis davidii | reverse complement strand
CTCTGTCCCAAAGCAGCATTTGCTTTTACCTTTGCATAACTCCAAAGGCCCATTATAAGTTGTTTTTCTTACAAATAGAAGAGCAATGTTCCCTTAACAAATTCTGCCATTACTTCTAGAATAGCTTACATTACTTGCATTTATTTCATGTGGTTTGACTTTTTTTTTACCCCCGCTATATATGTATAAAATATTATTATCAGAGAGAACAAACCATGCATGGAAATCCCAGAAGGATGACATATAGCCTTAAATCATTTTTATTTCAATATTCTTCTCCTTAAATGTTTATTTTTTCTTTATGTTTTTTATACTTTCCAACTTGCTACATTGTACATGTTATGCTTACCATAAGAGGACATATAGTATTTTAAAATGTATACCTGTTTTGTTTTGTTTTTTCATTGCCCCCACCTTCTCTACATTCCATCACTTTCATCTTGACACTTCCCTGCTTAAGATCTAATAGTGGCTTCCTATTGTTTTTCTCCTCATATTTCCCACTGCACAGTCTCATCACCCAAAGATATAATCTTAAATTTCAACAGGAAAGTGACTGCCTTTTTCCTATTTCTGAGGCCTTTCAGGAAAGTATCCTAAATGGCTAAACTAAACATGAAGGTACTGACATCTTTATCTTCTTTCTAGAAATCACCATTTATTTATATATTTTTAATCCTCGCCCAAAAATAATTTTTAATTGATTTTAGAGAGAGAGAGGAAGTGTGTGTGTGTGTGTGTGTGTGTGTGCGTGTGTCTGTGTGTGTGTGTGTGTGTGTGTGTGTGTGTGTGTGTGAGCGAGAGAGAGAGAGAGAGAGAGAGAGAGAGAGAAGCATCAGCTGGTTGCCTCCAATATGCACCCCGACCAGGGATGGCAGCCACAACCTAAGTATGTGCTCTGACCAGGAATGGAACCCACCACCTTTTGGTGTACGGGAGAACACTCCAACCAACTGAGTCACCCAGCCAGGGTGGAATCACCATTATTTACTTACAAGAATCGTGATAGCTACTATTAACAGCTGTGTTTCATGAATTTTGCCCAAGGTCATACGATTTAGAAGGTATCAGAGCCTGGATTAGGACCCAGGTAGGCTGTATGCCAAAGCCATAGGCTTTCCATAGCCCTTGGCAAGGAGAACTAATCATATTTATATTCACTATCAGTTGCACACATTGATATATTAGCTTTGAAAAAATCATTTCTAACTAAGCTAATTTGCTCCCATAGCTCTGGTAGCTTATGCCTCATAATTTAGCATAATTTATACTATCATGTATTTTTGCTAATTTTTTCTGATGTATAAATCTCATCTCCTTAATCAGATTATGGGCTTAATGAGGTGATGACCATGTGCTGAGCACATATGAAGGACTGACTGTAGCATAAACTAAGTTGAATACTTGCTTTATCCAAATAGCATCTTAAAGGTTATATGATTTCTAACCAAAATCCTTGAATAAAAGAATAATTTACTAACTCAGAGGATGTTTAATAAATGAGATAATGTATTTACAAAGGCCAGGGGAAAGCTAATATATCCCTTATTAAACATTTTATTATCTTCCCTTAATATTTCTCAAACACTGAAGGTTCTGCCTGCCACCCACACAAAGAAAAAATACCTTATCTTCATAATCTGCAAAAGGAAACACAAACGGACATAAAATTTGAAATGTTATATATTTATGGAACTACATAGGCTAACAGGAGATAAGAGATATAACACAAAGGAGGTGAAGCCAACTCAGACTTGCATTCAGGGGCCTAAAGAAATCATGGAATTGTGCCTAGGATCTCTTTTTAACCAACAAATACCTGAGACAAGAAAAGCACCTGATAGCCAGACACAAGGTATTTCTGTCATGAGGTTACCAATGTTTGTTACCAAGCAACTTCGAATCCTGAAAATGTCAAAATGTTATTATTTGTTTATAAGCATTGTTTTTGGAAGTATGGATTGCATGATGTGACCAATTATGAAATAAAATTTTCTGCCTGGGGAAATGTTTTCCTGTTTCCTCTGTCCATTCTGCCTCATCAGAAGGAGTGGAATGACAGAGGTGTGATGTTAATTAGCAAATCATCATCTTCATTAGTAAATTACATGACTTCTCTTGTGGGAATTTCTCTCAACGCCTTCCCCCTCCCCCTCCTCCAGCATTTTCCTTGTGGATTGGATCATATTTTCATGTGTTTCGTTTTCACTTCGCTGAGGTACTATATCTCTCCAGGCAGACTCTAAGCTTTCCTGGGTTGGTTTTCTCTATTTTCTATAAGCCTCTCTGGCTCTTTCTAGTGTAGAGTGCTGAAATAGGCATTCAATAAATTAAAGTATTATTGGGTTTTATTATTTTAGGGAGACAAAAATGGGGTCGTCCCTCTGCTTTACTCCTTGATTCTTCTGGCTTCCCTAAAACCACATTCTCAAACACAACACAGCTGAAATAACAACAGCACCAGCTTGCGTTTTTACAGTACCATATACTTTTCAGAGTGTTTTCACATCTCTTATCTCATTTGTTTCTCACCAAAATCCTATGAGGTAAGTAGAGCAGATATGGCTCATCTCATTTGATAGATGGTAAAACGGAGGAAGAGAGAGGTTAAGTGACTTGCCCAGTCTCTCACCACTCCAGTACGTCTGCCAGAATTATCTTCCTAAAAATAAATATAAACATGACATTCCCCTGCATAAAATCATCAACAGGACTCCGGCTGTCTACAGGGTAAAGTGCAAACTCCTTAGCAGGGCACGCAAGTCCCTTCACATCCTGGCCCCGTGCTCCTCACCAGCTTCATCTTCCACTACTTCCTCTACTTCCCTGCACCCTACACGCCCCAACACACACAACGCCCACCATCCCCACTCCCACTTCATCTCAAGACTGCATGCCTTTGGTATGGTGTCAGGTGGGGACTGGGAATATCGGGTGAGGGGTACTTTGTAAAGTATATGATTGTCTAACCACTATGCTGTGCACCTGAAACTAAATAATATTGGAAGTAAACTGTACATGAAAAAATAAAACAAACAAAAAGACTGCCTGCCTTTGGAAATGCAGCTTTCCTTGCCTGGAATGCCCTTTGGAGCTTAGACCTCTCACTACCACCTTCCACCCTGCTCAATCCTCTACAGGTAAGTCAAAAACCTCCGTTACTGTCTTGATTCTGGCTCCTTCTCGTCTGGGTAAGGTGGGCACCCATTTGAAAACCACCAGCTTCTACTTTGCTGTTCCCCCTCATCCTGCGCTATTTATTGATTTATTTGTTCTCTGCTGAATTGATTACCTTTTAACGTACTCTATGATTTGCTTCGTAAGTCTTCTTGTCTGTCTCCCTCTGCTAGAATGTAAGCCCCACAGGGGCAGGGACCTTTGCTGGTTTAGTTGCCTGGTTTATCTCAAGGGCCCAGAACAGTGTCTGTCACACACTAAGTGCACAGAAATTCAGAGAGCGTCACTTAAGCATCTGCCGTTCTGGCATTGATGAAACACAGCCCTGAGCTAGGAGAAAGTGAAGTAAAGCATTACAATGTGCAGGGTGATGATGCAGTGATGGTCGTGTGTGCTGGCTGAGATGAGAACTCAGAGAAGGAGCATCCCATGAGGCCAGGGCCAGGCAGGGTGTAGGTGAGAGCGGCAGACTGGAGAGGCTTAGCTTCATCCAGAAGGTGATACAAAAGGCAAGCCTTGACAGCCATCCACAAGTTCACCAAGTTCAGGAGGAGGTGGGGAGAATTTCTGCATTTGAGAAATTACGAGTAATTCTTTCCAGCTTGATCTAAGGTGCGTATGGAGGTAGTCCAGAGAAGTAACATCTGTACAGAAGAGGGAGACAGAGCCCCTGAGCATAAAGAGCTATGTTTTGGCCTCAGATTAAAATGTAATTAGATTGTTTCTACCTCCAAACAAGTATGCTTCAGAGCACCCTTTCTCTGAAGTGAAAAACAGGAATGATTAATTCTGATGTTAATAGCTTAGAGAGGAAAGCTGTTGGAGTCTGGGCATTTCACCTTGATCTCCTGTGACTTTAGGAGAAAATCCTAGAGTGCATATCTTGAAATATTAATCCTGCTCATTCATGGAGCTTCTTTATCAGCAGAAAGTTGATATGTTTCTCCAATTGTGATATATAAATATTTAATTCAGTAGCAACTGCACTAAAGAATTTTTCAGGGAGGACTATTTTATCACTGACATTATTTAGAAGTGACTGTGGATGGTGGTGATAATAGTAAAGATTAATCAGCTTTATTATTGTTTTTAAATCATCTACAGACAGGGCACCTCCTATTATTTGTGCTGTGGGGTGAACCCCTCCCACCATCCTGTCCTTGGTATGCCACAGGATATATGTGCTTTTCCGTATGCACATTATGTTTCAATATCAAGGTAAAAAGAAGAATGACTATGTGGGGCAGCTCACAGCATTGTTGGGAGACCTGGACAAACAGGCTTGAAACAACACCCCAGCCACATGGTCCACCTCGCTTCATAAAACCATTTCTGCTGCTTGCATTGTTGTCGCTGAAAGTCAGAGTCCTCTACCACCACCTTTGCCACGCACACAGACTATGTGCATAGCTTTCTTCTTCAAGTTGCCCATTTCCAAATATTCTTTCAAGTGGGTCTGACTTTTAATGCCTAGGTCAAATTGTGGGCAATTTGTATTCTGGATTGCTTCTCAAGGAGATGGGAATCAGAAGGTTGGAAATCATAACAAGGGTGTCCAAAAAGTGGTAGGTAGCCAAAAAAAACATGACAAAGCCCACTACAACATACTTCTTAGCTGTTCAATGTCAATATGTCCATATTCAATACTTAAACTCAATAACAGCATACAATCACGATAAAATTCTCCAATGGAACATAATGCAAATATTCTTTATGCAAATGAAAACACTCACAAAACACTCACTCTCTGTCCAAAAGGGAAACAATCTAAATATATATCTACACTAATAAAAGAGAAATATGCAAATTAACCATCCCTCCACGATGTCCACAAGCCACGTCCACCAGCCCATGAGGAGTGAGTATGCAAATTAACCCAACAAAGATGACAGGTTAATTTGCATACACAGGCACCGGGCAGCCAGGGGTGGGGTGGCACACACGGAAGCCGGGGTCGGGGCCTGGAGCTTCCCCCGCGTCGCCATGGTGAAGGAGGGAAAGCTCCCACCCTACTGGAGTGCGTGTGCGGGCACCAGCACCAAAAGGCCTGTGTCCCTGGGAACCAGGTGTCCTCGGGAACGAGGCCACCCTGAGCCTGTAGGCCTGCGTAGGGTCCCGGAACGTGACAGAGGGTGCACATTGGGCTGAGGGGACTTCCCCCACCCCCCGTGCATGAATTTCATGCACCGGGCCCCTAGTGTGTGTGTGTGTGTGTGTGTGTGTGTGTGTGTGTGTGTGTGTGTGTATAAAATCATCCAAGTACTGCATCCAACTCAGAATCTTAGCTCTCTGGATAACATGTGTCTCCTCAGGCCCCAGTGACCTTAGTATTAAAAGATAAAGGTAACTGTCTCCAGTACACTGAATATATAATAGACAAGGAACAAGAATGCAGTAACAACTCCAGTTCAAGAAAAAGAAGAATGGGAAACACAGGGTGTTCTGGCATCCGGATTAAAGACTCCTTGCTGGTGATATAAGACCTTGGTCAGCAAATCTGATATCCTCTGGTTCTGCCTTCCAGAGGAATCCTCCTAGACCATTATTATCCATGGCCTCATATGAGAAGGGCTTTGGGAAGGGTGCCTTTCTTGAGGGCCTCACAGAGCCCTCCCAGTTCACTTCTAGTAGGTGTGAGTTTTGGACCCGAGGTAGCCTTAGAGGTTGAACAATTACAGACTACTAGAGGCCCGGTGCATGAAATTGCATGGGTAAAGTCCCTAGGCCTGGCCAGTGACCAGGGCTGATCTTCAGGGCAACCGGTGTGGTGATGGGGGGACCCCACT
>NW_006283770.1:83363-84923 GCF_000327345.1 Myotis davidii | reverse complement strand
CAGGGCCTGTGTTGAGTGTCTGCCCCCTGGTGGTCAGTGTGCATTATTGTGACCAGTCATTCTGCAGTTCAGTTGATTTTCATATTAGGGTTTTATATAGATTGTCAGACAAGCCTGGTGTTTCTTTAGCAATATGCTGTTGTGGGACAATTTCTCTTGGGTTTCTTGTATGCAGAGGCACTGGTGGCCCTTCGTTTCAGACTATGTTTTCAAGGATGTTTGTATAGCAACTAGCCTTGGAAGATGGAGATAGTGTTTCCCTCCAGAACAAAGGGCAGACATGCTTGCAGTGAACTGTAAACTATTTAGATTCCCAAAGCTCAGGTTTCTTTTCCTGTAATGCAAACATCTGATACATAACGGGGCCCATCCACATAGTCTGAATTCACCCCTATTCTTTGGATTTTTGCTGAAAGTGGCAAGAAGTAACCAGGATGGATGACCATGAATTAGATCTACTCTTCCCCCTAATGTAACAATAGCGTAAGATACCGCGGTTTATTCCATAAGAAACAAAAGGAGACAGTTTTCCATGGAGGATGTTTTGATATCAAATAGCAATATTCATGCTCTTCTTAGCCTGCAGAATCTGTGTCTTCACTGTCAAAGCCTTACTTCTTTCAGTTACCCAGTACTATATTTTAGGTTCTATGGCCTGAAACACTCCATTTCAGGTACCAAATCTGTTCGGTTAGGTTGGCTCCAAGTAACAAAACAAAACTGACCGTATAGTGGCTTAGACAAATAAGGGGTGAGTGCTCCTTACAAAACTAGAAATCCACAGGTAAGCTCCCTAGGGCTTCATAGGTGGTTCCATAATGAACCAGGATGAAGAAAGATGAAAGGATAAAGGCTCCTGCCATTGAAGTATGCGTCCATTGAAGTAACTTTTGATAATGTGCCTCCCTCCCCCCAGCAATTTTCCTTTCATCTTAGGCAAAAGATGCCACGTCCCCAACCCAGTTGCAAGAGTCTTGAGAAGAATTCTCTAGGTGGGCATGATGCCACCCTGAACAAAAGCAGGATTGTGCTAAGAAAGTAAAAAGAGAAAAATGTATATTGGATAAGTTACCAGCAGTGTCTGCCACAGCAAATTTTCAAATTTAAATATTATATAGGACAAATAAACTATATCTTTGAGCTATATCAGTTCTGCAGGTTTTCTGGGTACATGAACATGGAGGTAAGGAGAACAGACACGAGAGGACTTCAATAGTCCAGATAAGAAATGATGAAAGTCTGGATAACAGTGTAAGTTCAAAGGGTGGAAGAGCTGTTTGGAGTTGGGGAAATCAGCTTTATTACTGGTTTTAGATGATAACCCTTTTCTTTATGTCCCCTTCCAAGTGTAGAAAGCTCTACCTAGTGTCCACTTTGACACTTCTGTCACTCCATATCTTTATCTCCCTCTCTGCCCAATAGGAAGTTGAGGTATTTCTCTGATCAATATGTGTGGGAAGAATATCTTATGTTCATTTCAGGTCCACCATTCTCTCCTGGAGGCAAAGTTGCCTAACTTGTTTGAGCCTCTCTTGCTTCATCTTTAAATGATAATAGAAT
>NW_006283770.1:82027-82797 GCF_000327345.1 Myotis davidii | reverse complement strand
CCTCATATGAGAAGGGCTTTGGGAAGGGTGCCTTTCTTGAGGGCCTCACAGAGCCCTCCCAGTTCACTTCTAGTAGGTGTGAGTTTTGGACCCGAGGTAGCCTTAGAGGTTGAACAATTACAGACTACTAGAGGCCCGGTGCATGAAATTGCATGGGTAAAGTCCCTAGGCCTGGCCAGTGACCAGGGCTGATCTTCAGGGCAACCGGTGTGGTGATGGGGGGACCCCACTCACACCCACCTTGGCTGGCCTGGTGCTGCCCGCTTGCCAACCCCACCCCCTGCCGCCGCTGCTGGTCGGGGCCTGTGTTGAGTGTCTGCCCCCTGGTGGTCAGTGTGCATTATTGTGACCAGTCATTCTGCAGTTCAGTTGATTTTCATATTAGGGTTTTATATAGATTGTCAGACAAGCCTGGTGTTTCTTTGGCAATATGCTGTTGTGGGACAATTTTTCTTGGGTTTCTTGTATGCAGAGCTGGTGGCCCCCCTTCGTTTCAGACTATGTTTTCAAGGATGTTTGTATAGCAACTAGCCTTGGAAGATGGAGATAGTGTTTCCCTCCAGAACAAAGGGCAGACATGCTTGCAGTGAACTGTAAACTATTTAGATTCCCAAAGCTCAGGTTTCTTTTCCTGTAATGCAAACATCTGATACATAACGGGGCCCATCCACATAGTCTGAATTCACCCCTATTCTTTGGATTTTTGCTGAAAGTGGCAAGAAGTAACCAGGATGGATGACCATGAATTAGATCTACTCTTCCCCCTCCTG
>NW_006283770.1:80853-82005 GCF_000327345.1 Myotis davidii | reverse complement strand
TTGGATAAGTTACCAGCAGTGTCTGCCGCAGCAATTTTTCAAATTTAAATATTATATAGGACAAATAAACTATATCTTTGAGCTATATCAGTTCTGCAGGTTTTCTGGGTACATGAACATGGAGGTAAGGAGAACAGACACGAGAGGACTTCAATAGTCCAGATAAGAAATGATGAAAGTCTGGATAACAGTGTAAGTTCAAAGGGTGGAAGAGCTGTTTGGAGTTGGGGAAATCAGCTTTATTACTGGTTTTAGATGATAACCCTTTTCTTTATGTCCCCTTCCAAGTGTAGAAAGCTCTACCTAGTGTCCACTTTGACACTTCTGTCACTCCATATCTTTATCTCCCTCTCTGCCCAATAGGAAGTTGAGGTATTTCTCTGATCAATATGTGTGGGAAGAATATCTTATGTTCATTTCAGGTCCACCATTCTCTCCTGGAGGCAAAGTTGCCTAACTTGTTTGAGCCTCTCTTGCTTCATCTTTAAATAATAATAGGATTTGGGGTAGTGTGGTTCATATACAAGCTCAAAATAATGTTTTCCCCCAAATATAAAAATTACTAACTCATAAACTATTCTTGCATTTGTATTGCTTGCAGCTGACAAGCCTCTTGACTAGTGCATTAAACAGTGTAAGTTCAAAGGGTGGAAGAGCTGTTTGGAGTTGGGGGAAATCAGCTTTATTACTGGTTTTAGATGATAACCCTATTCTTTATGTCCCCTTCCAAGTGAAGAAAACTCTACCAAGTGTCCACTTTGACACTTCTGTCACTCCATATCTTTATCTCCCTCTGCCCAATGGGAAGTTGAAGGATTTCTCTGATCAATATGTGTGGGAAGAATATCGTGTGTTCATTTCAGGTCCGCCATTCTCTCCTGGAGGCAAAGCTGCCTAACTTGTTTGAGCCTCTCTTGCTTCATCTTTAAATAATAATAGGATTTGGGTTAGTGTGGTTCACATACAAGCTCAAAATAATGTTTTCCCCCAAATATAAAAATTACTAACTCATAAACTATTCTTGCATTTGTATTGCTTGCAACTGACAAGCCTCTTGACTAGTGCATTAAGTTTTTCTCCCCCGGTATAGACATTCTTTTCTGAAGGCATTTAAGAAACATAAATAATGAATGCGTCTTTGGATTCATTATG
>NW_006283770.1:79400-80286 GCF_000327345.1 Myotis davidii | reverse complement strand
TTTCCTCTCCAGCATCATGGTTTCCACCTCTAAGGCCATGTCTTGGTTTTAGTTTGGTTGCTGCAACTCCCACCACCAAGTTCATGTTTTAGGCAGAAAGGAGAAATGGGTCAAGGGCAAGGGTGAGCTTCCAAGTTGAGTTGGCTCCTTTTATAGAGTTTTCCCAGGAGCTACTCCCAAAACTGCCGCTTCCATGTCATTGGCTATCCCTAGCCTTAATAAGGCTGTCACATTTAATTGCATAGAAGGGTGCACTGCCACACCCACACTATAGGGAGTGTTTGGCTACTAAGAAATAAGAGGGTGGATAACGAGTTGACAACTATCAGTCTCTGCCACACTTTAAAAAACACACAAAAACTCTGTCCCATATCTTTCTAGACTGTTGTAATCCACCTATTTTTTTCATTCAAAAATTAAAAGCAATTATTACTAATATAAAATAGTTATTGTACCTTATTTGTATCAGGCCTTTGATAGGTGAAGGGATGTAATGCAGAACACATCCCACCTTCTCAGAGCTCACAGTACAGCAACAAAAATTAAAAGCAATTATTACTAATATAAAAATATTTATTGTACCTTATTTATATCAGGCCTTTGATAGGTGAAGAGATGTAATGCAGAACACATCCTACCTTCTCAGAGCTCACAGTACAGCGATTCAGTTAAAGGATGATGACTAATTATTATAAAGGAAGCCCATTTTGCAGGGTTACCCTCTATAATGTAGCATTATTATTTAGGTAATTGACTACATGTGCAATTTTAACAAAAAAATATACTTTCCTTGCCTAACCAGTTTGGCTCAGTGGATAGAGCGTCGGCCTGCGAACTGAGGGGTCCCGGGTTCGATTGCGGTCAGGGGCATGTACCTTGGGTGTGG
>NW_006283770.1:76914-79338 GCF_000327345.1 Myotis davidii | reverse complement strand
ACACATACATGTTACATATAAAGCTCTCCCTGTCGCCAATGACACAGCGTGTGTTTCCATCTGTCATTATCGATCGTGAATTTGGTTGACACTTCTATTATAGAGAAAGAACGAATAGTGATATTAAAATATTTCTTCTAATTACTTTCCTTTTAATGTGCACAAATTCGTGCACAGGGCCACTAATTATTTAATAACTAGGGGCCCAGTGCACGAATTCATGCACCTTGAAAGGAACTGTGGGCTGCAAAGCTGCAGTGGGCACAGGGGCAGGTCTCAGCTCATCCTCAGTGCCCCCACACAGCCCCTCCTGTCGTTACCCCCAGTCCCGTCTGCTGCTCCCATGTGCTGATGGTGCCTGTCCCGCTTGCACCCACTGATGGTGAGGAGTAATTGGGGCCGGCACCAGCAGCGGGTGCGAGCGGCAGCTGCTGCCCGATTGCCTCTCAGGAGCAGGGTGAGTTGGAGAAACCCTCTGGGGCGATTGGGGCCCACAGCTGCCGCTCGCACCCGCTCATGCGCTGAGTAATTGGGGCCGGCACCAGGCACCAGCAGCAGGTGCAAGTGGTGGCTCCAGCACCACCTGTGGGTGCCAGCAGCAGCTACAGTGCAGGTAGTGGGTGTGAGCAGCGACCCCAGTGCCATCTGCAGGTGCGAGCGGGGCCGTCGCCGTCAGCGGGTGTGAGAGGCAGCTGCTGGCCCCGATCACCCCTCAGAAGCAGGGGGAGATGGAGAAACCCTGAGGGGTGATCAGGGCCGGCCCAGCTGCTTGCACCTGCTGACAGTGCCAAGCAATCAGGGCCAGCAGCGGGTGTGAGCACCAGGTGGGACTGCAGTGTGCATGAGCAAAGAATTTTCAGTAACCACCAGAGGCTCACCCTGATGACAATGACCGACGCCCCACCTTGGTCTTACGCCCCCGCTCACCTGCTCTACCATCCCATTGCGGCCAACACCCTCCATGCTCCTTACTCTGCCACCTGCTGCTAAAGCCTGCCATGTTCTGAGCGTGCCCCTGGTAGTCAGCGCACATCATAGTGACCCGTTGTTCGGTTCCCCCCCACCCCTCGATCTATTTGCATATTAGGTTTTAATATATATAGACAGCTAACACATTCAGTGCTCACCCTGTGCTTTGTATACTAATTTACTTTTCCCTAGAGTAGTGGTTCTCAACCTTGGCTGCACATTAGAATCACCTGGGAATCTTTTTAAAATCCTGATTTCTGGGCCTCATCCCGGTGAAACCCACTGCCCTAGAGCAGTGGTTGGCAAACTGGGAGCCACATGCAGCTCTTTGGCCCCTTGAGTGTGGCCACAAAGTTTCAATCGCACTGTACGTGCGAACCTGCACGTGGTATTTTGTGGAAGAGCCACACTTAAGGGGCTGCAGTTTGCCGACCGCTGCCCTAGAGGAAGCTGAAACACAGGTTAAACAATTTCCCCAAATCACACATCAAATGGTGCAGCAGGTATACCATCCCAAGGAATTCTGGAAGCCATGCTATACAGCACGATGCTATCTAGGACTGCCTTTCTAATTACTTTGTAATGTTTATGGCCGGTATATTCCCACTGGAACGTAGGCTGCATGTGAGAGCATCTTTTAAAAGCGACTGTTATCCTCAGTGCAGAGATCACTGCCTGCCAGGTCGTTCCTAAATAAAGGCTGAAAAATGGGTTAAATTATAACTCGAAAAGAAAAAATGGTCGGGATCAGCAACAAATGCATACCTCGAAGGCTCTTTCAGGCCGCCAAGAGGGAGTTAGATTCGGTGGCCTGGAAAGCGAGGCAGGGCCGATGGGCTCCTGGGAGCAATGTTGGCGGAGTCAGGAGATGCGGCCTAAGGGACTGGCAGAGGGGGCGAGGCTAGAACGGAACAACTGATCACAAGAAATATTCCTTCACCCAACAGTCCTAAGACTCCAAAGGAGAGAGGGCTCAGCGATGAGCAAACACGGCTGTAACAGGACAGTCCTTTAGAATTACTACCTAGGGAGGCGGTCCCAGAGGGCACGTCCGCCCCGCCTCCAGCCACCACTGTAGGATCGGCCCCCGTGGCCCCGCCCACCCAGTGACCCCGCCCCTGGAGCCCGGCGCGAGGTGACCCGGAAGCGGTTGGAAGCGTCGGGGAGCGCGTCTGCCTCCTTTTCCGGTTGGCGTGGTTTGCGAGTGCAGCGGCCGCCGCGCCCGGGCCTTCACCATGAGCGTCCCGGCCTTCATCGACATCAGTGAGGAAGACCAGGTGTGTTCCCGGGCCGCGGGGCCGCCAGGGCGGGGCTGGGGGTGCCTTCGGGTGTGAGGGCCGAGTGGGGGCTGGGTGGGAGGGACGCCGGCTCTGCCGCCCTACGAAGCCGACTCGGGCTGAGACTCGCAGCTCACCCTCCACACGTGAGAGTGGAGAGGCCGGGAGAAGGAGCCGG
>NW_006283770.1:67316-76811 GCF_000327345.1 Myotis davidii | reverse complement strand
TTCTCAGCCCGGAGTCGCTTCTGCCGACACAGTATTTTTCGGCTCATTGGGAAAGGTGTCGGCTCCAGTCCCCCAAATGCAGTCACATCCGGAGTGGGAGGTGGCAAACTTTTCGACGGTGTAAGCCATTGTCTAAGGAAACATAATTTTGTTGACGATGAAAACGGTGTTACGGGGTCACAAAGGCACAGGCGACCTATTCTATACATAGACCATATTTTATATTCTTAACGTGCAAGGGTGAGAGGCCTCTTAACCCGAAAATAAAACGTCAGCTCCACCTTCATATTTGAGGCATACATCTGGTGAGCCGTCCTAACGTTTTTAAATGTTCTGTTTGGGGTTTGCATTTTTCCCCATCACAAAAGTTAAACTGTAGTTGGTGGGAGTGAAACTAAACATGAAATGATCTCTAAGGTAATTTTGCAGAAACTATTCTGTGAAGTCGTATTGCCATTTTTTTCTGCTATTCCACTAACATGGACATTTTGATTTCCATAGAAGATGTCATTACTATTCTAGCATACTTGTAGAATTGTAGATGTGGCGCGCGCGCACATACACACACACACACACACACACACACACACACACACACACACACTCTAAAGAAATGCAGACTCTCAGCCCTGAAGAGCAAAGTAAGTGGAAATGAAAATGGGAAAAAATGTTTAAATAAAAATAAGTTGTGGGAAGGAGTTGAGCATAGTAAAAGATGTGAACGACGTCTTTTTCTTAAAAACATACCTTGTTGGTAATGGAATCATGTTATCAACACTTGACTAGTAGGTTATTGAAAAAAGTTTGTTTTTTTAAATACAGAAAAGGGTTTGTAAATGCAGCGAGTTGGTGTTACTGATTCTATTTTAGTTTTCGCCCTGGCAGGTGTTTCGAAGTGGTCAGGGGGGTTAGTTCCTGGTCAGGGAGGGTACCTGTTGGTCCTGGCCTGGTCAGAGCACTGCAGGAGGCAGCCAGTGGATGTGTCTCACATCCATGTTGCTTTCTCTCCTCCTCCCTCCCTTCCTTTTACTCTCTCTCAAAATCAGTGGAAAAAAATATCCTCAGGTGAGGTTTATATGTATGTATTAGGCTTAAAGCGTCATTTCTACTGAGGTTATGCGACTGTTCTTGTAATATATTAATTTCACTCTAGCCATTACTTTCAGGTAAGGAGGTGCTTTTGTTTTCAAGAGGTTAACTTTGATCAAATTCTCAGTTTAATTAAAGTTGGGAAATGGAGCTCAGAATCCTGTTTCTTTTCCTTGGTTTTTGTACCACTCGCCAAACACTGCTTGTAACCAGTGAGGATGATAGTTTAAAAACAAAACAATAAACTGTTGGTTGAATAGTTATTAGAAAAATTCACTTTTATGTTTACAAAGTGGAAACTGAACCAAGTGCCTTTGTTTTGATGAAGTTGTGTTTTCTTCATACCGAAGTGTGCTTTCCAGGGGTATTTTTTGTGCTCTCTCACAGGGTTTTTTGTGCTCTCTCACAGTTGTTTTATGAAGTCTTATTTTACTGCCAATGCATATGTGAAGTGACTAGTTTTTATCTGAAAGGATAGTATCATCAGGTCTACAGAATTAATATACTTTTCTTAGGTAGCCAAAACATATCTGTAGGTTTAGAAAATGTGACACCCAGGCATTTACTAATGGTATTCTTACCTCTCTCTTTTTCAGTTCTTCATATTATTATCTTAAATACCATCTGCATTCATGTTTGGCTGCCATGCATACTGAACTCTAAAAAGAACTAGTTATTAAATATTATATGTACATATTAGAATAGAAAAACGTCTAAATACTGGATGCAGTCCTGCAGTTATACTTTTATAGGTGCAAAGGTGCTTTCTGATCCAGATAATGCATTTTGCATTTCAAAAGAATTTTATAGTAGATCCAATTTGATGTAAGTATTTTATTCGAGGAAGCATTCAAAGGCATCACCTTTTTTTGTTTGTTAATCCTCACCCAAGGGCATGCTTATTGATTGGAGAGAAAGAGAAGCATCAAAGGTTTGCCCTCCCAGGCCCCAACTGGGATTGAACCTGCAACCTTTTGGTGTATGTGACAAAGCTCCAAACAACTGAACAACACCAGCCAGGGCCAAAGGCATCATCTTTTTATCTTTGGCTCCCCAAATGCTCATCTCAGATAGGGTCTCAAACATTTAATTAACAGTAATTACTCTCTTACCAAGGTAATGTTTGTAAGTTTTCAAAGTAGTATTGCTATGCACACCTCAGAGCAATAACATTTTATTTCTTTTAAGCAAATTGAATTTACCAGGTCAGATCTCACCCCACACCCCAAAAAGGCTTTGGGTTATATTAGAAAGATTTTTGATATATACTATAATTCCAGCAGGATATATAGGTGATCTGAGAGAAGTTCTGAAGTTGATCTATGTGGGCCATAGTGGGTCTGCGTACCCACTGGGAGTTGTAGAGGAAAACTTGTGGGGGTTGTGACGATGGATGAGGTAAAGTCATTGTTAAATACAGCATTTAGGTTTCATTTTTTTTTAGAAGTAGGACAGAATGGCTTGAGATCTTGTCATTCATAGTCAGTTTTATAGATATATAGCAACACTGTTTGATTCCACAGGCTGCTGAGCTTCGAGCTTATCTGAAATCTAAAGGAGCTGAAATTTCAGAAGAGAACTCAGAAGGTGGACTTCATGTAGATTTAGCTCAAATTATTGAAGCCTGTGATGTATGTCTGAAGGAAGATGATAAAGGTTTGTTTTTTAATTTTTTGTGGTATTTCTAATAACCTATTTTAAAATTTTTCTTGTGAATTATATTTTTGTTTCAGACCTTAGAACTTTGAAGCACTGTTTCTAATCTTTGTACATACTTTCAGGTTTTTCTACTCTGTTAATATCTATGAAGTAAGCCCATTTTGAGAAAACATCTTTTTTACATCAGGAATGTTTTTGTCTGTTACTGCACACACTGAATACTGATAATTTCAGAATGAATTGAAGAAAAAAATGAAGCACTTCTTTCTTTTCTGTAAGGTTTAGATTAATATCAAGTGGGATATAACAAGTAATCTAAAGGCTATTTAATTATTTGGTTGATGTCCTATTTTTTTATTTTTTATTGATTTCAGAGAAGGAGAGGGAGAAAGAAACATCAGTGATGCCAGAGAATCATTGATTGGCTGCCTCCTGCATGCCCCAAATTGGGGATCGAGTCTGCAACCTGAACATGTGCTCTGATTGGAAATTGAACCTCAACCTTCATAGCTTGACCCTTAACCACTGAGCCATGCCGGCTCAGCCTATTTCTTGACATGAAATGGGACATTTTGAAAATGGGGAGTTCTGAAATCTCTAGTTAAGGTTTCAGATTAAACTTGGTAAATGACTAAAAGCTTATACTTGAAAATTAGTGACCCAGTCAAAAAAGAAATACCTTTCATTTCTAAATAACTTTTCTGTTTGTATGTTTTCTTTAATTGGGAGAGTATCCTAGCTTAAGACCTAACCAATTACTTCCACGATTGACTATCTTGCCAGTGAAAATTGAAACCGTATATGTAGCCACGTAGATCAATCTTCTGTTTTGTTGATTGAAAACCAAATCTTAGGTAATAATTTATTTCTTTAATAAAATATACAAGTGTTTTATGTTTAATAGTCTTTGAATACTGGAAATTCAGATACATTAAGTATCATAGTATCACTTGTATTATCTACGCCATGTCATGTATAGATGTTGAAAGTGTGATGAACAGCGTGGTATCCCTCCTGTTGATCTTGGAGCCAGAAAAGCAAGAAGCTTTGATTGAAAACCTCTGTGAAAAGCTGGTCAAATTTCGGGAAGGTGAACGCCCATCTCTGAGACTGCAGTTGTAAGTTAAAAACTGAAAAAGGCTCGGTTTTTCCAGGGGCTCTTTTCATGTCATTGTCATTTGATGGTTAAAAGCAAGAATTCTGAAACTTGACTGTCAGCTGTGCCTTTTATAAGTTGTGTGACCTTAGACAAGTCACTTAACCTTTCTGTGCCTCAGGTCCCTCCTTTAATGTGCAGTTACTAATAGTGTCTGTCTCACATTTGTTGTGAGGGCAGATACTCTCAATTTAATCACTGTAGTTACTGATCTCAAACTTTTTATTATTTGTTTGTTAACCAGGCTAAGCAACCTTTTCCATGGGATGGATAAGAATACTCCTGTAAGATATACAGTATATTGTAGCCTCATTAAAGTGGCAGCATCATGTGGGGCCATCCAATATATTCCAACTGAGCTGGATCAGGTGAGTTATTATGTGGAATACTTGTTTTGCTTATAAGTGTAGTTTTATAATCAAAGCAAATATGTGTTTTCTAAATGTTATATTTTAAATTGTGAAAATATATTCAGCTATATCACTAAATCTCCCTTTATCAATCTCATCGTAGGTTAGAAAATGGATTTCTGACTGGAACCTTACCACTGAGAAAAAACACACCCTTTTAAGGCTACTTTATGAGGCACTTGTGGATTGTAAGAAAAGGTATTCACAATTAATGTCTTAAAACTTACAGGCAAAATGAGTAGTTGAGGGCTGATTTTTAAAGGTAAATGAATTTGCTCTCCTTTGCTCTCTGTGGAGTTGCTATAAATCTGTTTTTGTAAATGTTACTTATTAAAGATAACTGCAAATTTTAAAATACCTATTGAGTTTCTTCAAGATCTTGGGTTCCTAAAGGTTGTATCCAGCCTACCTAGCAAACTTCATTTCCAAAATATTTATTCTTTTACATATGCAGTAAGTAGTCAATATTCAGTTTGGTGTTTTGTTTTTAAATATTCTTATTGATTTTTAGAGAGAAAGGAAGGTAGAGGAATAGAGAGAGAGAAACATCGATGAGCGACAAGGATCTGATTGGCAACTTCCTGCATGCCCTTACTGGGGATCAAGCCCACAACCCAGGCATATGCCCTAACCGGGAATCAAACCCACTGGCTCTTTGACAGTTTTACTATAATGGGTCTTAGGAAAGGTCTTTTTGAATTAATATTAATTAGTTGTTCTCTTAGCTTTTTTAACTTGACGGTCCAGCTCTTTCAATAGGCTTGGGAAGTTCTCATCAATTATTTGAATAGGCTCACTGTCTACTTCTCCCTCTCTTCTCTTCCTGGTATACCCAATTATTCTTACGTTGCTATTTCTAATGGAGTCAGATAGTTCTTGTGGAGTTCTTTCATTTTTTAAAACTCTCAGTTCTCTTCCGCCTGAGTCATTTCTAGATTTCTGTCTTCAAGCTCACTAATTCTTCCATCTAGTCTTCTCTGTTTCCAGTGTTCTCCAATGTTCTTCATCTCATTTATTGAGGTTTTTAGTTTCAGAAATTTTTTTTATAGTTTCAACCTTTTTGGCGAAGTGCTCCTTTTTCCTATTGATTTTATTCCTGATTTCATTAAACTGCCTTTTTGAGTTTTCTTGCATCTTCTGGAGTTTTTTTGTTTTGTTATTTTTTTCATAATTGCAATCTTGAATTCTCTGTCATTTAAATCAGTCTTCCTTGTCTTGGGAGTTTGGTTTCTGGAGACTTCATTTTCTTTATGAGCCACCTTGTTACCTTGGTTATTCATGGTACTTGATGGATTGTTTCTCTGCCTGGGCATTTGAGGTAGTGAACTCTTTTAAGTATCATTTTGCTCTAGTGCAGCGGTTCTCAACCTGTGGGTCGCGACCCCTTTGGGGGTCGAACGACCCTTTCACAGGGTCGCCTAAGACCATCGGAAAACACATAATTACATATTGTTTTTGTGATTAATCACTGTGCTTTAATTATGTTCAATTTGTAACAATGAAAATACATCCTGCATATCAGATAATTACATTACGATTCATAACAGTAGCAAAATTACAGTTATGAAGTAGCAGCGAAAATAATTTTATGGTTGGGGATCACCACAATATGAGAAACTGTATTAAAGGGTCACGGCATTACGAAGGTTGAGAACCACTGGTCTAGTGGCTTGATAAGTAGTGGTCTTTCATTTGTTTTCCAGTAGATAGTGCGATAGCACCAGTTTTTGTTTACTCTTACCTCTCGGATCTTGTTGAGAGGGTGTTGCCTTAGTTCTGGAAAATGCCCCTTTATGTCCAGGTCCCTTCATTCTCAGTGCACTACCCTCGTGGTGGGCAATGGGGCTTCAAGCCTGCGACTTCCCAGTGCTGCCTCCTTGTAACCCGAAGGTACCAGCTGCTTTGTGCTGTTGGTGGCATTCATGCTGCCTCTATAGGTTCTACCAGTGAGGGGTGGCAGGGGGTGGTGGTGTGATTCTGTGAGTTGGCCTTCTTGCTACTAATGGTGGCCACCATTTGGCAGCTGCCACACTGCTGTACCCCATCTCTGCCCCCATCACCAGATTTAGCCACAATGGGCACTGGGTATTCAGGCCAGAACATTGCTTTTGTCCCTCCTACCCTCTGGGCTGCCCTGTGGGGGCTGCAGCCCAACTCCTTCACCACTACCACATCAGCTGGGGCTGGGCAGGTGCCAGACTGTCTGTGACCCGTGTCTGCCCTTCCCCCTGTTCCACCACCCCTGCTCCTTCTGATATGCCTACCATCAGATGTCTCAATGCATGTATCTCAGACGTGCTTGTGTGCAAGGGATTCTTTGTTGAATTATGGTTGCCTGACTTATAATTTTAAGGGGAGAAATAAAGGCGTCATCTCACTCTGTCATGATGCTGACTCTGTTAATCACCGTTTATTTCCTTCATGGCACATGCTTGCTTATTGTCTGCCTTTCCTACTAGAAAGTGCCATGACTTTTCCCATAGAGCAGGACCTTGTCGCTCTTGGTCACCATTGTATGTATCACTGACACAGTACTTGGCATAGTAAATTTTTTTAATGAATGAATAGCAAAGAGATACTGTGAAATTCTTATAGCAATATTTCTTTTTAGTGATGCCGCTTCAAAAGTCATGGTAGAATTGCTAGGAAGTTACACAGAAGACAATGCTTCCCAGGCTCGAGTTGATGCCCACAGGTAATGTTAAAAATACATTGTTCTAATGATGACTATCAGCAGCTGAGAGATGAGTTACAGTGTTCAATCATATAAATGAAATCATGTTTACACTTGCCAATGATCCAAAGCCATTTGATACTGTGTGCTCTGTGGTGATTATAATAGAGATACTAAAGTTGAAAATTTGATATTGGAAGAACCACAAATTGTATATGAACTAGCTACATGCTGTTTGGGAAATTGCTGATATGGGGTTGAAAATATCAACCTGAAAAATAGAATCTAATCATAGGTCAATTTTAACTTATGAAGGTGTGTAAATGAGGAAAAGTTGGTGGCTTGCTAAAAATTAGCTTAGCCTATTCCCGATAATAATAATGGGTTCAAATAGTCGTAAGTCTGCTTAGTAGCAATAAGAACAAAATCAGCTTTTCAAATTTATGAAACAAATTATAACTTACAGGGTTATTGGCTTCACACAGGACCTGTAAACATGATATGTGTTGGTTGAAAGGGTAGTTAGTGGAAAATATCTTTGAGGTTAGATGAGCTCTTTCTGAGCCTGTTTTGTCATTCATAAGATGGGCATGTTAAGACTATATGTCTCAGGGTATCATGAGGATTCATTGAATTATCCTTACCTTAGTGTCTGGCATATGGTAAGATGCTGCAGCTGTTTTATTTATTCTTTGATTACTTTGTGGTACTTTCCAGCTATGTTTTTGTCTCCAACTATTTATTATTTTGTTAAACACATGTACTTGATGTGTAGATTTATTGGCCTGTTTTAACCCCAATCTTACAACTTTTCTTATGCTTTATATATTGAATTCTTGGACATTTTACTGAATTAAATGTATTGCATCCTGCAAACTCAGTGAGACATACCTGAATTTCAAGACTGAGCTTGGATTTTTGTTTTCTAATTAAGGTGTATTGTACGAGCATTGAAAGATCCAAATGCATTTCTTTTTGACCATCTTCTCACTTTAAAACCAGTCAAGTTTTTGGAAGGCGAACTTATTCATGATGTAAGTAGTTTATTCTTAATGTGAAAAATACTATATTTTCCTAAATTTAACATACTAAAGCAGAACTCTTTCTTTGTATAAAAGAACTCTGTTACTTAGTATTCGTGAACATATCTATAGATCTGGAAAGAGAACTAGTTATTCTTTTTGTATCAGGAACAGACTGAAATTTAGGATTAGTTTTTCTCTAACTACTGAACACAGTTCTGTTCTTTTTCCCTTTTCTTCATCTTCTCACTTGCCTGGCCATTATGAACCTAAATAATAGAAATTTCTTTTTACTATATAGTGTCAGCTAGCCCAGTTAATAAAATCAATCCAATATTTTAAAACACATTAATATCCTTTTCAAGTACAAGTATAAATATGTTTTGGGTTATTTTCCATTTGTACTATGCCATTACCACCATTTTTAGAGCTCACTGTATTTACTGATTTATTTAAGTGAGTCTTTTATTAAACAAACTAGAGGCCCGGTACACAAAAATTCGTGCACTCAGGAGGGTCCCTCAGCCTGGCCTGCACCCTCTCACAATCCGGGACCCCTCGGGTAGGGTCCCTAGGACTGGCCTGAGATCAGGGCCTAGCAGGGCTTTCCTTCCTCCAGTTGCAGGCAGCTGGCCCCACCCCCCAGCTGCCACTGCTTGCCATCTGTGCAGCCCTGGGACGCCCACCCAATGGCTTGGCTGGCCTGGGCCTCCCTCTTTCTTTGCTGGGGGTCAGGGCCAGCCCTGCAAGGGGCCGTCTGCCTACCTGATCGCCCCTAACTGCTGGCCTGCCTACCTGATCACCCCTAATCACTCTGCCTGCCTGACTGATTGCCCCTAACTGCTTGCTTGGGGGTGGGGCCGGCCCGGTGAGGGGCCCTGGTGGTCTAGTCTCTGGTCTTTCCGGTCGTGACGCCTGGCCTTTTATTAGTACAGATGGTTAGATGGTAATTTGATCAAACTTAATTGAAATGTCCGCACTTAAAGAAATATATTACTGGGAGTTAGTGTCTTTAAAAGTATTTTGAGCTATAAATATTCTGTATTGAATATTGTATCTTTATTTTTTTTGTCTCTATAGCTTTTAACCATTTTTGTGAATGCTAAATTGGCATCATATGTCAAGTTTTATCAGAATAATAAAGACTTCATAGATTCACTTGGTAAGTTTTGGGGTGTGTTCTTTGGAGGGGTAGAGGAAGATGGGAATGTACTATTCTAAAACTGTTCTATACTGTGAGATCCAGCAAATATGATTGTGGCCTACCAGTGGTGTATGATGGATAGCAACAAATATAGGCAATTATTACCGTATTTGCCGGCGTATAAGATGACTGGGTGTATAAGACGACCCCCTAACATTTCCACTCAAAATACAGAGTTTGTTATATACTCGCCGTATAAGACTACCCCCTCTTCTGCACACCTTCCACACACCAAATAAAAGGTAAAACAATATCAGATTTGATTTTAACATTTTAATTTA
>NW_006283770.1:66183-66771 GCF_000327345.1 Myotis davidii | reverse complement strand
AAAATCGCATAACAGCCGAGCATACACCCAGCAGCACTGCTGATGCCTGAACGGTATGTGGAATGAAGTGGGCGGGCATCGGGAGGCCACTATGGCACGGGGCAAGCACTATGGGCAGTCTATCTGAAGTGTACCTGGCGTATAAGACGACCCCCCACTTGGAGGCATATTTTTCAGGGCCAAAAAATCGTCTTATACGCCGGCAAATACGGTACTTTGAATTGGGAATCAGAAACCAAAAGCATTCGCGATGGGAAGAGCATGAAACTACTGTTTCTTTGTAAAGGACCTTACTCCTCATTCATATGCATGGGGATTTATATTTTTGTTGCTTTTTTTTTTAAAAAGCCAGATTCACGTAATTGCAACAAATAGATTTTTCTCTCTATGATACACTTTTATATTGGTGCAAAACCCTAACCCCAAATTAACAAATTATAGAAATATATGGTATTGATAAGCATATCTAAGTAAAGCTGTAGATGGGATCAGAAATACATTTGTGATTTTACATGATAGGAGAAACTTTCCTAACTACAGTTTGTTGAAGACAGCAAAGTATTAGCTTTATGATTTTGCCTTTGTCTT
>NW_006283770.1:49507-66092 GCF_000327345.1 Myotis davidii | reverse complement strand
TGTTTTCGGATGGTCTTAGGCGACCACTGTGAAGGGGTTGTTCGACCCCCAAAGGGGTCGCGACCCACAGGTTGAGAACCGCTGTTCTAGAGCATCAGAGCTCAGTAAATGTTCACCAACTTGGATTGACTCTCACTGTCCTCATTGAGCAAGCTCCATATAGATGCAGTATTTTCCTTCTAGAGCACGTCTTTAACATACTAAAATTACAAAATGAAAAATTAGAAAATCTATAGTTTAACAAGTTTAAGTTGTTCTAAGAGAATGAAGTCAACTATGAAACTAAGGTGCTTTGTTTTCCTACTAGGTAATAATCAAAATACATTATGTATTTTTCATACTAAAATTTGTTAGTCTTCCTGGTTGTTTGAGACATAGGTAAAGAATGCATTTATAATCTAGCTTGATTATACTGCTAGTCCTCAATATAGTAATCATTCATTCCTGTCACCTGTAAACTTCGGCATTGGGCAAGACTGAATTATTCTGAACATAACAAGGCATTTGAAATACACCAAGATAAAGTAGATGCGAGTGTGTTTGTGTAGAATGCTTTGCCAGGTGCACTAGACCCAGAAAACCACATTCTGTCCCAGTTAATTTGTTTTGTGGCATGAAGCTATGTGATGGAATGTTAATGTCAGCAACCTCTTTATTTACTCACCAAGGAAAAAGGAGTAGTAATTAACACTTTGACACTCCCCCATTGATGTGTAATTGACTGTTTCAAAGGAGCACTGGTTCATAAGCTATTGCAATGCATTAAAATTACGTTTTTTATATTGCAGCATTTTAAGGCAGGGGTCAGTGACAATGCAGAAATTGCTCAGTGATGCACATTTTTTTATTACTGCATTAAGGTTTTGACATATTAGTAATGAATAAATGTTTCCATAAAATTAGATTTTTTTTATAACTTTAAAATAGAAATGACATAGAATACTATGACTTCTTTGAAGGTGATGTTCTACTTTTCATGAAATAAAGCACAGCTTCCTAACAAGTCTTCAACTCATACTTCACTGGCTTAATAGCTTGCTTTTGAGAGCAAAAGTCCTAAAGGCTTTAGGTTTGGTGATTTCTTTTGATGTAGTGACTTTAAACATCAATTTGAAATGTTTTTAAACATAGATTCCCCATTGTATGACATAAAATGGTTTTACATAATTTATTTTAGAAATAATTTTCATTCCTTTGATATGTTTTTCGATTTATGGTAAGCTTAAAACTATAGCAGATTTTTATTTTAAGAGTATTTTAAATTATACCTTAGAAATTTGAGTTTTTATTATTTTAACATTAAAAGGGATTATGTATGCCCACAGAACTGGGAATGCTAAGAAATTTTCTTGAGAAAGATCTTTAGTGTTTGTTCTCTGTAACAGGAGAAACATAGTATTCCTGTAAATCAAATTTTGTTTTGCCTTTTGTTTCTTTAACATCCATGCAAATTAGCAGTCTTTTATTAGAAATTTGTTTGTAAAAGATGCTTTGCGAAAAACATCTTGAATGTATAGTTTTAGTTATATTATTAGACGTTTATTACAGCTTAAAGTTTGGTTACAAATGTCTAGATTCCACAGATGGCAACAGTTTATCAACCTCTGAGTCACACTGGCTGGGCATACAGTTTTGACTTTTAAATATTAAATCCAAAGTGACCAGGCGGGATTTATTAACTGGCAGTTTGGGCCAACAGTAGAATTATCTTGTGTCATCTGAATTGCCCTAACATGTTCACATGTAATCTGGTGTTATCCAGTTGCTACCTTCTTGCTTCAGAAAGTTAATCAGCATCTAATTTTCATTTGTTAATTAGGATTAATGTGCACTAATTGATTTTTTTGATGCTTATAGATTTCCATTAAACTGGTTAGCAATACTTACTTGGGTATCTCATTCATCTGAGTTATGATGATCGTGTTTTTGTTGAATCTGTGCCAAATAGAAAGCCTGCATCATAATTATAGTTAATTAACAGACATGAGCTGTATTAATGGGCTTTCCTAGTCACCTGCTAATAATAAATGTTATATATTTCAAATTTATTTGTGGAGTGCTTAGAGGGAACTTTTTAAACAATACAAACTTGAGGCTCTTAAATACAAAAGGGTAATGATCTTCGTGAGATTACCAAATTTGAAAGCTCAGAGAAAAGGGGCGTGTAATTCTGTATTAATTTTAGA
Source organism: Myotis davidii (assembly GCF_000327345.1). Taxonomy (NCBI): domain Eukaryota; kingdom Metazoa; phylum Chordata; class Mammalia; order Chiroptera; family Vespertilionidae; genus Myotis; species Myotis davidii. The sequence goes on along the minus strand of NW_006283770.1, from coordinate 63,906 downwards.
AACTTGTTTTTATAATTGAGAAGTTAGCATCAAATCAAGTGTATATGTTATAATTCAGTTTCCATGTAGAGACGGGTTAACACTTGGATATTCAGGATTTGTAAATATTTATATTTCTAGTTATTTATTTTATAAATGAACCTATTTTCGAGGCCATTTTGTGACTGTAAATAAAGCGTTTCACTTCTTTACTCCTCAATTTTATTGTTTTTTTAAAGTGAAAGGAGCAGGGCCAGATAATTTGTTAAGTTTCCTTTTAAAAGAGTCTAACAGTTTGTTTTTGATATGAGTAATTATAACAGTATGTTGCATTTAGAAATTGCAAGGCAAAAATTTGAATTTTCTATACAGTTTTCTATTTAGGCCTTGTAAAGAACAAGTATGTTAATGGTACTGATTAGTTTTTTCTAGTATTAATCATCTTAGTCTGTAAATGTAAAGTGATAAAAACACTTTTACATTTAAAAAATATATATTTCTATTAATTTACGAGAAGAAGAGAGAAAGAAACATCAATGAGGAGAGGGAATCATCTATCCCCTGCACACCACCTACTGGGCATCAAGACTGCAACCCGGGCATGTGCCCTGACCAGGAATCTGTAACCTCCTGGTTTATATGGGTCAGTGCTCAACCTCTGAGCCACAGTGGATGGGCATATACAGTTTTAACTTTTAAATATTAAATCCAAAATGACCAGACAGAAAATGGAATGTTTTTATGACTGAATGTGTATGGAAATGTTTTAAAACTTCGTTTCCTAATAAAACAGAACAAGGTATAAGTAGATAAGGAGTCCTCCGTTTAAACAAGGGACCTGTTAGTAAAAATAAGCATAAGTAATTCATTTATATAAAATTTTTCCTTATGAAATGAATTTTGTACATTTTATCTCCTTAAGTGTATAAGTTAGGATATAAAAAAACTTTAGGGCCTAAAACCATTTTATAGCCCAGTCTTATTAACTTTGTCTATTACCTATAGTAATAAATAAATGTAGTTCTAGAAAAATAATTTTAAATACTCCATAATTTAATTATGGGGTCAGTTTATGATTTGAAAATAGAAGCTTTGTCAGAATTACTCTATATGTAAAGTGCTCAAACACAGTGACTCTACAGTTTGACACAAGAGTTGTAATTGGTCTTCTATTAGCATTAATACCTCTTCAACTTAACTATTTTGTTATTATTCAGGACTATTACATGAACAGAATATGGCAAAAATGAGACTACTTACTTTTATGGGAATGGCAGTGGAAAATAAAGAAATTTCTTTTGATACAATGCAACAGGAACTTCAGATTGGAGCTGATGATGTTGAAGCATTTGTTATTGATGGTAAGGCAATTAGAACGTTTTTTTTTCTATTTATCTTTTATCCATGCAGTATAAGATTTTTTATCTTGAAGCCGAGCCATATGCTAACAAAGCTAGATTCTTTTGTAACAAATGTGTATTTTAGTAGATTAGCAGATTGTAATTGTTGTAGAGTGAAAATTCAATGGAAATAAAAATTGCTATGTGGTTTTTGGTGTTTGTTCTATTACTTAAACTCATATAGAACAAAAACCTTTAGGTGGTATACCATAGGGTGGTTAAGAGCCTAGATTTTTATATCAGACCTGGGTTTGAGACCAGGTCTGTCTTCCTCTATGAAATAGGAATATAGGAGTAATTTGTAGTTCTGAGGATTAAATGGATTAATGCAGGTAAAGCACTTAGCCCAGTGCCTGGCATGTATTAAATGTCCTGCAGATGTTAACCATTATCAGTTTTTTATGATTGACCTAGAAACAGGACTTTCTTCCCCAACATTGGTATTATAAAGTAACAGAATTTTTTTTTTTCCTGAGCCTTTTAAATTTGAAAGTTTGGGGGATTATACAATTAATAAAATAAAGAACTATTCACATAGTTTCTAATGCTCTAATTCTTAAACATACTTATAAAGAAATACCTAATTAGGAAATCTTCCCCTTCACCCCCCTAAGGGAAGGGTCCTCAAACTTTTTAAACAGGGGGCCAGTTCACTGTCCCTCAGACCGTTGGAGGGCCGGACTATAGTTTAAAAAAAAAAACTATGAACAAATTCCTATGCACACTGCACATATCTTATTTTGAAGTAAAAAAACAAAACGGGAACAAATACAATATTTGTATTTGCATGTGGCCCGCGGGCCGTAGTTTGAGGACCCCTGCCCTAAGGTGTGATTGTAGAGGAGAACATCTAGAATTCTTGATGAATACTAGGGGAGGGGAGGCATGCCGGAGGCAGCCGATCAGTGTTGTGCTCTCACATCGATGTTTCTCTCCCTCCCTCTCTAAAAATCAATAAAACATATATATGTATTAAAAAGAACACTATATGATTTTTCGTATGGATTAGCCCAGCAACCATAGGATAAATAAATGCATAATCTCCCTCTTAGTTGCATCATATTGCTGTTTATTAGATTCAAAGAGCCAGCTTATAAAATCATATTAGAAAACTGTCAAGTTTTATTATGGCTTGCTTGGTCATAGTTTCATACTTTAAGCTGTTTTCTTAGGCATTTTCCATATAACATGTCATGCAAAATGTCTTTTTTCAGCCGTGAAAACAAAAATGGTCTACTGCAAAATTGATCAGACCCAGCGAAAAGTAGTTGTCAGGTAAGACACTTAATACTTTGCAGCATTTTGTAGAACAATTTAGTTTGTTCTGATTATTTCACTTAAATGTTTAGAGAACTAAGGTGATGTTCTTATCAATTGACTGTAGTTAAATAGTTGCTATTTATCATAATTTTATTAAAGTTCAGACTGAATTGATTAGCTTATTTAATGAAAGTCCTATTTTCCAGCACATTTCATTTAATGGCTCAGCATTGGCTAGAATACTAATGACTTTTGTGTCTGTTTTATGTAGTTCAGGAAAATAGAAGTTCAGCATCAATATGATAAAGAATTTTTTAAAAAATAAGCTGCTAATTCTCTTACAATTTGAAATTGTCTTTTATGTATATTTAACCTTGCTTTTGACTAGATTCAAGTATGTAATATTATAAAAGAATACAAGAGGATAAAAGGTTGACTAATGACTTTTAATTTTTCAGTCATAGCACACATCGGACATTTGGAAAACAACAATGGCAACAACTGTATGACACACTTAATGCCTGGAAACAAAACTTGAACAAAGTGAAAAACAGCCTTTTGAGTCTTTCTGATACCTGAATTTTTATGCTATAAATATTTTTCTTTTGGGGAAACATCTAAATGATAGTAAAACATTTTAAGCTGAAATTTGACAACAGTCTGAACATTTATTGTCTCAAGTCCAAAAGAAATTACAATCTTCAGAGGGTACAATGTAATAAATTACGAAGGGTCTCACTGTGTCTATCTTGAATAATATGTAAGTTGTGTTCTATTAAGGAAGGGTCTTGAAGGTGCAGCAGGAGCTTTGATGAAAGGTATATGGAGGAAAGGCCAATTTAAGGGGATATGATGCTAATAGCAAACTTTGCAATCTTAACTCAGCTATCTTAACTGAAGCATTTTATGGGCAAAAACATAGCAGTAATACAACTTCATTACATCAGAAGAAATTGGAAAAGTGAATACATCTGAAGCTTTAGATAGAAGTCATTTTGCTGTAATTGAAACTACATCAGTAATATACCACTGAAAGTATTAATCTGTTTTTGTTAACAACTCTTCTGCTTTTCTTTTTTTAGATTGGTTGTCATTCTCTAAGCTTAGCAACTTTTCACTTTCTTTTATTTGATTTGTTATCAGGCTCTGCCAGCCACCTTCACCAAAAGAAGACATAGTTAAATTAGCAGTATCTTTAATCTTGAGAGCCTGAGAATGACTTTGTAGATTTGATTTCAGAGACTGTGTTTTCACCTAGAAAAGACCAAACTTGTTTTACCACTGGAGTTATTACTCATTTTCTAAACACTCATCAACAAATAAGTTTAAAGAATATCATTAAGCTTTTGCAATTATGAGCATATGATAAAGCCACCATTTTCTTGGCTTTTCCCCAACTACTACATTTTGGCATCAAAAAACTATAAAATGTGAATTTGTAGGCTTATGTAGTAGCTTTTCAAGATGTCTTAATATATTCCAGGAATACCACAAACATTTTCTAAAAGGTCTTGAGCTTACATTGAAAGAAAAGATATTTAAAACAGGCAGATAAAAATCTGTTTTGTCTTCTACTCCCTTCCTTTTCCAAACATGTCTATGTTTTGTATCTTCTATCAAAACAAGGGTAAATTTTAAAATGCTAACAGAAGTAAACTACCATTAAAAGCTGCTTTTTACTTCATGTTTCCTCTCATGCTTCAGAGCACCATTTTTGGAGACACAGGAAAGAGCAATGCAGTATTTGGAAGTTGGCATGTTTTCCAAAGCACTACATTGGGTCATACTTATAATATTGTGCTAAAAATGTTCATTTCTATTTTTTTTCCTGATAATAAAATACCGGAAATTTGGAAAATAGAAAAAAGTATAAAGTAACTAAAAATCAGTAGTAAACCACTATCCAGAGACTTGTCAACATTTTGATACCATTTGCATTTAGACTTTTTTTCTATTTTTAGTATAATCAATAACTTTCTAGAATTTTATATCTGTTTTTCCCACTGAGCTGCTTTCCTAAGTCATTAAAATTTCTCAAACTATTGTAGGGGGCTGCAAAATAATTCCCTTTTATGCATGTGTTGTAATTTATCTCTCAATTGAATATTTGTTTCAACTTATCCCTGTCAAATAAATTTAATTTCTTGAAAAAAAAACCTTTTATGGTCTTAGATTACCAGATAAAACTTATTGTTAAAAGGGAATGTTATAATTTAGAATAGGGAATAGGATAAGAACCACATTAAAATTACCCAAGATTCCAACCACCATTAAACAATTTGGTGTAAATATTCTGGTCCCTTCCGTATAAATACACTATTTGAAAATTTAAATCACACATTTTCTACACTGTATTAAAAACATTTTTAGCATTTCCCTGTGTGAAGGTCTGTTAAGAACATGGATCCATTTTATTCCATGTTCCATAATCTATACTAATAAAAGGGTAATAATGCTAATTAGACCAGACATCTTCCAGACAAAGCCATGGTGGCGGGGCCAAGGCAGAGGCAGTTAGGGGTGATCAGGCCAGCAGGGGAGAGCAGTTAGGGTGATCAGGCGGGTGGGAAGGTGAGCAGTTAGGAGCCAGTGGTCCCGGATTTCCAGGGATGTCCGACTGCTATTTTAGGCCCAATCACTATGGGCTTATGGGATCGGGCCTAAATGGGCAGTCAGACATCCCCCGAGGGCTCCTGGATTGGAGAGGGTGCAGGCTGGACTAAGGGATTCCTCCCCCACCCCCCATGAATAAATTTTGTGCACCAGGCCTCTAGTTTAATATATTGTTGAACATTTAAGTTTTTGAAAAATTTATTTTTATACATTATGCTATGATGAATACCATTTGCTCATAAATCTTTGATCTTTGAATACTGCTTTACATTAAAACTTTTCCAATTGCACTGATTAAAGTGGCATATTCGAAACATTGTCATTTTCAAGTGAGATTATATAATTTTTTAAAAATATATTTTATTGGTTTTTTACAGAGAGGAGAGGAGAGGGATAGAGAGTTAGAAACATCGAGAAACATTGATCAGCTGCCTCCTGCACACCCCCTACTGGGGATTTGCCTGCAATCAAGGTACATGCCCTTGACTGGAATCGAACCTGGGACCTTTCAGTCTGCAGGCCAATGCTCTATCCACTGAGCCAAACTGGTTAGGGCCATAGTAATTATTTTTTACAGGCTCTTAACTATTTACATTTAATCTCAGTTCCCTCAGGACTGCTCTTCTTGGCTCCTGAGAATTCTAGTTAGCCACCTGTCCCCTCAAAGTCCTAGCCTGTGATCCTTATGATGATACTGTATTCATATGATTGCCTATGTTCTTATAAAATAACAGATGAAGACAAAAGTATTGTCAAGGACTGCCAGGACAATAAGCAAGTTATTTAACTTTTGTGAGCCTTAGTTTTCTCATCAGCTCCTTTTAGATACAAAATGCTATTGTAAAAAGTGGTGCCCTGGCTGGTATGACTCAGAGCAATGTCCTATACACCAAAAGGTCACGGGGTTTGATTCCCAGTCAGAGCAGGTACTCAGGTTGTGGGTTTGATTCCTGGTCAGGACTAGTTCAATAGGCAACTAATTGACAGTCACTTGCACACTGATGTTTCACTCTCTAAAATCAAAGTATGTCCTTGAATAAGGATTCTTTAAAAAAGAGTAAGTGGTAACGGAAAAAAATGGGTAAATGTGTATTTCTGATAATGTCTCACATATAAGTAAGTTCACCACACTTCATTTAGCTTACAGAGCCAAAATGAATGTACACAGTCACCCATGCAATACTGATACATAGAAAGATACCAAATCTAAATCTAGGTTGCTGCTGATTTTGAAGTTAAATGGTTGATGCCTTGTGATTTAATGGTCCTGTTTTGCCATCAAAATACTTGATGCATTTTGTTGCATTTGACATCAAGTGCAAATCAGCCCATTTTCCAAAATTCTGGTTCTTTGACTTTTTATCTCGATGATGGAAAGGAGAGACATTTACACATATCTGCTTTAGTTTCTTCCCTAAACTAGCTACTTAGTGGGAGGGGCAGAAGCAGGGATTCCCTGTAGAGAGATTTTGACAGAACTTGTCTTACTTAGCTTAACTAGGGTTTTGCAGCCTAGAGTAATTCCAGTTCTATATGTAGCCACATATCATTGCTCTTTCCTATCTCCTTTTAAAAATACTTCCTCTTTCTGCCTGACTCAAAGATCTGATACTAGTCCTGGGGTTGCATTTTAAAATTTAACTTCAATGAACCTAATTCATTGTATAAGATGAATGGCTTTCTTTGTTTACGCTGGCCCCTCTTTCCCATCCTCATTCCTAGGTATGACCAAGATTGCAGCAGGCTACTAACTTAACCCTCTCCAAAGTACAAAAAAGGTGGATTAACTCATAATATATACCTAAAATTTTACAGGATTGGTGTGGCTAGAGTGCATAAAAATACGTTGAAAAATATGAATAACTTTTATTCCCTTTCTGGCTATAAGTCTTCATAAAATTAATTTGTCTTCATTTAGAACAAGAATAGGCACACGGCTTTGTGGGCCAAGGGGCCTCCCTCGCAACTGCCTAATTGTCATTGAACACTAAAGTAGCCATAGACAATAGTTAATGGGTGTGGCTGTGCTCTAATAAAATTGTACTTACTAAAATGAGGGGGTGGGGACTGCATTTGGCCCACCAGTTGTCACCTGACAGCCCTATTTAGAAAAGTGTAAAATATTAAGGAGCAAGTAAACAGGCTTCATAAAGAGACTAGATTTGTCTGGTTTAATGCAAGAATAACAGCATTTTCAGTGTAGGCAAAATAATAGGTCTGCTTTTAAATGTGTCCCACATTAGATGTTGATTGGTAATCAAGCTTCAGGGGGGACAATGGTACTTAGCATAGTGCTTGACACCTAGTAAAATTTAGAAATTCTCTCTTTAGCCAGTGAGCTGAGTTTTGTTTTTTTTTTTTACATGCACTAGTATTTTGAGAAGAAACTTTTTTTTTACTATGAAAGTTGAGAAAGTAGATATTTGACTAAGAGCCAAGAGACCTACTTTAAGTCTGCCACAGGTAGTGTCTCTCATTGCTTTGGAATTATTTCACATTTGTGTCACTGCTTCCTCATTTGTAAAATAGATGTGCCTCACAGGGCTGTTGTGGGAATATTTTTTTGAAAAAGTTTTAATTCTATAAATTCTTAAAAACATTAATTGCAAGAAAAGCATTAGGATTAGACAAAGAATGGAACTACTGGGTTAATTATAAAAATGGGCTTTAAAGGGAGACATGAAATTCCCATTATACCTTTGAAAAAGGACAATTACAATAAGAGGTCCAGTGCATAAAATTCATGCATGGAAGGGGGGGGGTCCCTCAGTCTGGCCTGTACCCTCTCCAATCCAGGATTCCTCTCACAGTCCGGAACCACTGGCTCCTAACCGCTCACCTGCCTGATGCCCCTAAGTGCTCCCCTGCCTGCCTGATCGCCCTAACTGCCTATCTGCTCTCCCGTCCTGGCCTGATCGCCCTAACTGCCTATCTGCTCTCCTCTCCTGGCCTGATCGCCCTAACTGCTTATCTGCTCTCTCCTCCTGGCCTGATCGCCCTAACTGCCTATCTGTTCTCCCTTCCTCTCCATGCCCTTCGGACCCCTGGCACAGGCGTACTGAGAGCTCTCCACCATGGCTCCACCCCTGTCCTGAACAATTTGCATATTGTATTAGTATAGATATTAAGTATTCAACCGAATTGAAATTGGTATCTAGCTTTTCTTTTTGCATTGATTTCACTAACTTACCTAGGTGGCCAAGGATTTCCCAATGCCAGATTTACCATATTTCAAAGATACACACTTGTACACATCAAAGCTGAAATGATTTCTGCTGACACAATGGTGAAAAGATGAATCCTGACTTTAGTTTTAACCCTCCCAGAAGAAAAGTTTATACTATCTCAGTGAGGGTCTCTCATACTTAAAAAGAAAAATAAAATTTATTGTGAAAACCTGTTATATGTTAAGGTGTCAATACTGTAATTTTCATCTTCGATGTGCTGAAGAGAAAGTTACTTAATGTGTGTCTATAAAATTTAAAACAATATAGTGGCTTTAAAATCTCACTATGCAATTATTTAAATAAGTAACCTTTCCTAACATTTATAGGTTATCTTTTAGCAGTTATACCTATAATTGTTTTTTGTAGACTTTAAAGAACATAGCCTTTTTTGCACTAAAGTTTTATAACCAAAATAAGAAACTTACAAATTTTACTAAAAAACTGTCATCTGTAGTTAGTTGCTTTTTATATGACAAATAGACTCCTGGAGCCATATAATCTCTACAAATCTTTTGTTTAATATTTACATTCATACTTGATATATATTGATGGACATTTGATCCTTTCATATTCTGTGTTCTAACTGAAATAATTTAAAATAAATTCCTTCACAACAGTTTCCCAAAATGTAAGTAACATTAAGCCCTACTAAAAATAGCTGAATTTATTCATTGACTATTTAAGGCAACTTTAATTAGAATGAAATTTTAAATGCTCAAATTGTGAACAGTTGTATTTTAAGTTTAAATAAATGTGCAAGTGCCACTATTCCTAAGTTTAGGTGACTAAAATATAGAAGTACATAATACACTACCTCACACTCTCCCTCCTCAAACAGGCTGGATTATATCTATTTGATTTATACACTGTGACTTTTTCCTGCTGTTTTCCATCAACCTTAATTGTGAAAAATGGTGCCATGCTGCCCTCTTGATATTATTTTGGAGATCAGTTAGGTCTTAAAGCATCCAGATGCATACAGTTCTACACATATCTGTAGAATTAGCTCACTAAGGTCTGCTTGGCAATATTTTTAATTGACTTACATGTTCTGTGGGAAAAGAAGAATCACAAGAAGTCCTTGCAGTTGCATTCCTCTCTTCCCTGGGCTCTCCCTTGGGATCTGGATGGATAGTGGAGTTATTCAAAGTGTCAGCAACTCTGTTAATGCTGGTAGTATCTGCTTGACAAAGAGGAAATGGCAACAACTGAATTTTATTCTCCAGGCACTCATTTTAGTGGCTGAACTTGTTTTACTCTGATTCTATGCTTTTGTATTTAAAAGGTAAATTTCTATTTTCTTTTTACTTTGATCTTTTTATAGTTTTCATAGACTTTGCTTTTACATTAAACATCTCATTCCAGAAAATAAAGTTTTATTATTGCTATTTCTAAAACCTGATTTCACATTAAAATGAGTGAAATGGTATAAACATCTTATAAAACAAAACGTTATCCTTATTCCCCAGTTACTATACTGCCTGTACATGTAAACATTTATATAGTGAACATCTTACGAATTCAGATTAAAAGAAACTGGCCATAAGATACCCAACAAAGGGCTGTCTAGTATTTAATAAACAGATAAAAGTAATGTAGAGAAACATGCCTACTTCGAAGTTTAAAAAATATTTAAACTTTTATGAGTTTGACGACTTTACAAGTTGAATTTTTATAGAATTTCAGACATCTCCCCTTCCATTCTTAAATTTATATCACTGAAATTTAATTTAGAAGAAAGGAACTGGGATAATATGGTCAACATTAGACCAGATCCTTGACTAATAGCATTTGATTAACCACAGTATTTGACAGATAAGATTAATAGAATCTGAAGTTAATACATTTTACTAGGAAAAATTAGATTTTGTGAAATAAGGTTTTCCAGTGCTTTGGTGTTTTCTATTTTTTCCCTATATCTCCATTCATGCTAGTAAGCAAGAAGTACTTATTTTGCTTTTAGTTCCCAGTTTTTCTCCCAAGTTTTCTCTTTCCTTTTAAAAGAAGCATGTTAAACTCAGGGCCAGGCAAAGCTGCCCTTGTAACCTGCATTTCTTATAATGGGTCTAACTGCATATTCTTAAACAGGTGAAGTCACTTAAAATCTAAATCTTTAATAATGTAAACTTTGATTGTGAGACTGCAAATGGCAAAGTTAACATTTTCCTCATGATCATACTTCTTAAACATTATCTCCAAGTTATGTTTATACAGCATCTACATGTTAATATGAAAAATTTCAAGTACTCCCAAGTACAGAGTATGAATCTCAAGTACCCATTACCCAGCTTCAATATCCATCAATATTAAGTCATATGACTTTCATCCATTACCTTTCCCCCTATTTTTCTAGTGTGTATTTTTAAAGCAAAACTTGGGCATTATGTTATTTCATGTGGTAGTTTTAAATAGTCTGAAATATTTAGCATTTCAGTGTATTAGTAATATAGGTACATCATATTAAGGGGTTCAATTTAAAGTGTTTCAATGACAAATAGCAATGATATGAAATGTAATCATGCTATACCTTGAGATTGTCAAACAAAAGCTGGATTTGTGGTGCTGGTAAAGAAACAAAATAGAAAAATGAAGGAAAGGGAGAAAACGGGGAAGAAAGTGACAAAAGGTGGTTCTGAGGGAGAGAGGTGGTGGTGATTTTTCTGGTGTGTGTGTGTGTGTGTGTGTGGTGTGTGTGTGTGTGTGTAAGGGATAAACATGGGCACTGGAAGAAGCCTTATCAACTTCTCTGCATTTGCTCTAGAAAGTAAAGACCTCAGATGAAGTAGCAGTTCCTAATTTAAAATTAGTTGCCTGGACCTGTGGTTGTTTTTGTTATTTTCAGTTCCTTGGTTTGTTTGTTTTTTAATTTCCAAAATGCAATTATGCCTCAGTATATGTTGACAAAACTGGTTCAGATTTAGGTGAAAAATCCATTTTCATCTAAATAAAGCCTTTACTTTTACTATATAGGGAATATTTTAGGTTTAGGAAAAAAATAAATACTAACATGTTTTCATTTTGAACATAATCTGTAGAATTTTTACCAAGAATACTAAACAGAAATAATAAATTTTTAAAGTAAACATAAAGCTTGTTTTCTTACCTGGCCCAATATCCTTCCTGACATTTTTACAAAGTGTCATTGAAACAATCTTTTCATTTTCTGATGGGCCTATTGGTCTCTCGTTCAGCAACAAGGGAATGCCAGAAGTTGAAGCGCTCACTGTTTGACTTTCATTTTGATTTACTTTTGACCAAGAACTGGGGTCTAAAAAATTCACATATACTGGAGTTTTCTCAGTTTTTTTATATGAAGTTGAAAGATCAAAGGCTGACTTTCCACTTCTGTTTACTAAATCTCCAGATGGCTTTATGTGAAATGAACATGATTCTTCCAGCTGTCCTTCACTGTAAATTTTTCCTGAAACGATGTCATTTAATGACTCTGTTTTCTCAGTATTATTTAACAATGTATGCTGTCTTTCATTAACATCCACAAACAGGAAAAGGTCACTTTTTGTAGTTTCAGTTAACTGATTCTCATCAATGTGACTCTCTTTACTGGAAAACTGCATTTCTGTGCAAGTTTTCATGTGAACAGCAGTTTTCATATCTTTGGCTTGTGAGGTATGTATATTCTCATTGTTAACTTGAAGTTGAGAAATGTTCATACTGTTTTCTGAATCTCCCAAACAGTCTTTAAATGAACTTTGTGAGTCATTCAGATTTTTACATACAGCGCTTTTCCCAGGGCTTGAGTTTGGTTTCACCAATATAGGCATCATATTAACATTTGTATCTGAATTCTTAAGAAATACTTTAAGATTATCACTGAAAACTGCAGATGAAATGGGGTATTCAACTGCAATGTCATAGGGAATAGTTAGTCCAGGCTTCTCTGAAGTATCCTTACAGATTTGCTGAACATCTGAAGTTTGTTTAAGTGGTAGTGTGCTGCACTCACTTTTATTATTTACCAGTTGTATTTGTTCTATTTTACACTGTTTATCATCTAATATAACATTACTTGAGTCATGTAAATTGTATCTTTGACACTGAACAGGATTCTTTTTTACATCCAGAGATGAATCCAAATCTATTTTGGCTTGGTCACTGTTTGTAACTGTCTTCTTTGTAGCATTTTCTTGAGTCTCTGGAAGCAATCTAAACTGTTGTTCAGAAATATCTTTTTTATGATTTGTACTGTGAGCCATCTCATTTAAGACACTGTTAAATGATATTCTGTTACTTTCAACCTCCAGATGTAAATCTGGACGGTGAACATCGAATCCTTCAGTTCTTTCTAGGTGTATGCTGTCTGTTTCTATTGATGTATCTGCCCCTAAAAAAGAATTATTTGGTGATTTAAATTCTGTGGATTCATTGTCTCTTTCCAAGCCCACCTTGTCTTTTATTTCTGTAGTAGCTGCTTTTCTAAAGTCAGTAACATTCAAGGTTTGTCCTTGACTAATTAATTCTTTTTCTATGCAGAGGGTTTTGCTTATAGAGATTTCACTTTGTTTCTCATCTTGAGGTACATTAGGATCAATTTCATTCTTGGAGATTTTTTCAGTATGCTGTATATCTGTCATGATGAGAACACAGTAAATTTTTATACAATACAACAAAAGTACTTTTGGTTTAAAACAAGACACGTTGAGGGTATTATAAAAATGGTTTTTATTTCTCTAGTCAAGTCCATATAAACACAGAGCTGATTCGATAAAATCAGTTTATCCTAACAATTTTTACTCTTAATTTCTATTACTACTTAGATCCAGAAATTGCTAGCTGGCTTCTTCAATACTCCTATCACTTTTTTAATTTACTACCTTGTAAATATATTTTGCTTTTGGAATACTTTTGGCCAAGTGTATAAAATATCTACCTAAGACGTTAATTTTTATTCATTTGGGTTCCAACCATAGATTTCAAAAATTCAGTATAATCACAATAATCTGGAATATAAAGTTCAGAGCTTGAGGGCTTTTTTAGTCTGACCATTCTCTCTACAACATCTCCACCAAGTGGTTGTTCGGCCTAGTTTTGAACACTTTCAAAGAATTAATTAATCAAGGACAAAACTTGGAATGTTACTGTCTTTAAACAACTTTTTTTCAAGCTGGATGAACTAGTAAATTATTTGAACAGTTTTAGAAAGGCCATTTGATGTAACGTGCTCTAGGTCTGGTCATCAGAAGGTTATTGGAAGCCCATTGGACATTCTCAGCAAAACAGTGAAGGCATAAACCAGAATGCAAAAAGGAAAGAAGTGATGAATAGGCAGAAATGTATTTTCCCCCAAAAAATATTGACTGTAAAGCAGTGGTTCTCAACCTGTGGGTTGCGACCCCTTTGGCAGTCGAACGACCCTTTCACAGGGGTCGCCTAAGACCATCCTGCATATCAGATATTTACATTACGATTCCTAACAGTAGCAACATTACAGTTATGAAGTAGCAATGAAAATAATTTTGTGATTGGGTCACAACATGAGGAGCTGTATTTAAAGGGCCAGAAGGTTGAGAACCACTGCTGTAAAGAAGAGCACAAAGGGACCCTGTTTTGTTAAGATATATACAAATAATGTATTTCTCCAACTACATTACAAGGTCCTCAAAGCAAAGGGTATAATTGAATCCCTCTACAAAGCTCAATATACAAATTAGAAAATATCAATATAATCTTAGGTTACCTTCTATAATGATTTCTTCTGTAAGTGGTCCTTCTTTCTTTTTCTCCTTTGTTCTATATTCAGTATCTAAACAAAAATTCACTTTATTTTCTTCCCTTATTTCTTGCCTAGAATTATATTTCTGTATGATGTTTTGTAATTTTCCCATTGACATATCACTGTTTTCAGTATTTACTTCTGGAAGATTCTAGTGTAAAATGGAAAAGGTTCCTTTAATGTAAAAAC
>NW_006283770.1:16346-49405 GCF_000327345.1 Myotis davidii | reverse complement strand
GGGGGGGGGGGGGGGGATGAGTGGAGAGGGGAAAATGGGGGACATCTGAATACTTTCAACAAAATAAATTTTTTTAAAAAAGTATAAAACATTTAAATTGTGCTGATAAAGTAGGATTTCAACTAAAATACAAAAAATTCTGAATAATCAACTGAAGACTAGCTGGAGAGAAACCTGATAAGCAGTGGTGCAAAAGGGCTGGCCGGGTTCCCACAGACAGCAGACAAGAAGAAGAAATACAAGGCATTCAAATTGGAAAGGAGGAAATAAAACTCTCATTCACAGATGACATTAGATATCATACATAGAAAACCCTAAAGACTCCACCAAAAAAACTATTTAATAAATGAATTTGGCAATGTAGCAGGATTCAAAATCAACACTAAAAAAACAATGGTTTTTTTTTTTATATACCAATAATGAACTCTCATAAAGAGTAACAAAAACAAACAATTCCATTTACCCTTTGCAACAAAAAAAATTGAGATACTTTTATTTGTGGCAAAAAAATTGAGATACTTAGGAATAAACTTAATCAATGAAGTAAAAGACTTGTACTTGGAAAACTACAGGATGTTGAAAAAAGAGAGGAAGATATAACAAGTGGAAGAATATACTATGTTCATGAATTTGTAGAATTAGCATCATTAAAATGTCCATACTACCCAAGGCAATCTATAGATTCAATGCAAACCCTATCAAAATACCAACAGCATATTTCACATATCTAGAACAAATACTCCAAAAATTTATATGGAACCAAAAAAGACCCCAAATAGCTGCAGCAATATTGAGAAACAACAAAGCTGGAGGATCACAATACCAGATATCAAGTTATACTACAAAGCCACTGTAATCAAAACAGCTTGGTAGTGGCACAAGAACAGGCATATAGGTCAATGGAACAGAACAGAGACCCCAGAAATCAACACAAGCCATTATGCTCAATTAATATTTGACAAAGGAGGCAAAAGCATACAATGGAATCAAGACTGTCTCTTCAATAATAAATGGTATTGGGAAAATTAGGCAGATACATGAAAAAAAATGAAACTACTAGACCACCAACTTATACCATACACAAGAATAAATGCAAAATGGATAAAATACTTAAGTCATGAAACCATAAAATTCCTGGAAGAAACCATAGGTAGCAAAATCTCAGACATCTCTCATAGCAGTATGTTTACGAATACATCTAGGGCAAAGGAACTAAGGAAAAAAATAAACAAATGGGACTACATCAAAATAAAAAGCTACACAGCAAAAGAAACCAGCATCAAATTGAAAGGGGAACCCACTGTATGTGAGAAACTGAAAAATCAAGAGTTACGTATATAACAATTTATATTAAAGTCATCTTTAGTGAATTTTATCAAGTTGGTATTTAAATATAAAGTATATTAGTAAAACTAGATAAGTATAGTATTAGAATAACATAGTATAATTGGCATAATGGTCTAAAATATAATCTTTCCCAAAATACAGATTTCGTAAACTCATAAATAGTAACTTCTATTGTGTTATTCTTGTAAAAGAATTGAAAGGCAATGAAATAGATATTAAAATAGAAAAATCAATTTTAGGGTTCACCAATTTTTAAAGTGAACCTTTATATTACTAATTTACACTTATTATCTATTTCACTATATTAACATTTATTAGCAAACATGTGGTTTAAGAAAATAGCTATGTTTATAACATCAAGTCTTATGATAAAATGTTAACACTACAGAACTCAACTATTATCTACATGTTCTAAACATGGCTTTAATACATCTCAACAAAACTGCTGAGGAAAGCTAAATAGATCAGCCAACAATAATACCTTATATAATTCCTTATTTTAATAATTTACTACAATATTATTAATGATTTTATGAAAAGGTAAATTAATTTTTCTTTGTTACATATGGGAAGTCATTCAATTTACACACACACACACACACACACACACACACACACACTTGTGGTTTTTCATGCATAAAAGCAATACAGGAAATTTTATTAAATTTAGCTTTTTAAAAAGCATTCACTTCTTAGAAATATAAGTGCAAGAAGGAAACGTGTCTGACTATTCCTACATTATTTTTGCGATATTTCTTTTGCATTTAACAGTTATTTTAAATGTCTACAACTATTCAAAATATTTAAATATTTAATAAACCTACATGCTTTCCCCCAGTTCTTAATGCTTTCTCATGCTCATTTTGAAGATTAAGGAACTTTTCTTCATTTTCTTTTAACTTCTCCCTTTGCAGCTCATTATCTCTTTCAAGGGTCTGCAATAAAATTAATTATCCAAAAAATAATCAATACCACATTAATGAATTTTGATGTGTTTTATGTTGCTTAGACCTTTGCTTCTAACATGCTGCAAGTGCCATACAGATCAGTGATAATGTGCTATCTCAACAATAATTTTCATAAATTAACAGAAAGGTGCTTATAGTTTAGTTAACAGGAAAAGAGGGGGAGGTTATGAAAAAGAAATGACTATAAAAGGACATAAAAACATTGCCATTATTCAGTTTCACCACATAAGTTTTAATGTACTGAAAAAATAATATAAACTACAGCATTGAAAAATATGAAATGTAGCATAATCCAGCATATAACACTACTAAAAAATTTTAACTACCACAGAACATTTTCCCATATCTGTTTATTTTAGGAAGTAACTGGCCCTTAAATACAATGTTAATTTTTAATTTCAAATTAACACATTTTGAGTTTTAATATTTACTCTATTAATCAATTACTTTATAAAATAACATAATATAAACACCATCACACTACCCTCTCTCCCCGCCCCCACAGAAAACCTTTAAAGACTAAAACCACTACTGTTTTCTAAGACACCAATATTATTAGGTTTCTCTAATGTCTGCTGATAATCCAAATGAACCTCTGTAAAAAGACAAGTAGTAAGAACTCTACCTATATGTCTACTATATCTGGAATTTTTAAGTTCATTTGTTGATCATTATTAAAGCTATCTATGTACATTCAGGGTAAACATTTCCAGCCACACAAAGAAAAGGTAAGGTTTTCCAATTCCCTCCTCAAAGGTAACCACTCAGGCAGTTTCTTGTGTACCCTTCCAGAAATTGTCATATAAGCATAAAGAATATAGTACTATACATACCATATTATTCTGCATCTGTTTTGAAAAAATTAATATGTCTTGCTTACTTTCCATTTCATTATATATAGACCTATCTCATTTTAAAGGCTTCACAGTGTTTCATCTATATAGAGTTCTCAATTATATCTAAAATGTCAATCTGCAGGCAAAATTATGGAAACATAATTTTACAATTTTAACATAAAGATTCTCCTCTAGCTCATAAAGAACTAAACATTTAATGAGCTCCTAATATGTGCCAGATACAGATACTCTTATATGCTCTTATGCTATGGTAGTGAAAATTTACTGTTCTATTGGAAGTTATACTCTATCAGGAGATTATTTGGTACTAGAGGCCCAGTGCATGAAAATTAGTGCACTCAGGGAGGCGGGAATCCCTCAGCCCGACCTGAGCCCTCTCACAGGCTGGGAGCCTGCTCCCTGTGGGCCTAAACCACAGTCTGGCCTCCCTCTGTGGGAGGCAACCAGGTGGTGATCAGGGGACAGCTGCGGCCGCAAGCGGCTGGCCCCACCCCCCATCACCATCCCTTCCCTCTGCCCACTGGCACATGCCTTGGGTGGCCTGGTGCCACCTGCTCGTTGGCCCCGCCCCGTCAACTGGTTGTTCCGCCATTTGGTCAATTTGCTTATTACGCTTTTATTACGTAGGATTGTTTGCATCTGGGTTAACAATCAAAAACCCTAGCTGAAAAAATGGATATTGTGGAAAGTCAAAATAAAAACACCTGTTAATATTTTAATATATCCCAAACTGAGTAAATTATCCTGGTTAATACTATGATTATGGCAGCAAACTAAGTAAATTATTCTTTTAACACTATACCTACGGCAGTATAACTATACTTATATCTGGACTAAACTATAATTAAATCATAGTATAAAGTATTCTCCATCATGAGAATTTATTTCTCTATGCTCCAAACTGTACAATAAAAATATAAGACAGATGGCAGCATTACCGCACAGTGCTGAAACACAGTAGGCCATTATGAAGAGTAATGATCCCTTTTAGTACAGGTGGATTTAGAATGTTCAAGAAAACACTTGAGATATCTATGCAGCATAATCCTCAGCAACAGTTCTACATTAATATTTTCTTATGCTATATAGCAGCGGTTCTCCAGCACCAGTCTGCAAACAAGCATGGCAAAATTTCACTAGCCATGGCAAAAAATTGTCAATTGGAGGGCATCATGTCTTTTCTTGTAACAGACTCTCCTTTTACCTGAGATTATATTCTTACTATACTTTTAGTGTTAAAATGTTCTCTTTCATAAAATGAAAAAGATGATAGATGGTATTAGTTATTTTTTTAATGTCCGTATTCAAATAAAATGACAATTCTATCCTGTTTTTGCCAATACTTTGAAATTTTATTATATGAAATCTAGTTTCTCTCTATATTATAAAGGCGCAGGTAATAATGGTGCTAGTTAAAGAGAGAGGCATTTGGAGTACCCAAGATTTTAGTAGTGTCATTAAAAGATCCTGGAACCATAATATATATATATATAATTGTAACTACTCTAGGCTCTGTAGAATTCAATGATACATAAACATTGGATTTAGAATGCATGGAAAACAATTTAAAAGTTGTGGTTTTCATATAATGAATCTAACAAAAGTGGCAGCTCTCACAGGTCTAGGAAAAATACTAACAATGTAATGGAGAAATAGTGCTGGAATAGAGTCAGGACAAATATTTAATCCTGGTTTTGCCACTAATTATGAGACTCTGAACTACATGCTTATACTTTCTGGATCTCTAGCTCATCATGAAATGATGATTAGACTAGCTAATCTCTAATATTTTGTTCATCCTAAAAACTGAGGTTTCAACTCCTTTAAGTGAATTAGAAGACAAGTCTGATAACTGCTACTCATAAAGAATGTGGATAAACTACATCACATATTTCTTGGGAGGAGGTTCAACATATCAGAGAAATGGTTCCAAATTATCCATCTGTAGGGTGGGTGGAGAAGGTATTGGGGATACTTGCTTATACCTGGACTTTCAGAGAAATGATTTCTACTTGTCTTTTATTTGAGTAGGTGAAGAGGTTAAGAGGAGGAAGAGGTTTGACTCAAGCACACCTCTTCCTTCTTCCTCTTCTAGGTCTAATTCCTATAGAGGCAAGAGAAATAAGGAAGGCAAAACTTTCTTTGCATGACTAGTCAAAAAACATCAATGATGAGGTAAATCTTGCACTGCTAAGGTTAGGTTTGGTTCCATTCAAAGGTGATGGACTCAGCATAATTTGTGAGGCGCGGTGCAAAAATTAAAGAAAAAGAAAAAGGGCAGGGGGAAAAGTGCTATTAAAGATATTACAAAAGTTTTTTCTTTCTTCATGGTCCTTCCCTCCTCCCTTCCTCTCTATCCCCATCAACCCATCATGGGGCTTTTTATTTTCTATTTAATGCCATAGCCCCTGAGCAGGAGGATACTCATAGGGCAAATGCAGATCCTCACAGATGCCTAAAGCCTTGCCACTTGACTCAGCATAAGTACAAGCTACCAGTTACTGAATTCTACCTACTGCAAGTGGCTGGACCCATGTACTATGTCCTGGCTGTGGGTGAGGGAAGTCAATCTCCTGTCTCATGGGCCCTTTGCCCAACCCATGGCAGATGGGTAACCCTCAAGGGATTGCAACTGCCAGGCAGAGATGCACCTCTGTACCTGAACTGGAGACTCACTTCCTGTCAAGTCACCTATCTAACATGCTACATGCCAAGATATTACCAACCCAGGATACAGGATGCTGCAGGGCACATGCACTCCACTCAGACCCTCCTACCTGCATCTGGGCCTCCAGCAGGGGTATAGGGCAACAGTAGAATACAGGCCTCTCACCACCAATGTGAACTAGTTGCAAGTCTCGAGACAGGAGCAGGGAAGATGAGGCCAGGCAGGGCCCAGGGCGCAGAAGGGTAGAAGAGCCAGCAGCCAGGAGGTGGTCCTGGGAGGCAGTGGGAGACTGGGAGCTGAGGCTCAAGCTCCCAGTGCCATCATCAGACTTAATTTACAAAACATACATTCAAAGATAAAAATTCATTAAGATTTGAAGACAGTAACCACAGAACATGAAACCTGAAGCACAAGGCCCTTCTGAGACTGGGTCCATATGCAACTGCATTGGTTGCATACCCATGAAGCTGGCCCTGTTCTCTGCTGATGGTCTTTAAACAGGAGGTGACTGTAGTTTCCTTAGGAAATGTTCAGCATCACCCTGGATTCCCAAGAATCCCTTTAGAGAGGCATAAATCCTTCTACTGGCCACCCCAGTGGAACAGGTCCCCAGCTCCTCCTAAGCTGTACATCCCATCACTTGGCTCAGTAGCAAACGGCAGTTCCTACCCTTCCACTAACCTCCGTGGTCGTTCCTGTGGATTCAAGACACCATCGAAGTTCTCTCTTCTGCATCCTTCCAGGTACGTTCAGTATTGGAACAAGCATAATACACTTCGAGCCCCTTTGGCACAGATTATTCCAAAGACTTTCCTCAAAATTTCTAGACCATAACTGAGCGTTAGTCTGCAAGTTCTTGGTACACTTCCAAACCTCAAGAAACATGTCAAGTCCTTCCACATCAACTTATCTCACTCTACTGGCAGCACTACAGTGAACATTAAGGTTTCTATCCATCTAAGAAACAAGAGGGCAGTCTGCCCTTACCCTTTTTTGTACCACAATCTTTATAAGTGATTTTCCTATAGACTCCTTCACTTAGCTTTGTAAGGGGAAATGGGTGCTCCTCCACTAGGAATGCAAATTTTAAAAAAAAAAAAAAAAAAAAAAAAAAAAGCTGCTTATTGAACCCTCACTCCCAAACATCAGTGACCATAACTTCTTCCCCTCCTCAATCATTTCTTACATATACTGGAAAGAGGATGAGTGAATGTTGAGGTGACAGGGCCAGTTCTATCATACTAGTATTTCTGTAAAAATGGATCTGTCCCAATTCCTAGGAGCTCACTGATTGCTCCCTTAGAATATGGTGTACTTGTTGTCACCTTATTTTCAGTTGTGATCTTGGCCACAATTCTAAGACACAAAAAAAATCACATTCAATGTATTACAAAATTAAATCAGATATTGATACAATTGAACATTTACCTAGTGACTTCAATGTTTAAAAGTATGCTCCTTACTTGAGACATTGATAGCAAGTTGATTAAGGAGGCCATATCTTATTCCTAAAATTTAAAATGATCTCAGATTGCCGAAACCGGTTTGGCTCAGTGGATAGAGCGTCGGCCTGCGGACTGAAAGGTCCCAGGTTCGATTCCGGTCAAGGGCATGTACCTGGGTTGCGGGCACATCCCCGGTAGGAGATGTGCAGGAGGCAGCTGGTCGATGTTTCTCTCTCATCGATGTTTCTAACTCTCTATCTCTCTCCTTTCCTCTCTGTAAAAAAATTAATAAAATATATTTTAAAAAATAAAATAAAATAAAATGATCTCAGATAAAGTTAAACAGATGACTGCAATTAAACAGGCAGAGCTCATTAGATGGAAATATACTTTAAAAAATATATAAATATAACCTGATTATTTTCTCTTTGCACCTTCAATTCCGCTTCCAATTCAGTATTAGCTTGGGTCTGTTGCTGGAGTAATTGCTGCATATGTTGAAAAGAAATGATGATATCCTTTAAAAAATATATAAACATA
The DNA here is from genome assembly GCF_000327345.1 of Myotis davidii. Classification (NCBI taxonomy): domain Eukaryota; kingdom Metazoa; phylum Chordata; class Mammalia; order Chiroptera; family Vespertilionidae; genus Myotis; species Myotis davidii. The sequence continues at coordinate 41,580 of NW_006283770.1, read as the reverse complement.
TCAATTTTAAAAACTTTAATAGGGATGTTTCTCTTTTAAAAATATGTTTTAGTTTCTTATCTTCATAGTTTAATTTTTTTATTGTCTAAAGTTTTACATATGTCTTCTTTTACCCCAATTAACTCCCCCCCCCCCGCCCTCATCCAGCCATTCCCACCCTGGGCAAGCCCCCACCGCCCCAGTGTCTGTGTCCATTGGTTATGCTAATATGCATGCATACAAGTCCTTTGGTTTCTCTCTAACCCCTCCCCCCCCACATAGTTTAATTTTAACACCATAATAAAGAATACACTGAAAAAAGCTAATGACACATTTTACTAATTTAATATCTGAATGAATTTATATTACATAATTTTTTACAAAGTACCATTTCCAAGAGTTCCTCAAAATAATTAAAGTTCTTTGAAACGGACCATGGATTCTGAGACACTATTGCAAAATGTGAAGAATTCAAGACTAAAACTTTTGTTGGCTTGCCCCTAAACTAGTAAACATATCTCTACTAAAATGTCATATGACCAATGGCCTAGGATGCCATGGAATGCATTCAGAATCAAATGGAGGAAAAGCAAAAAATAGAAAAACAAAACAAAACAGGAGTTTTCTTTCATATACCATTTTTAAAAAATATATATTATTATAAATACATATTTAAATGAGTATACTATCCCATAAACATGTTCTAAGCATACATACATTTCAATAATTATCTGCCAGAGTATCATGGTCTAAAATATCAAGGAAAATTGATTTATTTTTATTCTTTATTTATTTAAAAATATTTAAATGTAATATTTTTTCCAATTTTACTGAGATATAATTGACATAAACAATGTATAAGCTTAAGGTGTCCAAGGTAATGATATGATACCAGTATATATTGTGAAATTATTACCACAATAAGGTTAACATCTCTTTCAGCTCTTTCTCTTTTGTGTGTGTGTGGTGAGAACATGTATGATCTACTCTCCTAGCAAGTTTCAAGTATATAATACAGTATGTTAACTAAAGTCATGCTGTACATTAAATCCCCAGAAGTTGCTCATCTTATACCTAGAAGTTTGTAACCTTTGACGAACATCTCCCCATATCTCCTTATTTATTTTATTTTAATCCTCACCCGAAGATAATTTTTCCCATTGACTTTTAAAGAGTAGGAGGGAGGGAGGTGGGGAAATAGGGAGGGAGAGAGAGAGGAAAACATCCAATGCGACCAAGGCCAAGGCAGGGAAGAACCTGAAACCGAGGTATATGTCTTTTGGTCCTTGGGCTGATGCTCTAACCACTGCACAACCATCCAGGACCCAATTTATTATTTAATGGGAGTATGTAAGAGACCTGGCTCAAAACGTGCATATGTCTCCATTTAAGACTCACTAACTGAGGGTTCTCACTATGTGCTAGGAACTGACTTAGGCATGATTTCATCTGTTATTTATTACCCACATTGTATCTGGTTTTAAAAATATTTACTGATTTCCAAAATATCTTACGATTGCTTGCCTGTTTTTCTTCTTGAATATGAGTAATCTCTTCTGTAATCTTCTTATTTAATTCCAATTCCTTAAAAAATTTGAACAATTTTATGTTATGATAGAAAATTCAGCAAATTCTACATATAATTCAGTGCTCAACAAATTTCGGTGGGTCATGAGTGCCAACGTCTGTCTGCTGTTGAAGCAGTGACTCTAGTGAACTAAAGATGGTATTATATAACCAATATAGGCTGGCACAGACTTATACATGTCCATGTTCAATTAACAGAATTTCTCATCTCCAAAAACTTTTCAGGAGACACCACTATACTCTAAGACAGTGGTTGGCAAACTGCAGCTCGCGAGCCACATGCGGCTCTTTGGCCCCTTGAGTGTGGCTCTTCCTAAGCCTTAGGAGTACCCTAGTTAATAACAGTGTACCTACCTATATAGTTTAAGTTTAAAAAATTTGGCTCTCAAAAGAAATTTCAGTCGTTGTATTGATATTTGGATCTGTTGACTAATGAGTTTGCCGACCACTGCCCTAAGATAATCTGACACCATGTTATAGTGCAAAGAAAATTACTATGACCAAATTTTATTGTCTTAAAGCCTTGCTGACAATAGCAAAAATCTAATAATTAAAAAGATTCATACTACTGTTTTCTCTATGTATATTAACTTTACAGAGAAGGAACATTTTGGTATTATAATCATGAATATATCAATTAAATACCATGTTGAGTCTTTCTTGAAGTTCCTGAATTTTTTGTTCTTTAATTGTTAAATTGATGTTTTCTTCTCCCATCTTATGTTGCCATGTGACTTTGGACTTTATCAAGTCTGAGGTTACTTTTTTTAGTTCCTTAAGTAACATGAAACAAAAAATTCAGTATGCATATTTCATCAAAGCAAGGTACTTTTCTGACAGTTTAAAAGCCAATTTTAAACCTATCAGTATAATTTACAATATTTCATATATCAAGATGATACTACTCCCGGGTCCAACAAGGTGTATTTCCCCTAGTTCTATTGCAAGGTAATTAGCCAAGGTGAGAACATTATTAGTGACTATGGAATATGCAAACACAATGACACAGGGGAAGAAAGCATGATCTTTCCTCTTAAAAGGAGCATGGTAACTAAATGCACTAACCAACCGTAAGTAGAATATTTTCTTTCATTACTTATCCAACAAAAATCTTCTGATATAAAGAGATGATTAAATTCCCAAGTTCATTAGCATCTAATAAGAAAAAATTTGTGTAAGAAATAATTACAATATAATGTGATGAGTGCTATATTTCGGAATGCAGAGAAGCATGAACACAGTTGGCTGAGGGCATCAAGAAGGCATTACATAGAAAAGTAGTAGTTGAATTAAGTCTTTAAAAGATAAATTTGCAAAGACAAAAAAGGATTATATATTCCAAGCAAAAGTATTCTACATGCAAAAATGTACAGAAACATGGAGGATTTTTCAGGGAAACAAAATTAATGATATGGCTAGAACTCATATGTTATAGCTAAGGGGGAAGAATAGAATATTGGTAACAGTGGCTAGAAATTTGGCAGAACCCAAATATTGAATGAAAGGGATTTGCAGGCCAAACTAGAGTTTTAATTTTATCCTACAGGCAATGAAGAATTAACCATTGAAAGATTTTGAATAGAACAACATAAAAAGATTTGCATTTTAGAAAAATAATTCTGGCCTCATAGTACAGGATAGAATTGAAGAGAACATAAAAGAAGCCTTAATTTGTGAATTTACATGTCCACTGAGATTAACAGATACCATCCAAATACATAAAATCCTGAAATAAAAACTTCTCTTACTATACCTGTGTACTTACTTGTGTACTTACTCTACTGCTGTCCTCTGTATGCTGCCTATGTTAAATACTCAAAATCTGATTTTCACATTCTTTTATATGTTTTTAATTTTTAGTTAATCCTCACCCGAGGATATTTTTCCATTGATGTTTTAGAGAGAGTGGAAGGGAGAGACAGAGAGAAACATTGATTGGTTGCCTCCTGCACAAACCCCAACCAGGGCCAGGGAACCTGAACCAAAGTACGTGCCCTTGACTGGAATCAAACCTGGGACTCTTCAGTCCACCAGCTGACGCCCTATGCACTGAGCCAAACCAGCTAGGGTTGATTTTCACATTTTTGACTACACAGGATCTGAATTCCCTTTGGATTTTAGGAGCTCTACAATATAAGAGCCCACCAGAGAAGTCAGAAATGTCAGCTTTATAAGCATGAGACCAGGCTGCTGATCAGATGCACCTGTCTTGAATACTGGATTGGGAACTAGTATAACAAAGAACAAGAAGTGTTGTAAATCCATTTGCTGGTAGACAGCAGGTACGTGCTAGGAACTTCAAGCTTCCATGGAAAACATTGATACCATTGCAGCAGGTAGCAGCTCCCACTATGGTCAACAGTGATATACAAACTGCAGTGCACAGTATTCAGCAGTGGAAGTTGGTTTTATGCTGTGGTCTTGGATACTGCATAGCTTCCCGTTTCTGGGTCTAAGATGACCAACATCCAAATTCCTTTCCTGACAAAATCATCTTACAATTGAGAAACTTGACTAATATACTTCAATTTTTAAAAGGCTACATTTTTCAATAACTAAATACATGGAGCTGTTTTATCAGCCACATTTCATAGGAGATTCTCTAAAGTGCACCAATTCCTATTACAATCATTGTTATGAAACAACAGAAATGTGGGAAGGAGGAGGTGGGGTGAAAACCTAGTATGTGACTGTCAAAAGTAAAAACTAACTGCTTATGTCTTCTTCTCTTATATATTAATTACTTAATCTTAAGAGCATAATAAATTAAGAGACCTCCATGAAATGATTTTCCACTGAAAATATGCTTGTGATTTTATAGCTTTTATAGCTTTTAAATATCCTGAACTTTTAGTATTGTCTGTTTTCTAACCATTTTATTTAAAACTGTAAGTGCAGCAAATAAACAGCTCATGCTTTGATCTCATTAAATTACAACTTATAGTTTCTAGAGTCATAAATATTGTGCCCTTTTCTCCTTTTCCCCTCCTTTTCTGGTATGGGGTAGTCTGTTAAATATCACTATCTCCTTGAGTGCTCTGACGTTTACTCAGACAAACAGCAGAGGTTATGAATTCTGTTCACAGATAGTATCGGGAATTCTTCATGATGGCCATAATAGTGAACCCAGCATTCAGACCTGGAATACCTACTTTAATCTAACAACTAAGTTTTGTCTGTTTAACTTTGCTCCACAAAGATAGAATCCCATCTTATCACAAACCAATAATTTAAATGCTCTGGACAAAATCACAAAACAGTATAAAATAAAAATAAAATTATCTCTGGGGCAATTAATGGTTAAAAGTTTTAAATAAGTGATATAACCAATGCTACTAAACTTAGTTTCTGAAAAGGAAAATAAAAAAAAGACAAGAATGTTTCTTAAAAGTTAAAAATCAAGATTACTTTTAAAAACACAAAATTTTTATATAATAGATTGTTTGAAATATTAAAAATTGTCTGTTAAATGTATATATTTTTAAATTATCATCCTTTCAACTACTTGGATTTGGAACTCTCAAAGTTAATACAATTCTCTCACTTTTTTGGCAGCATGGTCACTAACTGTAATGCTTTCTGGAGTGACAGAGGCCACCAGGGCATGATACACAGTACAATCTGGTAGCCCTGGCCCAGGCTCCTCTGGGGAAAAAGGACAAGCATGCTCATGAGACACAGTTTCACTTGTGCCTAAAAAGAGACAACTTTCATTCTTTTACATAGATCCACTAAGGTGTCTATCTCTCCTTAGATTTACATGAGACTCGTCTCCATCTACAGGTCAGTCTTAAACTATACATTTGAAATATAATAGTTTATTATGTTATAAAGAAACAGTTGTCTCTAGTAAAGAATACATAATTTAGTATGGAAATTTATGAGGCATAATCTTTTCATAATGCAAAAGCTAATTGAATTAATATTTTAATATAGTCATCAAAATTAATTATTTAATAGCTTAAGTTATTGATCAAAAATATTAAAAATAAATGAACCAAAGAGAGATCACTGAAAACACAACTACTCAGCGAGTATTTCGCATTTGAAGTTTATACTGACAAAAATTAGTGGTCCTAACTGTTTTTTGATTTGAGACTACAGACAATTTTTTCAAATTGCAGCTTTTCCTCTTCATATGTAAAAGAGCCATTTTTAATGTTCTATGATGTGACCGAAAAGAAAACGTTCAGATGCCAATCACAAGTTTAAGCACTTCTGACTGATCAGCTGCAAACAGAGATTTCTAGGACACACTCCTTGGGTTCGATTCATTTGATTAGAGTTGTTCACAGACTCAGGAAAAACACTTAGGTTTACCAGCTTATCAAAGTATATAGTAAGGATACAGATGAACAGCCAGATGAAGGATATGCAGGGCCAGATCTAGGAGGGTCCCAAGCACAGAGCTTCTGTTTCTATGAAGTTTGGGTGTGTTACCCTCCAAGTACATGGATGTGTTCAACCTGGAAGCTCTCCAAAAGCCATACTATTGGATTTTTATGAAGGCTTCCTCACATAGGCATGATCAATTATTAACTCCTTTTCTAGCCCCTCTCCCCTCTCTGGAGAAGTGAGTGATATGGAGGAACAGGGCTGAAGTTTTCAAGTTTCTAATCATGGCTTCATCATTCTAGTGATCAGCCCCCATTGAGGAGCCCAACCAGAGTCACTTCATTAGAACAAAAGGTGCTCCTATCACTCAGAACATTCATTACAAGGGTTTTAAGAGTTCTGTGCCAGGAACTGTGGGCAGAGACCAATACATATATTTTCTATTACCTCACACTTTTCTATATACCAACAGTGAACAAGTTGAATTTGAAAACAGAAACACATTACCATTAACATTAGCACCCTACAAAATGAAATATATAGGTATCAATGTAACAAAATATAAAATATCTATGAGAAAAACTACAAGACTCTGATGAAGGATATCAAAGAAAAACTAAGTATTTATGGATAGGAAGACCCAATATTTTCAAGATGTCAATTCTTCCCAACTTGATCTATTGATTCATTACAATCCCAATCAAAATCCCAGCAAATTATTTTGTGGATATCAGCAAACTAATTCTAAAGTTTATATGGGAGGCAAACCCAGAACAGTTCATTCAACAGTGTAAGAGGATTGACACTACCCAGCTTCAAGACTTTAAAAGACAATTAAATCAGTGGAACAGAAATGAGAACCCAGAATAGACCCACATAAATACCATCAACTAGTATTTAATAGAGGAGCAAAGAAAATACAATGGAGCAAAGATAATCTTTTCAACAAAGGGTGATGGAACAATGGGACATTCACATGCAAAAAAGAATCTAGACAACTGTATGCCCTTCACAAAAACTCAAATGGATCATAGACCTAGCTGTAAAATACAAAGTTATAAAACTCCTAGAACACAGAAGAAAATCTCGAGGACCTTGTAGATAACTGACTTTTTAGGTAAAATGCCAAAGGCACAATCCACAAAAGAAATAACTGATAAGATAGACTTTATTAAAATTAAAAGCTTCTACCTTGCAAAAAGACAATGTCAAGAGGAGGAAACAAGCCACAGAGTGGGATAAAATATTTATAAAAGATACATCTGATAAAGGACTGTTACCCAACTATAGATAAAATTCTTAAAATTCAACAGTAAGAATATAAACAACCCAATTAAAAACAGGTAAAAGATCTGAATAGGCACCTCACTAAAGAAGATGTACAGATGTCAAGTAAGGGGATATTGATGCTCAGTCAGCAATCAATAAATATCCAATGCATTCTTTCCCTTGTGATGCTCCAGCCACACCACACTTTTCCTAGTTCTTCTCATAAACTAAACTCTTTCCTGTCTCAAGGCTTTTGCATATGCTGCTTCCCTTGCCTGAAACTTAACTCTCTTCCCTTCCTCACCCCTTTACCTCCAATGTAATAATGTCACCTGTTATAATGTCACTATACCATTTACTTTTTCTTCATATCCCTTTTAACAGTTTAAAATTATTTAATCTATGTGATTGTTTTATGCCCAGCTCCTCCACTAAATTATAAATTTCAAAAAAGCAGGATGCGTTTTTTTCCCCCCTCATACTATATCCTCAGTGCCACATAATACCTGGCATAATGAATCACTCAAGGATTGATTGAATGAATGAAATGACATACAGTGAATGCTTATAGGCTATTCATGTTACCAGAAAAATGCATGGCACTGGTGACAAGTCAAACAATATTTCAGATAGATTAGAACAAACTTATTCATTACATTTATTGGAATCATAACTAAAAATTTATGAACCTGTATTCAAAATTTTATTTCTAAAAAACTATCAAAAATTTTCTAGTAATATTTTATAAAACTATTTGACTATAATTTTATTTAATACTATAACACTGTATCAGCCATACCTTTTTTAAACTGCATAATTCAGATTCTTGTTTTTTATTTAAAGCTGAAAGTCTTTTGTTTAACTGTATTGCTTCCTGTACTGCAATATGAAAGACATTTAGGAAAATATTACATTCAATTTACATTTTAAAGAATATATCATTAACATGGACAAGGAAAACAGTCTCAGTGCAATGTGTATGATTATTACTGAATTTAAATAAAATTCACTATTACTAATCTCAGTTAACTTCAATTTATTCATTATAAATAAGTCCATTTAAACATTTCCTATTAAATATATGTTTAAATAAGACAGCACCTACCATTTTGTTCTAACTTTCCATGACTCTCTTTTACCAATCCAAACTGCCCTGTTATTGTGGCATAGTATTTCTCAATTTCATTCAGTTGCTTCTGATGATCTTCTTTAGCCAGAAGCTGTAACTGGAGTTTTTGTTCCTATTTTGAAGAGTTGTTTTAAATGTTATACATACATAACACACACATACAAATATGCAGACACATATATTAAACATATAAAAAGTTATTGTTTTTAATACCTGTCATTAACATAAATGTGTCATGAAAAAGTACTGAGTATACCATAGGGAGGAAATATTAGCAGATATTTCTAAATCTATATAAAATTAAAGCATGTTTCCCCCCGTAACAAAACAGTGACTTATGATTATATTTCTCTTGTTTACAGTTTCCTTTTTCAAAAATCAACTGGTTGCCCTTGCTGGTTTGGCTCAGTAAATAAGAGTGTCAGTCTGCAGACTGAAGAGTCCCAGGTTAGATTCCAGTCAAGGGCACATGGCCAGGTTGCAGGCTTGATGCCCAGTAGGGGGCATGCAGGAGGCAGCCAAGCAATGATTCTTTCTCATCACTGATGTTTCTCTCTTCCTCTCTGACATAAAAAAATATTTTTTAAAAATCAACTGGTTTTATTTATTGAAAAGTTAGTGCAGCCTACTAAGCAACATGGGGGAAATATTAAAGCAACTAGAGGCCTGATGCACAAAGATTCATGCAACAATAGGCCTTCCTTCCCCTGGCTGCTGGAACTGCCTTCACTCCAGCCAGAGCCACCTTTCCTCCTTCACTCCGGCCCAGAGCTGCCTTCTGCCTTTGCTCCGGCCTGGAGCTGCCTTCCGCCTTCGTGCACTGCCCAGAGGCCCAGAGCAGCCAGGACGGGGTGGAATGCCTGCACCGTTGCCATGGCGACGATGCAAGTGTCCTGGCCAGGCTGCCACCATCAATTTGCATATTCCCTCCTTATGGGCTGTGGGTGCCGCTATCTTTGTCATGAAGTGATGGTCAATTTGCATATTCTGTCTTTAATAGATAGGATATTTTGATAATTTAGGAAAAAATGTTTTTCTCTAAATTTGCTGGCATAATTATGTGTGTACGATCAAAATTCAGGCATTTTTTCTGAGATTAGTTTTAATGAATATAGCACCTTCTCATTGCATTAAAAATTAAAATGATGAGGATAATATTTATTAGTGACAGGGAGGCAACATAGTAAAAAGTCTACTTAAGCTGAGAGATATAATTGGTAAAAATTGGACTCTACACACAGTATGGGCCTTCATGCTTTCAGCTAAAGGAGTTTGTTTTTACCATACTTTTGAAATATGACTTTACATTTTAAAGAAAAATGTTATTTTAATAGCATCAATAACATTTTTAAAGGTCATGATCTGGACTTCGCATTAACAGAATCATTGACTGGTTTCACTGACTCACAACTTTCATTCATTTTTGCCACATGCTTCAGCTTCTATAATGAGCAGTGATAGAGAACAGTGTAGGCCAATTCACTGGCACTCAGTAATTATTTTCTGAATGAACCCCATAGAGTTCCAACAGTGGAAATTTGTTAAATTTGCCTGGCAACCTGTCTCCCTTACCCAACAATAACACAACTTCAAGTATTTTTTTTAAATATTTTTTTCCTCATTACAACCTAGTAGGGCTAAAATTTAGGGCTCCCCTTTTCCCCTAGTGAAGGGCCTACCTTATTACCCAAAATAAACCAATTGATTTCTACCTTTTGGGAATTTAAATCTTGAGCAAAAATAATATAACACTAAAGAAGTTCTGTGATGATCGATCCCATCCAGACTGATGTGAGACTTCTCTCCTGGGTTCCTACTTCCTGCTTCACAAACTCGGGAATTACCCTGCTCACTGTTCATTCTCAAGCCCATTCTTCACTTTCTGATTTATTGTGAGAGCCTCCACTGTGAGTGTGTGTACATTAACCCCTTCCCCAACAATTTTTTTGTTAAAAACGTTTCTTTTTCAGACTAATTTTTTTATTTTGGTTCTATATAGTATTTTTGATGCTGGTTATGAAAACAGTTTGTAACTCGTCTTCCTATAAACCATATTTTTTTACCATATTTTCTTAGTATACTCGTCAACGACTGAAAAAGAACATTTTGTGAAAACAAGTATACACGTTTCTGCCGGGGAAGGGGTTAAAAGCCTCAAGGCATTTAAAATAGGAATAATTTAAAAATATTTACATGCAACTTTTTATTAAGGCATTACATGTGTCCTTATCCCCCATTGCCTCCCTACCCCCCCTCATGCGCTCACCCCCCCTAGTGCCTGTGTCCACTGGTTAGGCTTATTTGCATGCATACAAGTCCTTTGATTGATCTCTCCCCCAACCCTTCCTGCCTTCCCTCTGAGTTTTGATGGTCTGATTGATGCTTCTCTGTCTCTGGATTTTTGTTCATAAGTTTATGGTGACTCATCTGCTGTTGGGCACTTAAGCAGTTTCCAAATCTTAGCTATTGTAAGTTGTGCTGCTATATACACAGGGGTGCATATATCCTTTCTGATTGGTGTTTCTAGTTCATGGAATATATTCCTAGAAGTGGGATTACTGGGTCAAATGGGAGTTCCATTTTTAGATTTCTGAGGAAACTCCACACAGTTCTCCACAGTGGCTGCACCAGTCTGCATTCCCACCAGCAGTGCACGAGGGTTCCTTTTTCTCCGCATCCTCACCATCACTTGTCATTTGTTGATAGCCATTCTGACGTGTGAGATGGTATCTCATTGTTGTTTTGATTTGCATCTCTCAGATGATTAGTGACTTTGAGCATGTTTTCATATGTCTCTTGGCCTTCTGTATGTCCCTTTTTTTGAAAAGTACCTATTTAGGTCCGTTGCCCATTTTTTGATTGGGTTGTGTATCTTTCTTTTGTTAAGTTGTATGAGTTCCTTGTAAATGTTGGAGATTAAACCCTTATCGGTGATAACAATGGCAAATATGTTTTCCCATGCAGTGGTCTTTCTTGTTTTGTTGATGGTTTCTTTTGCTGTGCAGTAGCTTTTTATTTTGATGTAGTCCATTTGTTTATTTTCTCTTTAGTTTCCATTGCCTTAGGAGCTGTATTGGTGAAGATATTGCTACGACATAATGTGTAAGATTTTGCTGCCTGTGGATTCCTCTAAGATTTTTATGGTTTCCCGTCTTACGTTTAAGTCCTTTATCCATCTTGAGTTTATTTTTGAGTATGGTGTAAGTTGCTGGTCTAGTTTCATTTTCTTTTTTGCATGTATCTGTCCAATTTTCCCAACACCATTTATTGAAGAGACTGTCTTGACTTCTACATGCAACTTTTTAGAACTACATTTACTAATAAATGGTATAGCAGCTCATTTCTCCCTTTTCTCATTTCCTTATGAAGATTGATTTGAAAACCTTTCAAAATAAAATTAATTTCCCATGGGACACCTAACACATAAGTAAATCTTAGAGAAAAAGATAAAAAACAAAAACTTCATATATTCTTCATTTCTAATTTTGCAACTTACCTTTCAATTTCTTCAATATAAACCCAATATAGCAATGGGATTATAAAACTCACTTTTTAAAAATTTATGGCATATGTAAGATACTTTCTTTTTTTTGTTTGTGTTTTTTTTACCTCTTCTAAGTTTTATATGTGACATTCTAACTCAAAGTTGTTTTAAAATATACAAATATCATCATTCATCAAATATTTTTAAACGAAGGAAAACATATGTAGTATCTACATTTATCAAACAATCTCTTATCCAAGCATTTTAGGTTAGAAAGGTCAAGTATCTCTGAGTCCAAGAATCACTCCATCAGTTCAAGGAGATTAAATATTATATGAAGAACATTATATCCCAAAGATGCTCAACACCACGGCTTTATAATAGATATTCATTCCCCATGATATACAATGCAGCACATAATAGAGGAAGACAGCACTCAGGAATATAGCCATGAGGTAGCCTCTCATGGCTGGCTCTCCTGAACTTTTAAGGAAACTGTTTCCAAAGGCCCTCTGTTCCTTAAGATGAAGAATGTGGTAAGGGTGCCGGAGCTTCAGGAGGCTGTCTGCCCAATCGTTGTACCACTAGAAATTATCCAAGACAAAGGTTGTGCTGCTCCTTCACTTGTAAGCACTGTCCCCAAAATACTTGACAGAATGATGAAATTGCCAAAAACAAAACAAAAAAAATCCAACAGCACACCCAGCAGCACCTATTACATTACTGCAGTTCATGGCTGGTTATCCATAGGATCCAGCTCCAGCTCCTTGAAAAAAATAACATGTCCAGCTCAATTAACCCAAAGCAACCTGGTAATGAAAGAACCATCTGTCTTATTTTTCAGTTTCTCTCTACACATACACACAGCTTTATTGTTACATGTGGAGGTGAGAGAAGGAGCTGTTGCTCTGAAAACCCTCTGATGAGAGGGCTGTAGGATACTTTCTTAGTCACAAAAATAAGATATGTATATTACTTAAAGAATTGAAATTTATACTTTGTATGTGTATACTGATATACATAATTATTATAATTATGAAGATTATTTCCAGAAAAGTCTTCAGTCTAAAAATATTTGACTCTGAAAGAAAATATGTGGTAATTCTAAATCATATAAAAACCTTCAATATTGTTTTTTAAGATCCTCACCCATGGATATTTTTTTCATTGATTTCTAGAGAGAGATGGAGGGAGGGAGGAAAGGGTGATATATATATAAACATGGATGTGAGAGTGAGAGAGACATATCAATTGGTTGTCTCCTACATGCAGGGCTACGGAGGCTGGGGAACCTGCAACCAAGATATGTGCCCTTGACCTGGAATCGAACCTGTGACCCATAATGCTAACCACTGAACCAAACTGGTCAGGGTGAAAATCTTCAATATTGAAACTTTATTTTAATAAAGAAAAATAAATCTCTAAGTATTTTCTTTAGAGGAAAGAGATATACAAAAATAAATAAAATATAACTAAAAGATGGTTGGATAAATGTTTTCTTCATTCATTAAGCTCTATTAACTACTCAATACAACATAGTCACCTCAATGATGGAATCACAATGACAGTTATTCAGATGTTCTCTGGTTTGTTTGTTTTTTTTTTATCATGTTTCTTTTTATTAGTAATAATCAATGTGATCCTTTGTTTAAAAGATTTGAGTACCTTTAGAAATAGATGCATCTCTCAATTCATAACTCTGTTAATTTAGAGACAAACTCCACAAAAATGAGCTTATTGAATCCACAAAGGACAGAAACTTAGTAGTAGTTAAGGGCTCACCAAAAGAAGATCATAAACTTCTTTGAAAGTTTCTTAATACTATTTTTTAAATTATTTCTTTCAGCACACAACTTTATCAATTACTCCCCAAAGTCCGACATTGACACAGTGACCATCTTGCTTCCTGTCTTGCCCATAGAGTCAAATAATAAGCCAGTTGTCCAGTGCACTGAAAGGTCGCCAGTTCAATCCCCAGTGCATGTATAGGAGGCAACTGATTGATGTTTCTCTCTCACATCGATGTTTCTCTCTCTCTCCTTTCCTCTCTAAAATCAATTTTAAAAATCTATAAAAATAAATAAAAGTGGCAAAATATCCTTGTTAAAAAATACCTCATCTGAATTATATAAAAATAATGTAAAATGAAGAGTGTAAGAATCTTCAGGAAAAAAAAGACTATATTTAACTTTAAGATCAATTATCTCACATCATACAATATTCTGCCATATGGGCATAAATATTAAATGTATATCTCTCTATATAAAGTTTTTTAATGCAAAGTGATTGAAAGCTTTGAACTGTCAGAAAAAATATAACTATAACTCAAATATCATTTTAGTAGATTCTTTAGAGGCTGTAATTCATAGTAATAAAATGCTCAGAAGTGGCCAAAGCCAACCATAAGTATACTGCATGTTTCCATGGTTTTTTAAGATTATGAATATCTGTTTGATGAAATTTTAAAGTGGAATAAATAAAACACATTTTATGTTGCTTTTACTCTTTAACTTGTAGCCTTATCTCTCAGGTCAGAGGGCACATTATTCAATTTCACTATATTTTGTGTAAAACCACTGTAGCGTTGAAGATGACTTTCAGTACAAATGTCATGGTACTTAAGGCTAAACTGGAATCTAGTTTTTCAGCTTTTTAATTAAAATAATAGTTTAAAACAGTCTGACAATATTATCTTTATTCTTTCCAGTTGAACAGTGACACAATTTTCACATCTTTTATTTAATCAAGCTTAGCAGTCGTTCTATAGCTCTTTTATTTTCTAACACACCAAAACAATTTCAAGGAGAAAATACTTTGTTTTGTATTTAATGTCTGAAGGATAACCTTTCATTTCTTACTTCTCATTTATATATAATATATAAACTTTACTCAAAAATTGATTTTCCTTGCCCTATGGTCTGCTCCAAAGAAGGGAGACTGAAACAGGTAAACCCACCAAAGAAGCCCTCTGAAGATTTAAGTTGATATAGGAGAATTTTGCTTATTCAAAAATACAAAAGTAAATCCTTCGAATCAAACCGGGATAAAAAGGGAATATCAAAGTAAGTATTTCATAAAATGTTACGCTGTAAAAGTGAAAATATTGACTTTTAATATGCTATAGAAGAGGAATACACAAACACTTGTTGCATGATAAAGGATGGATACCATACCACAAGTGCTGTATTCAAATGCTACATCATGTTATTATTTTTCAGGCTATAATTAATAACTTCATGTTTGTATAAACACCTAGAAAAGATATGTTTAAAAGGTTTTCTTGTTCTTATTTCTTTGTTGTATTTTAATATAAAACCTCTACCAATACTACAGAACCTATATTAAACTTATTTATCATATGTAAACACTATGTAATCTGGAAATAAATTTGTGAAATAGATTAAGTTATTTTTGTAATTCAGTCATTTAAAGAAGATATTAATATCCAATTTCAACCTTTTTTTGAGTCACATTTATATTGATAAAAGTACAATGCACATTATGTATCTGTCTGGGGGAGGGTGTATATTTTGTAATTTCCTTACCATTTCACTCACTTTCTTCTGTAAAGAATATTTAGAAACCTTGAAAACAAGTGGAAAATCTCATTAATTTTTTTAAAAATTAACTAGTTACAAATTCCTCCTGATAATAAAACTGAATGCTATGAAATGTGCCATTTACCTTACATGCACTATTTATTTCCAGTGACATTTTTTTCTCTCAAAATGTTATTTACCATAACTTTCTTCCTTTTAGCAAAGCAATACATTCATTTATTTATTCAGCACATATTATGGAGCACCTACTATATGCCAGGCACTTTTCTTGGACACAGCAGTGAACAAAACAAACTTCCTTTACTTAATAAGCTTTATGTCCAGTGGGGATAGTGATAAACAGACAAAATATAAGTAAGAAGTATAGAAGTTAAGAGAGTGACAACTACTATAAAGAAAAATAAAGCAAGAGGAATAGCAAGAGCAGTCTAGGTGAGTTTGTCATTTATTATTAGCTCTTCATTGAAGAAAATTTGATAAAAATCGATTGGGAAGAGGAAAATTTGATAAAAATAGATTAGGAATAGGAAGAGGATAAACTTGTTTTAAACAAATCATCTCACAACCCAGAAATTGCAATCATTGATATTTTTATTCTAACATACTTTTTATGCATTTATACTTTAAAAGAGAGAGAAGGGAAAGGAATAATAATATATGTGCTACTTTGTACCCTATTTTTACCTAATATATAACAAACACCTTTTTGTGACAAGTGAGCCTACAACATAACTTTTTAATGGCTACATAGTATTCCACATTTATATCATAGTTTATCACATC
Source organism: Myotis davidii (assembly GCF_000327345.1). NCBI lineage: Eukaryota > Metazoa > Chordata > Mammalia > Chiroptera > Vespertilionidae > Myotis > Myotis davidii. Next base: position 25,454 of record NW_006283770.1, on the reverse strand, counting down.
ACTCTCATTTTTGTTTAGTTTATCCAGTTTACAGCTTTATGAAACTATTCTGAAATAAACATGCTTGAACCAAGAACTGTATAGTTATTCATTTTAGCAGGATAAATTCCAAGGAGCTGAATCCCTAAGATTTGTTCATTTTTATAGACTTTTAACAATTTTACATAGTCCTCCAGAGTAGTTAACCAAGTTAAAGCTCAATTAGCCATGTATGAGTGCTTATTTTCTTAAATCCTGCTCATATTTAATTTTTTTTCTTAATTTTAAGAAAAAATACAATAATTACTTCATATTTTCTATGAAATAAATTTTTTAGCACACTGCCTTGAACAAGCTGATAATTGTAAACAGGAGACTTAATTCTGTATTTCTTGTCCCATCAACTTTAAAAAATATTTCTGTATATTGGATTCAACTTCACTTTACCACACTTTTTAATCAACAAGGTTAGTAACATTTAAGTTTTATTCTGTAGCTATAATTAAGTTTTCCATGCTTTATTTAAAGGTTAATTATACAAAAGATAAGCCAACAGTGTTTATGGTATGGCAATCAATATAAACATTGTTTGATGCAGAACCCCATAAGGGGCTAATACTACATTTCCTTCTCTACATACAGATTCAACATGCTACATGAAGGATAATTTTACTAGTGTCAGGACCTAACTACCTTCTCTCTTCTTATATTCCATCATCTTCTCAAAACCATCCCAAATTTTAATATGCTTTATGCCTTAATTATACAGTAATCTATTTTCCCTGGAGGTTTTAATCACATCCTACTTTTGTGTTGTTGTTGAAGCAAGACAAAGGATTTTTTACTACATCACTAATATCATCCAATCTGAGGCATGAAATCCATTCCCTTATTTTTACTGAAAACATTCTTCTTGGAACTCATTGACATTTTGTTGTACTTAATTTTTATTCACTTTGCTACATCAAAGCAACAAAGAAATCCAAAATAAAAACAGCCTAACATCTCAAATAGGGAGAATCTAAACAATGTTAAGACAACTGGATAAGAATCTAGAAAAATACAGACTTAGATTCATATCTCATACTCTGCTACAAAAATAAACTTCAAGTCATCAGAGATGAAATGTAAAATTTTAGTACAAAGGAAGTAATAAAAGAAAACCTGGGAAAATCCCTTTATAACTTTGTAGTGGTAAAAGCCTTTCTAACCATTACAAAGCCTAGAAGTCATTAAAAATAAATAATTAATAGCAAAAATTAAACAAAAATCAAAACACAAATGACAAACTGAAGAAACTATCTGGTCCGGCCCAGCATGGCTCAGTGGTTGAGTGCTGACCTATGAACCAGGAGATCATGGTTCCATTGCCGGTCAGACTCCATCCTGTCGGGGGCGTGCAGGAGACAGCTGATCAGTTCTTATCATTGATGTTTCTATCCCTCTCTCCCTCTCCCTTCCTCTCTCTGAAACTGAAAGAAAAAAGTAATAATTTGAAGCTCAGAACACAGACAGCAAGGGCTTATTTGTGAGAAATGTAAAGAATTCATGGGAGTGATAGCAAGAGTAGGAGGTCCCAGCACTTACACACACACACACACACACACACACACACACACACACACACACACCACACACACACACACACACACACACACTTTAACTACTACCTACAACTGAAAATATAGCCCTAGAAGAGTTATAGAGTACAATTAAGGAGCTGCAGCCCTGGCTGGTGTGGCTAAAAAATATTTTGAAACTCTGATACCAAAGCCAGACAAAGATACCACAAGACAGAAAAATTTTGACCAATATCCATGATGAACATACATGCAAAATTTTTCAATAAAATTCTAACAAACTGAATTCAACAGCGTATTAAAAGGATAGTACACCATGACAAGTGCAATTTATCCCTGTGCTACAAAGATAGTCCAACATAGCAAATCAAACGATGTGGTATTTATCACATTAACAGAATGACAAATAATCATGTTCATCTCAATAGATGCAGAAAAAGCCTTTGACAAAATTCATTATCTATTCATAATAAAATCTCTCAACAAAACAATTATACAAGGAACTTACATAAACACAAGGCCATCTATAAAAAGCCCACAGTAAAAATCATAATCAATTCAGTATAAGTCAAGGATACCCATTCTCATCACTTCTACAGCACAGTACTAGAAGTCCTCAGCAGAGCAATTAGGCAAGGAAAAAAAAAATCGAAATTAGAAGGAAAAAGTAATACTCTATTTAAAGATAACATGTTCATATATGTAGAAAACTCTAAAGACAACAAAAAATATACTGTTAAAACTAATAAATGAATTCATTAAAACTGCAGGTCACAACATCAACATACAAAAATCTGCCACATTTTTTCTATCTACAAAACACACAAAATAACCGTAAAGGAAATAAAATTTTAAAAATTGAATTCACAATAGCAATTAAAAAAATAACATACATAGGAATAAATTTAACCAAAGTGGTAAAAGACTGATCACTGAGTATTATGAAACACAGATGAAGAAAATTTTAAGATACAGATAGATGGAAAGACATCCTGTGTTCATGGATGCAAGAATTAATATTGTTAAAATAATCCTGGTTGGTTTCTCAGTGGTTAGACCATCAGCCCACAGACCAAAAAGGATCTCGGGTTTGATTCCCAGTCAAGAACATGTACCCCTGTTCTGTTTATTCCCATCATCCCTGGTTGGCTGCAGGCAACCAATCAATGTGTCTCTCACATCGATGTTTCTCTCTCTCTCTTTCTTCCTCACTTCCTCCCTCCCTTCCACTCTCTCTAAAAACCAATGGAAAGAATATCCTCTAGTGAGGATTAAAAAAATATATATTGTTAAAATGTCCCTATTACCCAAAGTGATCTACAGATTCAATGTCAATCTCTACAGAAATAGAAGAAAACAATCCTAAGATTCATATTGCACCACTAAACACCCTGAACAGCTAAAGCAACTTTGAGCAAGATGAATAAACTGACTTCAAAATATATTTCAAAACTGTGGTAATCAAAACAGTATCATAATGGCATAAAAACAGACATCTTGACCAATGGAACAGAATAGAGATTCCAGAAATAAATCCATGCATCTATTCCAACTGATCTTCAACAAGAGCGCCAAGATACATAGTGAGAAAAGGGCAGTCTTCAAAAAACGCTGTTGGATAGTTACATTCAGAAGACTGAAATTGGACCATTATCTCACACCATACACAAAACTTGCATTATTACAAAAATCAACTAAAAATGTATTAAAGGCTTAAACATAGGATCTCAAACAGTAAAACTACTAGAAGAAAAAAAAATGGGAAAAGAGCTTCTTGACATTAGTCTAGGGCCAGTGGTTCTCAACCTTCTGGCCCTTTAAATACAGTTCCTCATGTTGTGACCCAATCATAAAATTATTTTCATTGCTACTTCATAACTGTAATGTTGCTACTGTTATGAATCATAATGTAAATATCTGATATGCAGGATGGTCTTAGGTGACCCCTGTGAAAGGGTCGTTTGACTGCCAAAGGGGTCGCGACCCACAGGTTGAGAACCACTGGTCTAGGCCAACAAAGGCAAAAACAAACAGGCAAGTGGAATTGTATAAAACTAAAAAGCTTCTGCACAGCAAAGGAAGTAATCATCAGAGTGACAGCACAACCTATAGAATGAGAGAAATATCTGCAAATATATCCAAAATATGTCAGGAATTTGTATACTCACTAATAAAACAAAACACAAATAATCTAATTCAAAAATGGACTGAGGACCTGAATAGACATGTCTCAAAAAAAGACACATTGCCCTGACCAGTTTGGCTCAGTGGATAGAGCATCAGCCTGTGGACTGAAGGGTCCCAGGTTCGAGTCCAGTCAAGGACATGTACCTTGATTGCAGGCACATCCCCAGTACAGGGTGTGCAGGAGGCAACTGATCGATGTTTCTCTCGCATCAATGTTTCTAACTCTCTATCCCTATCCCTTCCTCCATGTAAAAAAATCAATAAAATAATTTTTAAATAAAGAAGACACATACATGGCCAACAGGTATATGCAAATGTACTCGACATCACTCATCATCAGGGGAATGTAAATCAAACCCACAATGAGGTATCACCTAACTCTTATTAGCATGGCTGTGATAAAAAAAAGATGAAGCTAATGAGGATGTGGAGAAAAACGGAACCCTTGTACTACCTTAATCAGACTAAAGGAAGAAAGTTTGTCATCTGCTTAAACAAGTCCACACTATGGTGTGAATTACCTGATTAAGGTAGTGACTACCAAGATCCTTCCACTGTAAAAATATATTTTGCTCTCTGTAGTTAATGTTATCTATAGGATGATATTTTGAAATCATGTGAATATCTTCCCTCCAATAATCTTTAATTTACTTTTTAATCTAATTTTAATGTTTGTATTGCCTATCAAAATGTAAGTGCACCAGGGCAGAGATTTTGTCCTTTTTAATCACTGCTGTATCCCCAGTGCTTAGAAAAGTGCTCGGCACATAGACTATATATATGTATAAAATCATCATTAGTTGTACACCTCTGTATTCTCTAAGACTGTGAAGAAGTTAAAGGCAAATGTGATGTTTTCTTCATCTTTGTATTTACAGAAAATAACCACATATTTAGCAAGTAATAATGACTCAATTAATGTTATTTAAAATTTTAGGAACCATGGGTGAATCTGTCATAGTATACATGCCTGACTCATTTTCCTTTAATACTTTAATCTGTAAAGTATTAAAAACAATATATATCTAATGATATTACTATGAAAAATAATGAAAGTTATTTTAATATTTCTTTTTAAAATAAAAAATAAAGCAAAAATTTTTCTAATATGAAATTCAAGATCCTAAGATAAAAAGTACTAAATTATATTTTATATATCATAGGTGATTTTTTTATTAGCTTTGCATTGCTAGCTTACATGTTTAATGATATTTTACTTATACAATGCTAATATGCCAAATTACTTTTTAAGCAATACTTATTACTTTACCTGTAATGCTTTCAATGTTTCTTTCAATCCTTCTATTTCTTTTTCTTTTATTTCTGTAGCAAGTTGATATTTTCCCTTTAAGTAAAAAACTGTATTTCAGTATTTTCCTATATAAATAATACTATTAATGTGGAAACATAAGAGCTTAAGAACCAAACTCTCCACTGTAAACGTAATACTTCACAGGCTTTACACTTGTATCCACACTACAACATAAACTTCTAAAGACTTCAAAACATTGTAAAATTACAGTAAGTCATTTATGAGATTATAAATATCATGAAATGAAAAATCTTATAACAACAAATTTTATCAATACACTATTCTTGAGAACTTATGAATACTGTATAATTAAGTATTTAATTAATATAGCTAGAATAAATATATTCTAATTAACAAAATACAGGTACATTTGTCTTATAAATTTAAGGATATGGGAGAATTTTTAAAAGAAGGTCTTTAGCTAAAAATAATAAACCATAAATTATTAATATTATAAGTGATATGTTCATTGACATACTCAAAACATGTATTAACTATTAGATAGCTAGGAAAAATGTTTAATGCTAGATGAATTTCTAGGACTGTTTGGAGTTGTGTCCTCTGTTCCAGTTGGTTGGCACCCGGATGACAATCATTTTAATGTTTTTTAAAGAAGGTAATTGCATTAAAAAGCACTAAAAAATATTACACTTAATTGCAGTAGAGTGGAAATAGCATTAATTTGGGGGCTGAAGAGATCTGGGTTCTAGTCCCAACTTTACCACTTCAAAATGGGATACTGAATTTCAGCAAGTCTTGATAGGTCTCAATGTTCTCAACTGCAAAATAACAGTGGTCAAGTAACACGATTCCCTTGGGTCCTTTCTGTGACTAACATTTTCAGCAATTAACAGTTTCCATTAGTGTATTACTAATGCTCCTTTCCATTATGGCAACAATTGATACTTAAATACATTTAACCATGCTTTAAATTGTTAAAAAATTAATTAATACCTTTTCTTCTTCCAAGGCACACATCTTCATTTGCAACTACAAACAATTATAAAGATTAAAACACAGGTAAGTAAACTGTTAACAGTGATTTACACAGTGAGATTATAGATATATTTTACATGATTATTGTTTGAACTTGATAAAATGTGAATATGCTTTTACAATGAGTGAGAAAATAAATAATAAAACATGAATGGAAGGAAAAAGCCAGTCAACAAAGGAAATGAATTAGAGACAACAATCATTCTTGAAAGTTTAGTTTTGCCCTCCAGAAGTTTTTTCTTAAATATTTCAGTAATTTCCTATCTACTCATAAATAATAACATAACATTTTCTAAGGGCACACTGTTATGAAATAAATACCATTTGTATTTGCATTGACAATATATCCTGAAAATTTAAAAAATGCATGTAACAGTATAATAAACAATGACTTTTTAAAACAGGAAAACTAAAGTAAACTTGCCAAAAATAAAAACTAGTTAAATATTCTAAGCACTGCAAGGATATTAGGCAAAGTTGTGTCTGAGCAGCATCCTCGCTGATACAGCTCCTCTGGCAAAGGAAACTAAGGAGAAAATAAATAAATGAGACTATATCAAAATAAAAAGCTGCTACGCAGTTGAAGAAACCACCAACAAAACAATAAGAAAGCCCACTGCATGGGAGAACATATTTGCCAATGTTATCTACACTAATACAAGACAAACATGCAAACTGACGGTACATTTGCTACGCCTTAAGCCATGCCCACCAGCCAATCAGAGCAACTATATGCAAATTAACCCAACCAAGATGGCGGCCGGCAGCCATGGAGCTAGAGCAAACAGGAGGCTTAGATGACCCAGTGATAAAGGAAGCCAAGCTTCCCGCCTGCTGCGGCCAGCTCTGAGCTCCACTCAAGGCAACAAAGTTTCAATTATAGAAGGTAAATAAACCCCAGATACCTGCTTTCAGATGGCCATGGCCATGGAGCTGGAGTGAGCAAGAGGCTTGGGTTGCCCCAGTGATGTTGGAAGCCAAGCTTCCTGCCAGCTGAGGCTGGCTCTGAGCTCCACTCAAGGCAACAAAGTTTCAATTATAGAAGATAAATCCCAGAATGAAAAAATAAATAAAGGAGAGGCTGGGAACTTCCGTTGCCAGGGAGCTTGGCCAGCCTGAAAACAGCCCTCAGCCCCTCACCCAGACTGGTCAGGCACCCCAGTGAGGACCCCTTACTCTAAAAGGGTGTTGCCAGCCTGAAAACAGCCCTCAGCCCCTCACCCAGACTGGCCAGGCACCCCAGTGGGGACCCCCACCCTAAAGGGGGTGTTGCCAGCCTAAAAACAGCCATCAGTCCCTCAACCAGGCTGACCAAACCTCCATAGGGTTAGGGTTTCTCCTGGGGGGTGTGGGTGGGGGCTTGACTGGCCTGAAACACTATCAGGCCCTCACCCAGGCTGGCCAGCCTCCCCCCGCCTCCTCAGCAGTGCTAAGGATGTCCGACTGCAGCTTAGGCCTGCTCTCCGCTGGCAAGTGGACATCCCCCGAGGGCTGCCGGGCTGCCAGAGAGATGTCTGACTGCCAGCTCGGGCCCAATCCCCCAGGGAGCGGGCCTAAGCCAGCAGGTGGACATCCTCCAAGGGGTCCCAGACTGCAAGAGGGCATAGGCCAGGCTGAGGGACCCCCTCTGAGTGCACAAATTTTTGTGCACTGGGCCTCTAGTATCTAATAAGGGCCCAACCTCCAAAATGTATAGGGAACTAATACATCTTAACAGAAAGAAGATAAACAATCCAATCAAAATATGGGCAAAGGACTTAGACACTTTTTGAAAGTGGACAACAGAAGGCCAAGAGACGTATGAAAACATGCTGAAAGTCACTAATCATCTGAGAGATGCAAATCAAAACGACAATGAGATACCATCTCACATCTGTCTGAATGGCTATCATCAACAAATCAACAAATGACAAGAGATGGCGAGGATGCAGAGAAAAAGGAACCCTTGTGCACTGCTGGTGGGAATGCAGACTGGTGCAGCCATTGTGGAAAACAGTATGAAGTTTCCTCAAAAAATTAAAAATGAAACTCCAGTTTGACCCAGTAATCCTACTTCTAGGAATATATTCCAAGAAACTAGAAACACCAGTCAGAAAGGACATATACATCCCTATGTTCATAGCAGCACAATTTACAATAGCTAAAATTTGGAAACAGCCTAATTGCCCATCAGCAGATGAGTGGATTAAAAAACAGTGGTACATCTACACAATGGAATATTACACTGCTGTATAAAAGAACTCTTATCATTTGCAACAGCATGGATGGACATGGAGAGTATTACGCTAAGTGAAATAAGTCAGTTAGAGAAAGATAAATATCACATGATCTCACTCATTTGTGGAATATAATGAACAACATAAACTGATCAACAAAAATAGAGACAGAGAAGCATCAAACAGACTGTCAAACTTCAGAGGGAAGGCAGGGGAGGGTATGTGTGGAGGGGTAAGAGATCAACCAAAGGACTTGTATGCATGCATATAAGCACAACCAATGGACACAGACAGTAGGGAAGTGATAGACTGTGCTGTGGGGAGGAGGGGTGGCTGGGGAGAGGTAAGGGGGGAAAAAGGAGACATATGTAATACTATATGTAATCCTTTAAACAGTAAAGAACTTAAAAAAAAGAAATGAAATTTTTCTTTGGAATTTCTCCATCTAATTTTCTATATGTCTCATTACATTCTAGAATCCTTAAAAATAAATAAATAAATAAAAAGAATCCCAAAGCACTCTCTCCTCTATTCTTGACATACCTGGATATCCTTATCTAGCTCAAAGTCCCTTGTGATATCGGAGACAAACCCTTGCTCTCTCTCCTAAAGAAGATTGTGCTATATACATTTGGCTTCTGCTTCCTTACCTTTCAATTACAACTCCCATAATTTTGATGAGGCCAATCTCAGACTAAAAAAAAATTTATCATTTGCCTAAATAAATCTATGCTAAAGTATCAATTACCAATGACTTTAACCCACTAGTGATTTACAGTGTATAGGTTTATTTCTTTTTATACATTTGTTTTTCTAAACACACCTATATGGAGATGAA
>NW_006283770.1:14652-16232 GCF_000327345.1 Myotis davidii | reverse complement strand
GGGGGGAAGGATGAATTTTTTAAAGTCATGTTGGAAAAGCTATAAGAAAAAACACTTCCAGAGGATATTTTTCAGGAACATATTTCTTTTTTTTTTAAATATATTTTATTGATTTTTTACAGAGAGGAAAGGAGAGAGATAGAGAGTTAGAAACATCGATGAGAGAGAAACATCGATCAGCTGCCTCCTGCACATCCCCCACTGGGGAAGTGCGCGCAACCCAGGTACATGCCCTTGACCGGAATCGAACTTGGGACCTTTCAGTCCGCAGGCCGACGCTCTATCCATTGAGCCAAACCGGTTTCGGCCAGGAACATATTTCTTACACTTATATTTTCTAACTAGGGACTGAGGAGAGAAATTTGAGGTTGTAAAGAAGAGCTATAGAATTCAAAATAACAAAGGAGTTGCTATTTGGTTCTTTAAAAATATTTTTCTTTTCCTTTTTTTCTATTTTTCCACTAGTCTTACTTAGTTGCTGATGGTTAATATTTATGGAGGCTTCAGTGCATGATAATCACATCCCCTCATCTTTTACATTTCCCTACTTGCAGCTCTGCTTTTCATCAGTGATACAATTCTAGCTTGGGTAAAGAAGTAATGTTGAAAGGATTAAGATCCTAGAATACTCTAATTAAACAGGGGGAAAAGGGAGAGAAAAAGAACACCCACATCATTACCCTGATTTATTCAGAACAGATGAAAACACATCTACAAGAAAATAGTTTTCCCCATTTCTCTTCAGAACTAACTCATTCTACCACATTATACTCTTTATTATGTTATGATTCAAAATAACCTTATTCATTTCCTGCTTCCAATAATATGTTTTTGTGTGTGTCTTCAGTGTGTATGGAGAGCAGCTTATAATATTCATAAAGAGGAGATGTTATATTTAATACTATAGTGTTAGTCTATCCATATGAAATTACCTGTTTTTTAAAAACTGCCATTGCTTCGTTGTGTTGCTTTGTTAATGTTTCCTTTTGATTCTGAAGAGTTTCCTATTTTAAAAAATGATAAAAAGTTAAGACATAAATTCTAGCAACTCTTTCAGTTTAAACTTTAATTGGCTTCACTATGTAAATAAAAGTTAAGTATATTTGTTGCATATATAATTTCATACTCTTGAAAATGCAATTTTAAACCAATTTTATGATTTTTTATTGTTGTGGAATCATCAAACAATTATTTTGCTTCCAGCTGCTTCTTTATAAAACTAGAGACCCAGTGCATGAATTCGTGCACAAGTGAAGTCCCAAGGCTTGGCCAGCGATTGGGGCCAATCAGGGCTGGCTAGCCATGGGAGGTTGGCTGTGGGAGCGCACTAACCACCAGTGGGCAGCTCCTGCATTAAGCATCTGCCCCCTGGTGATCAGTGTGTCTCATAGCAACTGGTCACAAGGGTCATTAGGCTTTTATATACCTACTAGGGGCCCGGTGCACGAAATTCGTGCACTGGGTGTGTGTGTGGTGGGGGAGTGTCCCTCAGCCCAGCCTGCCCCCTCTCACATACTGGGAGCCCTCAGGCATTGACCCCCATCACCCTCCAATCGCAGGATCGGCCCCTCGCCCCGGCC
>NW_006283770.1:0-13757 GCF_000327345.1 Myotis davidii | reverse complement strand
CTGCTGGCACCAGTTTCCCTTCGGCACCCGGGCCCCAGGCCTTGGCTCCAGCTGCAGTGGAGAAGCCAAGCCTCTTCAGTCTTTAGTCGTCTTCAGTCTTCGTTTGGGTCAGAGCCTTCAGTCTTCGTTCCACACCCACATATGCAAATTAACTGCCATCTTTGTTGGGTTAATTTGCATACTCATCCTGATTGGCTGGCGGGCATAGCAGAATGACGCCAATTTGCATGTTTCCCTTTTATTCATGTAGATAGATACATTACTTTATTAAAATTTAAACTCTAAACATAGCTTGCTGCAATGCTTTCTTCAAGAAAATATCTTTCATCAAAAGTTATTAACATTCCTTGTACACAAGCAGAGTGTAGTTTTAGAATTTCCAAATAAACCAATTTTATGATCTAGGCACAAATGTTCATATAGCAACATATGATTCTTTAAATACAATGAAATACTACTAAGTTTTTACAAAACCATAGCTATCATAGGGCATTTAAAATTTTTTATTTTATTTTTCAGTTAGTTTACATTCAATACTATTTTGTGTTACTTTCAGCTGTACAGCTTAGTGGTTAGACAATTTTACAAAGTGTTCCCCCTGCTATTTCCAGTACCCATTTGACACTGTACATAATTATTACAATATTATTAATAATATTCCCTATGTTGTACTTTACATCCCTGTGACTATTTTGTAACTACCATTTTGTATTTTTTAATCCTTTTGCCTTTTTCTCCCAGCCCCCCAACTCCCCTCCCCTCTGGCTACCATTAGTTTGTTCTCTGTATCTATGAGTCTGTTTCAATTTTGTTTGTTTATTCTGTCCTTTAGATTCCACTAAGTGAAATCATACTGTATTTGTCTTTCTCTGATTGGCTTATTTCACTTAGCATAATACTCTCTAGATCCATCCATGCTGTCACAAATGTTAAGATTTTATTCTTTTTATGCATAAATAACATTCCATTGTATATATGTACCACCACTTTTTTATCCACTCGTCTATTATGGGTACTTGGGCTGCTTCCACAATCTGGCAATTATAAATAATGCTGCAATGAACATAAAGGTGTATGTATTCTTTCAACTTAGTGTTTTTGGTTTCTTTGGATACATAGTCAGGAGTGAAACCACTGGATCATAAGGCAATTCCACATTTAATGTTTTGAGGAGCTTCCATACTGCTTACCACAGTGGCTGCACCAACCTGCATTCCCAACAGTGCATGAGGGTTCCCTTTTCTCCACATCCTCACGAACACTTGTTTGTTGATTTACTGAGGCTAGCCATTCTGACAGGTGTGAGGTGATACCTCATTGTGGTTTTAGTTTGCATTTTTCTGATGATTAATAAGATTGAGCATCTTTTCATATGTATCTTGGCCAACTGTTTGCCCACTTTGGAGAAGTGTCCGTTTGGGTCCTTTACCCATTTTTTAAATGGATTGTTTTTATGGTGTCAAGTTGTATAAGTTCTTTATATATTTTGGATATTAACCCCTCATCTACTGTACTATGGCAAATATCTTCTCCCATTCAGTAGGTTGTCTTTTCATTGTTGATGGTTTCCTTTGCTGTGCAAAAACTTTTAGTCTGATGTAGTCCCATTTGTTTATTTTTTTCTTTTGTTTCCCTTACCCAAGGAGATATAGCAGAAAAAATATTGCTAAGAGAAATATCAGAGATTTTACTATACCACAGGGCATTTTTGAAAAAAATCCACATATATGATTCCATTCCTTTTTTCCCTTCCCTCCCCACCCTTTTTGGTAGAAGTTCTATGTTCTGTCCTTCAGATTCAAGATAACATTATATTTTTTCTTCTATTTTTATCAAATAATCCTCTTAATTTAAAACTATTAGGCCTAAAAGTAGCAACCACTTTCAAATATTTCTGTTATTTGACTCCATGTCTCTTAATATATGTTGACTAAACAATGTAAAAGTTTATCTATTGATCTCCTATTATTATAGTTTAGCTTTCTTGTACAGTCATTAACCTACATCTCCCTCTATTCTTCGAACAGTTATATAAAAATTGTGGCTTAAGTTAATAGTAATTTTGAACACTCTATGTAATTTTTATTCAATGCAGAGTCATATAAGCATATCACAATTACATTTCTACTCTCACACAACTTTTATTTCTCCAGAAGTTAGTAATTACTTTAAAATATTTTAATTCTCATAGCTAATTTTTAATAATTATCCTTTGCCGCTTGAATTCTGATTCTTTTATGTTACCTCCTGTTCCTATTTCAATATTGCCAAATAGTGAGAAGGGCCATCATAATTAATCTTTCATTATTTAGTGGTTAAGATTACCTTGGTGGAAAGGCACAAGAAGCATTATAAAAATGCGTTTAATATAGATAAGGCTAGAGAGAAAATCAGATCTAATATTCTTTTTATAAAAAAAAATTTGGTTACAGTATATAACAACAACCTAGGAACACATGTACAGTTCTGAGGATTCACTTCTTAAAAAAATATTTTGATTCCTCTAAAACATACAATATATTTCTCAGATATGAAATAGTTCAGTTTTCAGCATTATACTCAGTATTATTCTTAGTTATTTTATCAGAAAGCCTGAATAAAAATTATTCTCAATTTTTTGGAAGCCCAAATGTTAACTGTTTTAGTGGGAACTTTAATATTCTGAATATGTTTAGAAAATTTAAAAATTAACTTTGCAATCAAAGATTAGAATACATTTAAAAACAATTGCTAAGAATGCTAATCTGAGAAAAAAAAATATACTCACATTTTGCCATTTAAGTTCTTGTGTCTCCACAATAATTTTACCAATCTGCTCTTCATATTGAATTTCTGCTTCCTACATCAAAAAGAAGAAAGATGTTAGGGAAATTAAGACCTTAAATCTTCCAGTTTTAGCTCTTTCTATAGAGATAAAAAGAGCATGTTCTAACCCTTACAACAAGAAAAAAGCTGAACAAATTGCAAATTTACTTACCTGAGACATAAACTACTGAGTACTGATAAGAAACCTCAGCTAAAAGATCTTAATAAATTGCTAAAGACAGAATGTGGGCTAGTGTAAGATTGTGAATCCCCTGAGGGGCCCCAAAGTAAGGAAGTTTATACCTTCTACCAGGCTTTTTTTTTTTTCTTCTAGGAAGCCCACTAGATACTTACAGGGAAGGATGGGGAAAATCCTGAGAAAGCTTTCTCTGGTGGTACTGGCTGGGAAGAAGAGCAATTATAAGTCACCTTCTCTATTTCCCCTCCAGACCAAAAACCTTAATCTGTTGGGGAAAGAACAAAAACAAAACACAACAAACCCACAAAACAACAGCACTAAAGCTAAGGACACTAATGGAACTGACCCAGGGGAAGGGAACTAACAGCCACAACTGAAAACTCTACCTTCCTTATCTCCCCTAAGGAACAAAAGTCTAATCTACAGAGGGAAGGGCAATAAAAACTGCAGCACGAGAGCACCCGTGGAAACCCACTGCAGGTAGGAGAGAAGAAGGCTAGGAAAATAAAACAGCTCTAGGAGCAGGAATACAGGCTACATTCAGCATTAAATATGAGGGAGGGATCAAAACTCTTGTGAAGACCCCACCCTGATAATCAGCCTTAATAAGAACATCAGAGAATGCCCTGTTCTCCCACCTACTATAACCACCCCCACTAACAAGAAGAGGGGCTGCAAAGACAGACTCTCTGGGAAGCAGCACAAAGGAAAGGAAAAGGCCCAAAGTCAGACAGGAAGCAGTTATGTAGAAACTCCCTTTGATTCTGTTTAAAATAATGTAATACTCCAGAATTAGTCCACACCATAACACAAGGTACCACTGGAGAAATCTAAAGCTTCCGTTGAAAACTTCAACAGGCAGACTTGAAAACTGCCTGGTTGACTACTGAAGGTGTGCCACACACACATGCAGGGAGCCCTTCTGCAAAGACTGGGAGATGTGTGCTTTTTCCCTTTGGCCCCATGTATTTAGGGAAATCTCTGTCAAGCAAAGCTGATAAGCTAAAAAAGCACAATGATGACTTCAATAGCCATAAATTACAAAAAGTGCAACCTTTACAAAATTATTTCAGAAATGTCAAAAACAGCCGAAACTGGTTTGGCTCAGTGGATGGAGTGTCGGCCTGCGGACTGAAAGGTCCCAGGTTCGATTCTGGTTAGGGGCATGTGCCTGCTTTGCTGGCACATCTCCAGTGGAGGATGTGCAGGGGGCAGCTGGTCGATGTTTCTCTCTTGTCGATGTTTCTGAATCTCTATCTCTCTCCCTTCCTCTCTGTGAAAAATCAATAAAATATATTAAAAAAAAAAAGAAATGTCAAAAACAAATAATGACAAGCAGCAGTCTTGGTGAGAAAGAGAAAACTGATTTCTAGGGTTGCCACGTATTCAAAAGGGTCATGTCTAGTTTTAAACAAAATATTACAAGGCATGGAAAACAACAACAACAGGAAAATGTGATCCATACACAGGAAAGAAATGAAGAGGAACTGTCCTTGAGCAATTACAGATGACGAACTTACTAGACAAAGACTTTAAATGAACAATTTTAACTATGCTCAGAGAGCTAAAAGAAACCATATACAAAGATACTGCAGCCATTAAAAAGTTTATAAGAAATGCTATGAACAAGGTCATGCTCTTAAATTTGACAAGTTACAGAAATATACCAATTCTTCAAAAACCATAAAACTACCAAACCTCAACCAAGGTGATATAGACAATCTAAATAGCTCTACAACCATTAAGTTAATAGCTCCTAAATAAAGAAGTTTCCAGGCCAGGTGGTTTCATTGAAGAACTCTACCAAATATTTCAAGACTAGAGGCATGATGCATGAAATTCGTGCAAGAGTGGGCCTTCCTTCCCCTGGCTTCCAGCACAGGCTTCCCTCTGGCACCCGGGACTGGGCTTCCCTCGCAGCCCCAGCTTCATCTGGAAGGTTGCCCGGAAGCTCATCTGGTCTAATTAGTGTATTATGCTTTTATTATTATAGATAAATTAACACTACGTTCACACAGACTCTTCCAGAAAAATACAACAGGAACACACTGCAACTCATTTTATAAGACCTATTTACTGTGACACCAAAACCAAACATAGATAATACAAAAAAATTAAACTAAAACCAATATCTCTGAGAAGTTTTGACAAAAAGAAATTCTCAATACCATATTAGCAAATGAAATCCAACAATGTCTAAAAAATTATACACCATGATCAAGTAGAATATTTTTTAAATTATTTTTATTAATTTCAGAGAAAGGAAAGGAGAGGGAGAGAGGGGTAGAGACATCAATGATGATAATCACTGGTCAGCACTTTTTGATTAATTTAATCTTAGGTTTAATTTTATGAGGTGAGTATTCTTATCATCACCATTTTATAGATGAAGAAACTGGGTTAGCAAGAGGATAAGTAACTTGCCTAAAGTCACATACTAGGTAAACCTAGATGATCTGTCTCCAGAGTCTCCTTAACACGTATTATATTACCTTTAAAAGACCATGGGTTCTGTAGAACAATATGGATTATGATTTATGTATCACACATATTTCCTTCAAGAACTTCAGAATTTAATCTTCATATTCTACAAAAGTTAGAAAACCACCCTAATTATATTAACTATTTTAAACATGTAAGTATATTCTGATTGTTTGTTAGAACATGTCAAAAAAACTAGATTTGTTGAATGAAAAATAGAATTTTAAGAATTGCTGTATATGTTTTAATATTAATATTTTTCTATTTTAGAAATCACTGTAATAGATTAAGTTAGCTAATATGAAAACAGTAGTTTAAATACTACTTAGGAAAGAGGTTTTTAAAAATATGAACTTTTAGGCTCTCCCCTATATATCAGATTTTTTAATCTAGAATACTTTGTAGCTAATCAAACCAAGAAACTATCTGAAAGAGTGATTAGTATTTTATTAAAGAACATGTGAAACTGAATTGGGCAATTTCGTAGGAGGTGGATTATGAGTTTGAAAAAGAAAATAAAGTACCCGTTACAGTTTTGGCTGCTTGGACATGTGCCTGCTGTACATACTATGTCCCTAAATCTGTTCAGGGTCAAGAATTGCAGAGGTCTGACCAATACACAGCCCATCTTGTAAAACTACAGCCTGAAGCAAGCACTTTTTAAAAAGCATGACACTTTCTAAAGGTTATAAAGAGTAAATAAACCATCAAATTACTCCTCTTTTATTGTTTTTATAAAACACTTAAATCCTTGTAGTCCTAAGGCAGCTAATAAAAAATAAACACTTTTAAGGTTCGATATTCTTGGATACTTTATTGAAGTTACAGATGGGATTTTCTCACCAAATTTAATATTTTTTTATTCATTAACAATTTAATAAGAACTTTTATTAATAACTTTTGAAAGCTGCTTAAAGAATGCATGGAAAATAAAAAGTTCCAAAAAAGTAAATATTTTTTAATAGAAAGCATGAAGTAAATTTAAAATCCTAAAATAGTAGAAGAATATTATAATGTTACTTTCAGCAATGTGAATAACACTCATTGTATCAGCTTTCCATGCAGTATAAACACATACATTCTACAAATCATTATAATCACAGAGCGGTATGATTCCACTCATAGCATAACTAATTTTAAGGGACACTGAAGTGCTGCTTTACCACATATTATACCATTAAGTGCCATTTTCTTTCACGATTTCCTTAGCAAATCATTGCTATTCTAGAATACTCAAATTTCCATTGGCTTTTATTTATTGCTAATGTAAAATTCCAAAATTTACTTCTGTTTAGATATTTAATAAATTTAAAGTGTCCTTTCTCTAAACTCCCATAATGGTTTCTTCATAATCCATAATACACACTATTTGAGAGTATAGTGATTGATTTGTACAGTATGTTTTGACTATTAAAATTTAAACTCTTTTAGAGCAAGACTGAGTAGTTTTTCAAAGGTTATCAAATAAATGCATATTTTAAAGTTTGAAAGTTCTGTGATAGAAGTCTTTCATTCCCATTGTATAGATAATCTAGCTTAAAAATACTTAAAAATCTGGTTTATAAACTTTCAATCCACTACCAATATTTAGGATCTAATAGATTTTACATTAAAGTCTTTTTAAAAAAATATATTTTTATTGATTTCAGAGAGGAAGAGAGAGAGAGAGAGAGAGAGAGAGAGAGAGAGAGAGAGAGAGAGAGAGAGAGAGAGAGAGAGAGAGAGAGAGAGAGAGAGAGAGAGAGAGAGAGAGAGAGAGAGAGAGAGAGAGAGAGAGAGAGAGAGAAACATCAATGATGAGAATCATTGATTGGCTGCCTCTTGCACTCTCCACCCTGGGGATTGAACCTGCAACCTGGGCATGTGCCCTGACTAGGAATCAAACAATGACCTCCTGGTTCATAGGTCGATGACCAACCAACTGAGCCATGCCAGCGGGGCTACATTAAAGTCTTCAATAATTGGAAGAGCTAACAGGTTCAGGACCCATTGTTTTCTATAATGGCAACAATTTTCTGAAGACATAGGTTCTCCAGTTCAATACAATTCCTACCCTATTCCCATCATATGCCCTACCTGAATCCAAAGGAAATTGAATTTGTGACCCTTCTGCTATTGTTCATCTCTACTCATCAGTTATTCTGTCTATCAGATAAAGGAATTTACCAGAAATGGTGTCTAACTTCTAAAAAGCACACATTATGAATTCAACATAAACTTTTTTTGTTGATTCAGATTGTTTATCTGTAGATAATTATAATTTAAAATTCTTTTCCCCCAATAAAATATTGTAATTGCCAAATTAGATCCATAATGGAAAAAATGAGTAAAGTCCCCTCTCTCTTTTGCTAATTCCAGCATAGGTAAGTAGTAAAATGTAGTTCAATTGAGTAATAAATCTCTTTCTTTGACTTTATTACCTATTGTGTTCACTTCTTTGAAGAAACTTTACTATTTAACCCTCTACTATATTGACCAAGTTTATGTTGACTGCATTATTCATTCTAGTTAACTTATTAAATATATATTAATGGAAGAACATTAGACAAGGAGCAAAGAGATCAGAATATCAGTCTCTTAAAATTCTCTGGATTTTAGGTTGGACAACAGTGATGGAGAACCTTTTGAGCTCGGGGTGTCAGCATTTTGAAAAACCCTAACTTAACTCTGGTGCCATGCCACATATAGAAATTTTTTGATATTTGCAACCATAGTAAAACAAAGATTTATATTTTTGATATTTATTTTATATATTTAAATGCCATTTAACAAAGAAAAATCAACCAAAAAATGAGTTCGTGTGTCACCTCTGACACGCGTGTCAGGTTTGCCATCACTGGACTAGAAGCTATCTCTGGCCACTTCTACCTCTAAAATTCTAAAATTTCATGATCCTTCAAAAAGACTGATTATTTAGAATACATCTCTAAGATCATACAGAAAATGAAAGCAAAAAGAGATGATTCTGACAATTGCCATTCACCTATTCACTAGGGGCTAAGAAAGTGAGGCAGTTCTACCAGCAGTTTTCTGAGGATTGACTTAGTGTTCAGGACCCCGCAAAGACAAGGGATTTTGGAAAATATTCCAGGATTTTAGTTGGAAGTCCAAAGAGCTACACTCTTAGAGGGTGGAAATAAACTAGCCCTTACAAAAATGGTAACTGAGCCTCCAGTGACCTCAATCTCTGATAGGTAAGATGATCTGCCCATCCTTACTTCCAGAAGCAAAGTAAACCTCTCTAGAGGAAGATAGCATGTAAAGCCTCCAATTTTCTTTGCAATTTTTCATACACAAAGTCATTTAATCAAAATTCACTCTACATCTCAGAAAATAAGGTCAAATAACAAAAATTGTGAGAGAAAAAACAGATAGTAGAAATGGATCTACAAGTCCAGATATCAGAGTTTATAGCCATAGACATTAAGATATATAAAATATGCTCAAAAATATATAATAAAATGAATTTCAGCAGAGAATTGAAAATTACAAAAGAACCAAACAAATTTTAGAACTGAAAAATACAAGAAATAAAATTAAGAGCTCAATAGCTTGAGTATGTCAGCCGATTAAATAAGTGGAAGAGAATATTAGTGAACTAAAAGGACAGAAGAAAATAATCACATTAAAACATGAACAGAAAAAGGAAAATATAGACAAAAAACCAGTAATGATATAGGAGATGTGAACAAGATTAACAAAGTTGGCCAAATTCATATTCATAGAACACTACACCCAAGAAATAGAGAACACATATTATTTTCAAGTTCATCAATGTTGGAATATTTACCAAAATTGATTATTTGCTTGACTAGAAAGCAAAGCTCCACAAATACTAAGTGACTGACATTATATAGAGCGTATTATCTGATACAGTAGAATTATGCTAGAAATCATTTTTTTAAAGCTAACAAAAATAACATTCTCAAATATTTGAAAAGCAGTATTTCTAAATAACTCATGGGTTCAAAAAGAAATTCTAATGAAAATTAGAAAATAATTTGAACTGAATGATAATGAAAATAAAATATGTAAAAATTGTGTGACCAGCTAAAACCATGCTGAGAGACGTTTACAGCTTTAAATACTTCGTTAGAAAAATAAAGTTAAAATGAACTAAATATCCATCATCAAAACTTCAAAAAGAACAGAAAATTAAGTAAAATAAAGAATAAAGCTAAAAGAGATCAATAAAATACACAATAGAATCAGAAAAGCCAAATTTAATTTCTTGATAATACTAACACAATTGATAAACCCTTAGAGAGAATGATCCAAAATTCCTACTCATTCATAAAATCTCTGTATATCATTATACCTGACCACCATCTTTTCATTAAGGAAGGATAATCTCTATTCCAAAGACTATAAAATTATTTCATATATTTTCTAGTATTTGTATATTTTTTCTTTACATTTTATATTTGTACTAGTGGCCCGGTGCACAAAATTCGTGCACGGGGGAGGGGGGTGTTCCTTAGCCTGGCCTGCACCCTCTCCAATCTGGGACCCCTCGAAGGATGTCCTACTGCTGGTTTATACGGATCAGGCCTAAAACGGCAGTTGGACATCCCTCTGGCAATCCAGGACTGCTAGCTCCTAACTGCTCACCTGCCTGCCTGCCTGTCCCTAACCATTCTGCCTACCAGCCTGCTTGCCCCCAAGTGCCCCCGTGCCCGTGTGATTGCCCCCACCTGCCTCCCCTGCCAGCCTGCTCACCCCCAACTGCCCCCCTGCTGACCTGCTCACTCCAAACTTCCCCACGCCCTGCTGTCCTGATCACCTCCAACTGATCCCCACTGATGGCCTGCTTGCCCCCAACTGGCCCCCCCGGTCTGCTTACCCCCAACAGCCCCACCCCCCACCAGCCTGATCACCCACAACTGCCCTCCCCTCTTGGCCTCTAACTGCCTGCACCTCGGCCCCACCACCATGGCTTTGTCCAGAAGAACATCCGGAAGGTCACCTGGAAGGTCTCCCAGTCTAATTAGCATATTACCCTTTTATTAGTATAGATAGAGGCCTGGGCATGGGTGGGGGCCGGCTGGTTTGCCCTGAAGGGTGTCCTGGAGCAAGGTGGGGGTTCCCTTGGGGGGTGGGATGGCCTGGGTGAGGGGCCTATGGTGGTTTGCAGGCCAGCCATGTCCCCATGGGGTGAGAGTCCCCACTGGTGGGGTGTGGCCAGCCGGGGTGAGAGGCTGAAGGCTGTTTTCAAGCTGGCCACACCCCCTTCAGGGTGGGATCCCCACTGGGGTGCCTGGCCAGCCTGGGTGAGGGGCTGATGGCTGTTTGCAGGCTGGCCACAGCCCCCAGAGACTTAAGCTCCCAGGCCCTCTTTTTCTTTTTTTTTTCAGCACCTCCTTGAGCGGAGGGAAGCAGGTATCTGGGATTTATTTACCTTCTATAACTGAAACTTTGTAGCCTTGAGTGGAGGCCAGGGTGGGCGGGAAGCTTAGTTTCCTCCATCATCGGGGGCAACCCAACCTCCTGCTCGCTCCAGCTCCATGGCCACCGCCATCTTGGTTAATTTGCATACTCGCTCCTGATTGGCTGGTGGACGTGGTTTGTGGATGTTGTGGAGTGACACAATTTGCATGTTTGTCTTTTATTAGTGTAGATGTGAAGTATATATGAGTTGTCCAAGTGCCATGTATTGACTTCCTTCCTTTCCCCACTGGATTTATTCTTTTACTGATCTATTTGTTCCTGCAACAATATCACATTTTTAATTATTACAGTACTAGAGGCTCAGTGCACGAAATTTGTGCACTAGTGGGGGTGTCCCTCAGCCTGGCCTGTGCCCTCTCACAGTCCAGGAACCCTGCAATCATTCACCCAGCAGAGGGAGGCCCCACCCACCCAGCGCAGCACCGCCAGGTAGCATGGGCCTCCCTCTTTGGGTGATTGCAGAACCCCCCGATTGACTGTCCCACTGGCCAGTGGCCTGGGCCTCCATCTGTGGGATGATCATGGGGTGATGGTGGGCCCCCCCCCACCGACCAATCGCATCGCACACGCTTTAGCTGGTCTGGCGACAGTACATGTCATTGCGTGGTCGTCTTGAAGGTCATTTTGCTGTTTGGCCATTTAGCCAATTTGCATATTATGCTTTTATTATTATAGATTGGAGAAGCCTTTAATATCTGATAGAGAAAGCAGCAATTCTTTTTTTTAAGTTTCTATCTATACTCATGCATTTTTTTCTAGCTAATGACATATGGCATATAACATTGTATTAGTTAAGGTGTATAACGTGTATATATTAATATATTTTCTTATATATATAACTTTAGAATCATTCTGCCAAATTCTAAAAAACATCTCACTGGTTTTTTTATTGGCATAGCACTAAATTTTAGAGTCCTATCTTGGTCTGTTTAGGCTGCTACAACAAAATGCCATAGGCTAGGTGATTTATAAACAACAGAAACTTATTTCTTATGATTCTGGAGACTGGAAATATGAAATCAGGGTGCCTACATGGTCAGGTTCTGTGTCTGGTGAGAGCAGCTTCCCTGTTCATAACTTCATGCAACAAAAAGGGCTAGAGCTCTGTTGGGCCTCATGACCTAATTACCTACCAAAGCCACTAATTCCATCATACTGGAAATTAGGTTTCAACAAATGTATAGTGGGGGGGACACAAACATTCAGATCATAGCAGATCCTTTAAAAAAAACCTCTAGAAATGAAAAATGTAATCCTGGAAAATAAAAACTCTCATCAAGGTTAGATAGCAGGAAAAAAACATTTGAAAAGACAATTAGGAAACAACAAAATGAATTACACATGCAATAAATGAAAAAATATAAAAACTATAAAAGAGTTAAGAGTCATAAAAGATAGAATGGGCCATGACCGTTCAGTGGAGAGAGCGTCGGCCTGCGGACTGAAAGGTCCCGGGTTTGATTCCAGTCAAGGGCATATACCTTGGTTGCAGGCCATCCCCAGTGGGAGGTGTGCAGGAGGCAGCTGATCTATGTTTCTCTCTTATCGATGTTTCTATCTCTCTCTCCCTCTCCCTTCCTCTCTGTAAAAAAATCAATAAATTATATTTTTTTTTAAAAAAGAGAATGGTATGATCTAATATGCTACCTAAGGGGAGTTCCAGAACAAGGTAAGAGAAGAAAAGAAATAAGGGAAGGAACACTCAAAAAGATCACAGCTAAAAATTTTCCTACAAAAGGAGTCCCAAGAAACATTGAACAGCTTTGAACAATATCGATCTCCTGCTAAAATTTTTATACTAGATGTCTCTTTCCTAAAAATTTCAGTTATCACTTTAAAGCTAAGAATATTTTATTCTTTGAACTCAGAATACTTACTATATACATTTATTTTGTCAATTGTGTGTTATCTTGTTTCATCATTTAATCATTTCATAGGTACCTAACTCATAACCTTAACAAAAATGTAATCTCCTAAAGAATAGTTTTTTAAATCATCCATAGTGTCTAACTATAGTGCTATCTATGCATTCCAAGGTACTCAACAAATATTAGCTGATTTATCAAGTATTTAACAATCTGAAAATCTACTATATGTTTTGCTTTGGTTTATAAATTCTTATTTCCCATTCCCTGATGTCAACTAAATTTATCCTTTTCTCTTTTGCTTCATTATTTGGACTGTATTTCTTCTTTCTAAATAAGAGGTTATTTTGTTAGTCTTTTTTTTCTTAAACCAAAAATTAAACTGGAAAAATCCAGTTCTCTATTAAAATAGCACTTTAAAAAGGTACTTACCCTTCGCATACGTAATTCTTCTAATGCTTCCAGTAAACTAGTTCTGAAATCTAACAGCTGAATGGAAAACAATGTCTCCGAAGAACTTTGAAGAGCAAAGGTAGATGATGAGGAGTCCATCTTAAAATCATTCTCCATGTTGACATTTATCTTCTATAATGGAAAAAGAAGCATTTTTCTAGGTTTTCAAGTAAAAGCACAGTTACCATAAAAATATAACAACTGGTATCCTTTAATTCTCCAGGGCTAATAGTGAATAAGTTTGTCATTACTCCTATTCTGATCTTCATATACAAAGCATTTAGCAAAACAATGATTGAATTTCGTTTCTCTGTGGCTGATCTTTTCTGTTACTCTAGTTACCTCGAGGACTAAATCTCCTGCCCCTCCCACCTGTCTTCTAAAGGCTGGGTTCCTAATGTAGCAGGCAAGGTTTGGCCCTTCACTAATTGTTATACACCAAAGCTGAGATAAACATCGTGCCTCCTACTAGAACAGTGATGGCGAACTCATTTTTTTGGTTGATT
>NW_006283769.1:2075131-2080417 GCF_000327345.1 Myotis davidii | reverse complement strand
GAATCTATAATTATACCTTATTTGCCTATTTTAAGTACAGCTAAAAATATTTCTAAAAGCAGTAAAGCAAATGTGCCTTAGCCATTTAAATAGTTTAAAATTTTCAATCGTGGTTAACATTACAAGAAAACTATTCAAATTGACAGTATTGTCCAACTAGTTTATGGCCAATAAGGTAGTGTTAGATGTGTTATAAATGTCAAAAAGAAACTGGATTTTGAAGGTTTGACTAAAAGAAAAATCTCATTAATAATTTTATATGGATTACATTAACATGATAATATTTTGGTTATGTTGGGTTGAATAAAATATATTGTTAGGTTAGTCTGTTTCTTTTTTTTTAATGTTGCTGCTTGAGAATTTTAAATCTACATTTGTAACTCATTTTTATTGGACAGTGCTGGCCTAGATCATTCAAGTTTTAATCAAGTAATCTCTTTCATGACCAAAAATGAATCTATGAAATTATAATAATTTTGAAGGCCCTGTGCCCTTTCGAAATCCGGGACCCTCGGGGGATGTTGGAGAGCTGGTTTTGGCCTGATCCCTGCAGGCCAGGTCGAGGGACCCCACCGATGCACGAATCCGTGCACCAGGCCTCTAGTATGCATATAAGATCTTTGGTTAATCTCTTCCCACCCTCCCCCTTCCCCCTTCACTCTGAGACTCATCAGTCTGTTCCATGTTTCCATGCCTGTGGTTGCCACTCCAGCATTGAGCATCTGCCCCCTGGTAATCAGTGCGCATCATAGCTACCAGATGGTCGGACGGTTGCTTAGGCTTTTATATACTAGTATATAGATGGAGGGAAACATAAAAATACAGTTTCCTAATCATTCTATTACATAGCATCATTTACATAATGTTTCTCCATTAACATAATATTACTGCTTCTCTATTTTTCTATTTCTGCCCTATAGGAACCTTCTGATTCCCCAAACAGGTTCTTCCAAACCTTCCCGGATCAACCTAGTGTTGTCTCCTCTATGTCTTTCTGCTCACAATGTTCCCTTTGTCTAGTAGGGTGCCCCCGCTGCATCATCTCCACCTCAGCCTGCCAAGATGTAACTCAACATACTAGTTACAATGGTTTTCCCCAACAGCAAGTGGTGTCTCCCATTTCTTGACCCTGGCAGTTACTCTGTCCCCTGTACCAGCCTTTCTCAGACAGTGCCTCTTCTAATGCTGGGACTGCCAGAGTTACAACAGGGGAATGCTGAGTTAAGTGCAGTCAAATTGGTCTCTTTAACCTCAGGATTTCTTAGGGCTCTTAATAGCTTAATCTGGGTTGAGAACTTTTAAATAGCCATTTGGTACACAGCATTGCCCAGACCTTTTTGACAATGGAATGCTTTATTTTTCTCTCTCCACATTTCACAAAATTGAGTTCCTAGCAACACTCTTTGAGAAATAATGCACATGCCATTAATCAGCACATACTCTCATGTGATTTTTTCCTCTTGATGATAGCTGTTATATAAATCTTATATCTCTACGTAAATTTTCAAAGTTTTATTTCTTGTTTCCTAACATATACTGAATGCGATTTTTTCAAAGCCAGAAATCTTCTTGGTTGGCACTGTGCAAAATTACGAATTACCTGTTGATTTAGCTTAATATATTAAGTGATCATGCTACATGTGTATCAGCCCTGTTAATGATAATGGCAATACTAATTGGACATTAAGTAAGCAAAGCCCTATAGTTCTTACCGTTGTGCAGTACTTTCAGATTTAAACTCTAATCGGTGGGAGAAGTTCAGGGCAGCCTGCAACCTGTTCAGTATACAATAGTACAGCAGCACAAAACAAAGCCAATAAATAAGTTTGGTATTTCTTTGCAGGCAAAGAGGGTAAAGTCATTAAAAAATATAACCGGGGAGCCCACACAAGATTAGAAAATGATAGCGAAATAGAGAATTTACAGTAACAAGTGTACTAGGGAGAAGGAAAGACAAGGATGAATAATAAAGGACCACCAGAAGTATTTTTATTGCAATCAGATGACACCAATAGGAGAAAAAAAAACCCTTTCATAAAATATTGGTTAGGTCATATGTTAACTAACTCATTCTTTTCAAAATTATTCACTCGGTGGCCAAATTCCAAAGCCTAATTGATTCATTACTATTATACACACATGCATTGTCTAATCAAAATTCGAATACAAATGGCCCCTGAGTTATACTTTATCGTGGTGTGAAAGCTATAGGCGTTCATTAGAAACAGTACTTCAAGGTTTGAATTTTTATCTTTTCCAGACTAGTGACTAGCCTATCCCATTCTACCCTTTATGCCCCTATGGATGTCAGTCCTTTCTCTGCCCTGATTCTTGTTTTATTCATAAGATGAGTGAAGGAGACCGAAAAGACTGTATTTTATGCCTCGTTATACAGGGTATCCCCAAAAAATGTATACACATTTTGAATAATTATTCATTCCAGTGGGTTCAAGCTGAAAAGAAAGAAACATCAATTGAGTTATCAGCTGCTGAAGTGTGTATACATTTTTTAGACACCCTGTATTTCTGGTGCCTGGTATAATTCACTTGTTATTTGGAGAAACCCCAACCATGGCATCAAGCATTGTGTTGACCCAAAAGAGTAGTAGCTGTTTTGTTTAGTACCATCTCAGAAGTCGATTGTATTTCAGAACCTAAATTTCCCTTAATCCAGGATGCATATTCTTCATGACTTCTTCTATATTGTAAAATATATTAATCAACTGACCAACAGGTGTTTATTTACAATCCGTTCACTATGTTTGGGGACAGGTGCTTTGGGAGGGTAGAGAGGAAGTAAAAAACTTTCTTCCTTTATCTTCAGGATTGAGAAGAAAAGACAACACGTTACTAGAAAACAAATGGAGAGTGAGTGTTAAGTTCTGGGGCACATATACTCCACGTCAGAAATGGGAATTGAAAACGGGCTGGAATAGCTAAGGAAGTATGCAAAAGGAAAGGCAACTTTGCAGGTTGTTAAAGCCAGAGGCATGGTGTACATTATGTTCTAGGAGACATCAGAGAGCCCCTGAAGATTTCTGAGGAAAGGGGCCACAGGTAAATCCTGTGGTAGCATCAGACTCACGTAGCCCAACCCGGAAATAGACAGGAGTTGGGGAGAGGCTGCGTAAGCAAAACCAAGTCAGAGACTGTGGACTTCAGCCCAAGTTGGAAGGATGCCAGTCTCTCTAGGGCAGTGGTTCTCAACCTTCTGGCCCTTTAAATACAGTTCCTCATGTTGTGACCCAACCATAACATTATTTTCGTTGCTACTTCATAACGGTCATGTTGCTACTGTTATGAATCATCATGTAAATATCTGATATGCAGGATGGTCTTAGGCGACCCCTGTGAAAGGGTCGTTCGACCGCCAAAGGGGCCGCGACCCACAGTTTGAGAACCGCTGCTTTAGTTGTTCTCCACCCGAAAAGGGGAACGTCTCTGCACCTTAGAGACCACTGACTTTATCTTAACGTTCTCAAGGCTCAGCAGGTGCTTCCTCAGTGCTCATATTGCAGCATTTGCTAAGTAGAGAAGTCTGAGATCACTGTATGTATATACTGTATGTGTACATGCTTCTGTTTCTCTTTTTTCCTTTTAATCACTGTAGCCTCAGCCCTATCCTGTTTCATCTTATAGTTCTTGGGCTATGATATCGAGAATTTCACAGTCTTTCCAGAGTCAGCCACTATAAGTTAGTCCGTGGACAGATCTGTGTTCACTCTCTGTGTCCAGAGTTTCCTTCAGAAATACCCAGAAATTCATGTCTTTCCCAGCTCCACTCACTGTGGAATGAGTAGTTCCCCTTCATTTGTCAAAAGTAAAAGGAGTATCAGTGTCAATAAACATCTGCTTAGTGAGAAATAATTTGGAGATTAGAGTCAAATGGTAATGTCAGAAATATTAATTCTCGTCAAATGAGTAGAAAAAAAAATAATGTGTCATTTATTTTTATTTAGGCTATTGCATTTAAATTGTTTTTCATTCCTATCTTTTCTTGTTAATCACTTGTTGTTGTTGTTTTTAGCCTTCAATTAAAAGTTTTCCTATGGTTGGGCAGATGGTAATCATACAAATAGTTACACAGCCTGGCTGCACTACTAAAAATACAGTTTCCTAATCATTCTATTACATCGCATCATTTACATAATGTTTCTGGCTGCACTGCACTTGGAAATGAATTCTCATTTGAGCCATAGAAAATAAGTTATAGCATTGAAAAATGGTGATTGTGAGTATTAAGATAACAGACAACTGGGGACCCAAATTGGATTGAGATAAGACATACGCGATACAGACATAGTCCAGAAAGTTTGTGATATACTCATCTTTCCAATAAATATAAATAATTAAATTGATGTTAAAATAACTTGTAATTTTTACCGTGTACTGATGGGAGCCTTTTATTATGACTGTAAATGGGGAAAAATGAAAGAATTTATAAATAACTGTGGAACCACTTTCTTCCTTGACTAATAGGTAAAAGGGCTTTTACTTTTTGATTTGTAAACAAAAATACGGTTCTAGTTTTATTTTAAATTTGACATTAATTTGGAGGGACGTCTTCAAATATATTTTTTATTGAAATAAATGAAGCCAAATGGATACTGCCAGAAGATGACTCAGAATTGGGTATATTTTAGAGTCATTTCATCACAGCTGTCTAGCTAATTGGCTTTTTGGCTGCTTGATTCATAAACATACCGTTTGATAGTGAAGTAAAATTAATTTTTCTGTCCTTTTCCGTGCAGCATTTATATTTTCACATTTCAAATGAAGTTAGGATCCTATCAATATAATTTTTTTAAAAAACCGGCTTGCTGAACAGTTTTACAAAAACACCGACCTCTCTTTTCTAAAACTAATTAATAATAGTAAATACACATTTTCGCCTTCTCATACTAACAGTCCCCTAGATTGCACCTATTTATAGGGAAATGGAGTTGAGGGTATTAAATGTGTTGTTCTCTGTGTAGAGAAGAAAAAGAAAAAACAAATGGGGCCGCTGTGGACTTTGGTGCTGTTTTTATCAGTGACACCGTGGGCTCCTCCTTAGAAAAGAACAATGTAAACAAACATTTGGGCAGTGAAATGCAACAAAGAGCTATCAGCTACCAGGACACACTGGAGAACTTCTTGGCAATCCTAAACGGAAGTGTAGGTGCCCAGGCAAACAGGAGGCAGCAGATTTGCCACGTTGTTTGCTCTTGCCTACACAACGGCCACACTGGAAATTCCCTGGGCTAATTTTCTCTCTGTGCCCAACTAGATGTTCACCGGCAGTAG
>NW_006283769.1:2072266-2074848 GCF_000327345.1 Myotis davidii | reverse complement strand
AAAACAGGACAGGTGAAGCCTTTCTTCATATATTTCCTCTGTTAGTGCCTCACTGTAAAAAGCATGGTCAATGGGTGGCTCAGTTGGAGTGCTGTCCCGTACATCAAAAGGTTGCAGGAGGGGCAACCTCTCTCTTTCTCTCTCTCTCTCTCTCTCCCCCCTCTCCCTCTCCCTCTCCCTCTCCCTCTCCCTCTTCCTCTCTTCCGCTCCCTCTCCCTCTCCTTCTCCCTCTCTTCCTCTCTTTCTCACTCTTCCTCTCTGTCTCTCTCTCCCTCTCCCCCTTTTCTCTAAATCAGTAAACATATTCTCAGGTGAGGATTATTTTAAAATAATAAAAAAAGCATGGTCAGTGGGAAAATCACAAGTTCAGGCCTACAAGTGAGGATGTTAACTAGCCTAAAGTCTGTCCTACATCCTGCACTCATCATTGAGATATTAGACCTACTCACCAAATAGCCTTGTCTTCCTGAAGGACAGTGTGGTTGGCTCTTTGCCACATCCCTTCTAAGATAGTGCTACTCTGCCCTCAAGAGGATCAAGACAGGGAGCCTGTATGGTGACTCAGTGGTTTACTGGTGGGGGCAGAAAGAAACCCAAAGGCAGCATCTTTCAGTAGGATCAAGCTAAATGGGGGGTAGCACTGTGAGTAAACATTTTAGGGAAAGGGTCCTCACTTATACTAATGCAATCAGAATTGTGGGTATCCCATGTTGAGGGGACTCCATAAAGAGGATACATCTGGTGGTGTTTAACATTTTGGGGTATAAATATATGGCCGACAAATAAGCAAGCCTTAAGAGAACTGGAAATGTTTATTAATCTCTGGGGAAGGGCTGCTACCCAGTTGGCTCAAGAATGGCATCACTCAAAGGTTTCAGATTCAAGGCCTCACACAGCTCTCTAGGCAAGAAATTTGGCAGAAATGCTGGAAAGCTACAAAGAAAAACTCTCCAATATTTACCATATGATTTGTATTCTGCAGTCATTTCCAGTTTCAATGGCAACGGTGGAAAGGAAAGGGTGGACTCAGGTTGCAGGAATCGCGCGCTTCATGAGGGGCTTGGATATCTAACGCACATTTTTATGAAAGGCCCGACGCCAGGAGTGTACAACTGCAGACCTTTTTATATTAAAACTCGCAGAACAGACAAATTACCTTCTGGCCAAAGACCATCAGAAAACTCAGTTTTGAAGGGGAGCCATATTCCTTCTGATAAAAAATAAATAGAATTTTCTGCTTGAACCCCCTCTGTAAGTCACCATTATTTCTGGCTATATTTGTCAATTATGGAGACGTGACTATTCTGTTGCAGCGTGTAATAATAGAGCTATTACGGCAAAATAAAATGATGAAGTGAGTACATTTCCGACCACCCAGGGGTTGTCGTGTGTCTGTTTAGTTTTTAATGTTTATAGAAACAGCCCTGCTCTGTGGAAAAGGAATTCAAGGGATTCAGCCAACAGGGAAAAAAGACTTGCTTAATTTTCACTTGACTGCATTTCTTAATTATAGAGAAAAAAATTATAGAGCACTTATTCTGTATTAATAGGATTCTTTTGTCATGTTTATTTCTGTATTTTTATTCTTGGTTTATCTTAAAATAGAGTTTAAAGCTAGAAATTAAAGTATCACTATTAAATGAGCTGTCATTACCCTATAAGTGTTAAAAATGATCATATTTTATTTTATCATTTTAAACTTGCCCCAAAAGAGTGCTCATGGCTTAATATTTGGTTGGAGTTCATCATTCTAACCTTCTGATAATTGGCCATATAACAGGCCAAACCATGCTTAGGGCACCGTGTGAAGGTGCAACGTAAATTTTTAAAAATCACACCTTTCCTACTACCAAGGCAACCTACTTAACATTTCTTCCAGTATTTACCAGAATTCTTGGTGCATAGCAAGGAAAACTTGATTAATATTTGTTGACTAAATAAAGTCACTTACTTATAAAAAGTCTGAAATTCACAGGATAAAACTGGCAGCTGTAAAAGTATAACTCTGCAAGGCGGTTCTTAGGTGAGCATTACAGAAACTGCCTAATTACTACTTGCATCAGCTCCACTGTATTTAGGAATGAATAATCTTCCTATTTTAAAACAATGTTTCAGATACCCATTCATGCATAATTAAAAGCCAGAAATGAAAAACAGAAGATTCTTAATTCTGTATTTATTCCCCATTTGCAACATCTCACAATCCCTTTCTATAGAGGTATTTCTGAATTTAGAACTGTAGAGGACTACTACTGACAGTGTTGGCAGAAAAAAAAAGGTGAGTAATTGATATGCAAAATTTACAAGTGTTTACCATGGGAAACATAGCACATTGGTTTTAATGAACTCTCAGTTCTATACTTAGCATCTCAAGCATTAGGACATTGGCTGCTCTCAAGTGTATTTAAAAAGATGTTGTAGTGTGGGGGTCGTAACATTCTCTTTCCCAAGGAGCTATTCATTATAAATCATGAGTTTCAAAATAGTTCTACCTAAATCATAGATAAGGTGGGAACAATCTGAATTTGACTTAACCCTATGACTTATACATATGATTTGCCTCGCTTGTCTGCAGTGGTTCA
>NW_006283769.1:2067895-2072249 GCF_000327345.1 Myotis davidii | reverse complement strand
AGGTAAAGAGAAAAAGAGAATTTGGAAGCAGTGTCTATCAGACCTCAGAGCACCTGCCCGTTATTCCATACCCTCTGAATATTGATTATGTTCATTGATATTACGTGAGGTGTATCCTTAAACTTGGAGTGTGTTCTGAAAATTTGAATAAAGGCACTATTAATATTAGGGTTTGTTGTGAAGACCTTGTTGCAAACCAAGACTGTCAGAAGAATAATACACTAACGAACCAATAGGTGGCAGTATGACAATGTTCTTGAAATTTTAAATAATGTTGCTAATTAATAAAATTTTGATTGAGGTACCAGGTGCTATGCGTGATGCTGTGCAGGTAATCAAAACTCTGGGGCAAAATGCCTTTCTCCCAGAAGGTTATGTCAGACAGTAAAGTTTCTCTCGGCATCAGTCTGTTGTGGAACTATCTGGGGTCCACTTTGTCAAGTATGTGGTTATCACACCACCATGCTGTACACCTGGAAGTAAAACAAAATAATAGTGAATGTAAACTGTGAATGAAAAATAAAATGTAAAAAAAAAGATATTGTGATACAGTATGTAGGACATCAGAAGTCTCTCGAAGTAGAAAGAAGATCTGGGGGTGGGGGAAGGAGAGGAAGGAAGGGGAGGAAAGGGGAGAGATGAAGAGAAAGGAACTCTGAAGGAGCCAAAATTATAATACCACCTATTTATCCTTCGAAATTCATCTCAAAACTCACCCCTGAAAGCCCCAGATCCCAGTCTGATTCGGAAATTATCAAGCTCTCAGAACATCCATCTGTCATGGCACTAACATGGTGTGTCGTGGTGCTCATGCCCAGGCCTCTGTTAGACTGAGGTACTTGAGGACGGGAAACACTGTTCAACTTTGAATACTCTGGAACCAGAGCCTGATCCAGTGCCTGGCTCAGAATAGGAGCAAAATCAACATTGATGAATGAAGGGATGGTAGGTATCAGGACATTTCTCATGCCTTTTACCTTTTTAATCTACCTTTGGGAAGAAAGTCCTGTCAATATATTTTCTAATAAGAAATTCAGCTTCTTTATATCTCTTAAGTCACCTGAAAAAAAACTTACAGTTTACATTTAATAAAAGTTAAAAAATTAAAATCTTTAGGAAGAGGAGAATGTGAAACCGCAGGTAGCGGGCAGCAATGCTGGTGATCCTTCTAACCATGTGTCAGACATAATTGGTAGGCCATGCGTGTATTTTTATCAAATCCTTACATCAGTATTATGAACTATTATTATTAAGCCCATTTTATAGTTGAGAAAATGAGAATCAGAGAAGTTAATCTACCTGAAGCATTAACTGGTGCAAACTTAGTCCCTCCCTTCCTGCCACATGCAAGTGTCACATGCTGGGTCCTAGAGGGGTTAAGTATCTTCCCTAAGGTTGCACAGTCAGAAAGAGGTAAAGAAGGACTCACCATGCCTATGGCACTTGAAAATCCATGTCCTTTATTAAACTACTTTTTTTTTCCATCACAGATCTCTTGCAGACTTTTTAATCAGCATTGCATTATGCAAGCCAGTAGCTGGGCTTCTCATGGAAAGGGGCTGAGGTGTATTTCCTACCAGCTTCTGAGTTGAGATCATTTCTCCAGCCTGGGATTTGCTAATTCTCCACCACATTCCCGGTAGCTTTTCCTGAAACTTTTGGCTGGTCCAGTTGCCACCAGGGCCAGGGACCTGGGAAGCTATTCTTGAGCTTCGAGTTTCGTTTCAGTAGCCCCAGCAGTTTGCATTGCTAAGGACTGAGTGGCCTGTATCCAAGATTAGTGCCCACTCTGAGGACAGAGGCGGTAACTTCTGGGGAAACAATGGGCCTGGGTGCCTACCACAGCCCCCCAGAAATAGCCAGATGTGATGGGGTCAAGAGGCCCCAAATGCCATGCAATGTTATTTAGAATTTTATTCTCATTTTAACAGCGCTGCACTGAAAGATAAGCCTGAAAGCGAGCACACAAAAATGCTTAACAGAAGGACTACGGGTCATTGATGTTAGGGTGATGAAATGATGAGTAATATTTTTTTCCAAAATTGTGATGATGCAGTTTTAGTACCTTTAAAAAGAGACTGTTCAAGTTATCTTTTTAAAAGTGCTCCCCCCCCCCTTTTTTTTGATTAACCAGCATTCTATAAATAGCTAGAGAGGACATATGAACAGACAAAACAACAAAGGCCAGATTCCCAAATTCTGGGTTTATTTTCCTACGGATTTTTCTGCACCGGATTGGAGAAGAGCTACAACTACATAGCAAGTGCTGTATTAACTAAGTCAGGAGATTTCAGGTGATGAAGGAAAATAATTCACAAGAATGCCTAGGAGGTAGAAATAAAGTAGCAATCAAAACTGCCTTCAGTTTCACAAATGCAGATGTCAATCCTCCACGCCTCCCCAGCCCCCACCCCCCAACCCCCATGTCTGTCCAGCCAGGGCAGTGTGTTCAGGGTTTCCCCGGGGTTCCTGTAGCCGTCTTACAGCAGTTGGCCTCTGCTCAGCACCCCATTTTGCAATACTCACTACTCCTGTCCTTCGAACAGACAACCTCAAAATCCCCCTCTTCCTCCCTCCCCATCTTTTTGCAGAAATAAAAGTAGAATTATTATTATTTTTTTTAGAAATTCCAAAGCATGTTCACCAGAAAGTTGAAGGGAAAATAAGTACAAAAACCATGGAAATAAATGATGGAGAATGGATTCCTTGACTTTAATGTAATTAAAATCTAGTCCCAGAGCTGCTCTCTGGGAACCCAGGCTATACATTTGTCCAGGCCTAGGCTGCTGTGGATGCTGAAGGAATCCCTCAGAGCCTCCGACCTGGACCACCTGCTCTGCCCCTGCAGCATCTGCGAAGAGTTCAGCCCTCATTCCCCGGCTTCTCTCTAGGGAGCTGCTACGTGCTGTGTTCAGGCAGCTTTCAACCGCCCTGTCCTTCTCATACTTTCTGGTCTCAGCCTCTTGGGCAAGGAAGGTGCTTTTCTCTCAGGCTCAGGATTCAGCCTCGAGGCTGAGGCCTTCCTGTGTCTACTTACAGGCAACATCCTTTGCCTTTCCGGTGAGTCTGTAAGACCCACACATCCGCCTGTCTTGTCCAGTCAGTTGAAGCATCTCGTTAGGTAAATGTCAAGACTCTATTCTCCTATCTGGATGGCAACCTTTACACTCATGCTTCCCAGAACATCTTCATTTCAGTCATTCTAATCTACCATTCCAGTAAGTCAATTACTTATCCAACCACGTGTCCCCAGTTTGTTCAGTCTCCATACTTATGTCTCTGGCTAGTATCGTTCTCTGTTCTCACAAATGGGCAAAGGGTAACAAACAGCAGATGGCATTCTGGGAGGATACCTCATGTCGGCTCCCCCATCAGGCAAGCAGAAGACTGTATCCTTACCAGTCTTTAAAGCCCCCAACCCCCAACCTCTGCCTCCTCACGTGGACTTGCCCTTAATGCCTGTGACTAAAAACTCATTTGCAGAATAGAGATAAAATTGACACACTCCAAACCCGATGAATGGTCCAGCTGATCTTGCCTCAGGTTACTCACTCCCCTCTCTACCCCAGCTACTGTCTGGGCCCTGGTCATGGAATGATCTTGCAGAATTCTACTCATTATAGTTTTACAACATCAAAATCTTTAACCTTATAGTAACAATAACACACCTACAATAAGAGAAGGGTTGATCATTCACACACGCTCCTATGGGAAAATGGGCTCTCTCCCTGGTTAAGAAAAATAAGGGTCTGCATCCTACAACAATAAAAAAAAAAAAGGGGGAAAAAAATCCCAGGATGCCCAGAATGCAGTTTCTTTTCTTCATGACGTGTTGCAGAGCCCGTCAGCTGCTCCTTGTTGCTGTGCAGATCACCCAGCACCGGGTCACGGAGAGAAGGCAGCGCTTGCTCGCACCACTGATAGGATTAGGAGATGGTGCGGTGTCAGCCCTGACCGAGTCCCAGAAAGCCCCCAGCGTACTGAGGTGAGCCGAGGAAGAATGGCTGTGGGGACCACGAGGGGTCTTGCTTGTACGGTGCAGACATTTTGTCTTTGGCAGTGTGTTTGTATTGTCTTTTCTGTGAAGTTTGCAGGCTGGTTGGGAGCGGGGGTTCCTGTCCATAAAAACCTGTCCTTGATCACTTCTCTGGTTTCAGGGGGTGGTCACAGGATTTTTGTGAGTCTCAAATAAGATTATGTATGTGAAAGAGTCTCTAAAAATATACAAAGTTGTGGGCAGAGGAATGGTATGGATCATTTAATCACAAATGTCACATAAACAAAGAATCAAATAATTCATACTAGACTTGGAGGCATAATTACACAGACACATTTCTCCCCCCCACCCCCCCCC
>NW_006283769.1:2067284-2067824 GCF_000327345.1 Myotis davidii | reverse complement strand
ATGCTGTCTATAATCTTCAAGGGTTGGTTTTAGCCTTCGAAAGCAGCTGATATTTTTCTAAAAACCAGCATGACATTCATTTCTAAAGGAAAAGCCACAGAATTACAAAACCAGACCATAAAATAAGTACGTCAGTAGAAACTGGAAATGATGCATGGGAATATTTTTAAAAGCAGATGAAAGATGAATATAATATACTGTATTAGATTATATCTCTTTGATGGTGTAATCCAAACGTTGTAAGACATTTCTCTTCGTGACACGGGAAACAAATGAAATGAAAGGCAACACAGATACTATCATTTGTAAAACTTGCCTTTTAGAACAGTGGAAAAACAGGCTCGGGCTCCAAAAGTACAGAGCTAGAAGGCATTTGAGCACTAACTCATCAGCCTTTCCCTCGCAGGGTTGCTATGGTGACAAGAGGGCGACTCTCACCGCATAGCCTCTCGCTGCCTGCACTTCGGCAGTAAAAGCTTTCACTGAACACATGTTGGATTTTTTTAGGCAACCACCTCATCATCAAATACCATGATGGTG
>NW_006283769.1:2065118-2067242 GCF_000327345.1 Myotis davidii | reverse complement strand
TCTTTCCCTGCGTCATTTTCAGGACAGAAGTTGTGTCTATGTTCTTCCTGCTATACTGACAGGCCCCTTATGGGGTTATAGAATTCATTCACTCATTTGACTGGTATATATTAAGTGCCTACTGTGTGACAGGACGTGTACTAGGCACAGCCTACAATTCCTGGTGAAGACAAATAAATAGGGAATTCTGATGCAAGAGCATAAAGCTCTCCTGGGGGTAAAATAAATACAGGTGTCCTGGTATGTAAGAGGTGAATCTGGCCCTTCTTGGGGGATGAGGGGAGGTTTCCTGGGAGAAGCTGTCTCTGAAATGAAACTTAATGTCTCTTTAGGAGTTGGGGAGGATGTGTGGGTGGGGTGCAAGAGTTGCTCTCGTCTAGACAAAGGGGCCAGCATGTACAATAGTAGAGAAAAGGGGAGCGTATACCTCCAGAAACTGAACATTCCACAGTTTTGGGGGTAATCCATTTGTGAGGGAGGAAAGGAAGGGGGAAGGATACCGGGTAGGGGAGAAAGGAGTGGCAAGAAATGAGATTGAGGAGGTAAACAAGGCTAGATCACTAAAGGCCTTTGTGCCACATTGAGCTTGAATATCACTTGGAGGACATCTGGGAGATCATTAGCGGGTTTTAATGAAGAAGCATGTCTTAATTTGGTCTTTCAGAAAGACCTTGTGCAAAAATGAAAAAAAAAAATGGGCAAGAAAGGAATAAGAGGCAAAATTGGAAGCAAGACAATTTTAGTTAGACCACTCTTGTAGTAACCCAGAATGTTTGTGGTTGAGACTTAAACTGAAGATAATGCAGTCGATCCGTGGGCAGGAGTAATCAGATTCAAGACATTATTACCAGGGTAGCATGGAGATCACGTGTGGTTTATGCTATGTGGACCACGGGAGGGAGGAGAAGTCAAAAATGACTCTCAGGCCCTGAATTGGATAGCTCAGTGGAGGATGTTTCTACTCTTAGGCCCCCAGAGTCCATTTTCAGTTCTCAGTAAGGAACTCAGAAGCACCTTCTGGCCTTAGCAGTTCATTCCTATTGAACAGTATATGTCCTCAGGCTCATAATTTTGGAAATAATAAACTGCAGGAATCATCATGGACCATCACTTCCCTGAAGTCCATTATCTGAGACAGCGATAGAAAGTATTAATTAATCTACCCCTTCCCCCCAAATAAAGAATTTTAAGATTGCCAACCTCACTACTTAAGAGAGCTAAGTAGGTTAAAAAGGCATGAAGATGTATGAAGTAGAATTTCTTTGGGGGTATAGTAAAAAGGCTGTTGATTCCATGAATCTCCTGACTAGATTCTCTCTAGACTCATACTGCACTTTTGTAAACTTGACAGTTGAGGGCTGAGAAAAATGCTGTTTGGAGGACAGACAAATGGGGGACAGACACTTGGCTGTAAGGATCAGTCTGTTCCCCACCCACATTGCTACTTACAATTCTCTCCAATTCTGAATAAATGTATTACACATGTGGAACTCATCCCCGGATAAGGTTTAAGTATACCCAGTGTAAAAATACACCAAGGCCCATGACCCAGCTGATGGTGCGTGCCTATTCGAAGGCCTCAGTTGGAGCTTTTTTGGAGTTTTGAGTAAAATTTGGAGCTTTTTTGAGTAAATTTGTCTGCCTCACAAATGATTTTTCTGCCAGTCATGTAAGAGGCAAATACTAAATGGACAACTTGGAGGGGACATAACTGCCCTTGGGAAAGTTCTGTTCTATCCGTTGGGCACAGCTCTTTTGTATTCGTTATCTAATTCTCACAGCTATCCTTTGAGGTAGATACAACTATTATTATGATGATTGTTATCCCTCAATTTCACGAGGCATTGCTTAAGTCCAACAAGGTCAAGGTTCAGACGCCATTCATTCAGAGTTGGCCACGAATTTTAGGCATAAAGGTACTACAGGGAGTGGGGTGGTGCCTTGAACCCGGCTCTCTGAGTTCAAGGGCAGTGTCCTTCCCATAGCAGTGACCCTGGGCTCATTCCCGGACGGCTGCGGGCAGAGTTGGAGAAAAGGCTGCTCTCGCCCCGCACAGCCTAGCTCCCCGGTCCCGCGGGAACCGCCTTGTCGTTCTAACCCAAGGACCTCCCGATGCACGCCCCC
>NW_006283769.1:2064825-2065070 GCF_000327345.1 Myotis davidii | reverse complement strand
CGGCTTGGCTGGGGCCGGGTGGAGAGGGGCCCGCCCTGCCTCTCGCGGGCGAGGTCATTGTGGGGAGCAGTGAGCTGACTTGGGGCCGGGAGCGGCGGTGGGGGACAACTTTCCCTTCTCCATTTTGGCCCGTGGTGATGGCGCAGCTTTTCTCAGCTCTTCCATCCGACGTGTAGAGCCTTCCACCCGGAGACCGGGCGCCCCAAAGAGGGTGTCGGGCACCTCCCAGATGCAGAAGTGCGGAG
>NW_006283769.1:2040194-2064304 GCF_000327345.1 Myotis davidii | reverse complement strand
GCGCGGGGAGGGCAGGTGGAGGGGGAGCGTTTCAGGGCAAACGGGGACAAGGGGTGGTGGGACGATGGGGAGGCAGAGGACCATTTGCTCAGGTGATGAGATGGGTGGATGGTACTGGAGGAACAGATGTGGGGGGTTGACAGGAGGGTGAGAAGGATTGCCTTTGGAGGGTTAATCCCATCTCCCGAAATTGAGGCTTTGGGATCTAGCTCTCAATTGAAATCCTGTGTGTGCGTGTGATGATTAAAAGGCATTTGAGGTATTGGAGGCTGAGGGAGAGGGACAGCTGTGAGCGCCCCAGCTCCGGTTCGGGGTCTGCGGGTGCCGGGCGGGGAGGCAGGCGTGTGCTACCTGCTGGCTGCCCGATGCGCAGGAGAAACCCGGAGGCTGGGCGGGGCGCGCGCCCCGGGGTGGGCTGGGTGCCGGTGCCAGGGCGACCTCAGGATTCCCGGGCTGAGGCTTTCCCTTCCACGCCTGCCCTGTGCGGGCCTCCCCGAGGTGTTTACTTTGGCAGCGACCCTTCCCGGTAAGCAGCGTGGAAAGGAGCAAGAGGTCATGTTTCGAAATAGTGTTTGTTACCTAATCCACAGCCTGTTTTCAGCGGCAGAGGTTGGAGGGAGCAGTGGCGGTTTTTTTTTGCCAAGAGCTCCTCCTAGGAATCCATTTTACTAAGGCAGGGTGGTGGTGACTCCCGAAAGCGCTGGGCTTCGTGGGTTCTGCTTCTAGGTGATGTGCTGTGTTGGCCAAGCATCTGTAGTTACCTCTTTTGGCCTCAGTTTTCTCATCTGTAAATAGGGATATAAATTAGTGTTCTCTCTGTGGCTTGGATGATAAGGGACAAATGGAATCATTGGGAAAGCACCTTAAAATTGGAAAGACATTGCCAAGATATTACTTCTTATGCAATTTAAAAATAAAAAAAAACAAGACATGGCCCTCTGTATTTAATGCTGTGTTTTTAAGGAGACAGAAAAATCTCTTCCCTGTGGGTATCCCGTAGGAAAACAAAAGCTGACCATGGTGTAAAAGGTGGAGCCATCTTACAGAGTATTGGATTTTTGTTTGCTTGTCTGTTGGCAGCTAGCCTTGTGTACCAGGATATTAATGAATAATTAAGAGCCGGGCTGGAAGAGGAGGGATTGGAAGATAAGGCTGCATGATCTACCAGGAGAGGATTGTTCCAGGTATAAGGGTCTATGTGAGGAGGTAGGATGACAGAAGTCACATTGTCACTGCTGATTCAGGGACAGCAAAATGGAAGTCTAGAGGAAATCAAGTAGTGTGCTGAGAGTAATAAAAAGCCTTTGAGACAGCCACAAGCTTGAATGGGGCAGAAAAAGCCAGTGGGAGGGTGAGTCAGATATATACCAGGCAGGGGTGGACCAATACATGGTGTGTGTGTGTGTGTGTGTGTGCACATCCTTGTGGAGTGTGTGCTTTTCAGTAGATTAGAAGGGCTAGCTCAGTGGAATTCATTTCAGCCACAGAGATAAGGGCTACTCGGTGAAGATTCAGTATTCACAGATGTGATTTCTTAGAAACTGAGCCCAGAAGGAAGAGACTAGAGTTCAGACGGGGAAACAAGTTTCCTTTTTTCTTTTTCTGTCCGATTCTGAGAAGGAGCAGAGAGTGCATCATGAGAAGGAGCTTTCCCGAAGCCGAATTCCCCGTCTGATTCTTCGGCCCCATCTGCCCCAGCAGCAGCACAAAGTGTCCCCAGCCTCCGAGTCTCCCTTCTCTGAGGAAGAGAGCAGAGAGTTCAACCACAGCAGCTCCGGGCGCTCAGGGAGGACCATTAGCAGCAACAGCTTCTGTTCAGGTACAGTATGAAATGTGTGCATTGCAGGTACATGGCGAATGGGCCAGGAGTATGAAATGTGTGCATTGCAGGTACATGGCGAATGGGCCAGGAGTATGAAGTATGTGCATGGCAGGTACATGGGGAATGGGCCAGGAGTATGAAATGTGTGCATGGCAGGTACATGGGGAATGGGCCAGGAGTATGAAGTGTGTGCATGGCAGGTACATGGTGAATGGGCCAGGAGTATGAAGTGTGTGCATTGCAGGTACATGGGGAATGGGGCAGGAGTATGAAGTGTGTGCATGGCAGGTACATGGTGAATGGGCCAGGAGTATGAAGTGTGTGCATGGCAGGTACATGGTGAATGGGCCAGGAGTATGAAGTGTGTGCATTGCAGGTACATGGCGAATGGGCCAGGAGTATGAAATGTGTGCATTGCAGGTACATGGGGAATGGGCCAGGAGTATGAAATGTGTGAATTGCAGGTACATGGCGAATGGACCAGGACTGGGCCCTGAGAGTCTAGAACTAGATTTCTGTTGTTAGGATGAATTGTCTATGGTTGCACCTTTTTGGCTGCTTGACCCACCAATACAGCAGTTCCATGTGGTTCAACCCAATGGAATTTCATACCTGTTTTTATATGTTATTTTAGTTGATAATTTACAATGCAAATTCTAACTTTTTGTTTCTATGACAGTTTAAAAGTGTATTCCTTTGTTGCCTAGCCGATGTGGCTCAGTGCATGGGAGACTCATCCATCCCATGCACAAGGTCTCGGGTCCCATCTGGATCATGACACATACCTGGGTTGCAGGTTGGATCCCTGGCCCTGGTTGAGGCATCCGATCGATGTTTCTCTCTCTCTTCTCCACCCTACTCCCTCTCCCCCACCCTTTCTCCCTTCCACTCTCTCTGAAATCAATTGGGGGGGGGGGATATCCTTGGGTGAGACTAAAAATAAAAATAAAATAAAAATGTATTCCTTTGTTAAATATGGAAAACATATCCGCTTGCATTTTAAACTAACAACCTTTATAAGCCTGTGGACTGCTATTTGTGGAATCCTCAAAGATAAAGCAACTCCTAAACCTCAGGATCCAGGAGGTTCATATCCCAGGACTGGCCTTGGAATTTTGACAGAGGGGAAGAGGACAGGCTCTGTAATCTTTCAGGCCTGAGTGGGGATCCCTGGCTTTTGCACCATTTACAAGCTGTGTGCCCTTGGGCAAGTTGCTTAAGCTCTTTAAACCTTAGTTGTTACATCCATAAAATGGGATGGTAATACCTACCTTGTCGAGTTGCTGTGAGGTTGAATGAAACCACATACCTAAGTGTACTCCTAGCTCGGTGCCTGGCTTATAGAGGTGCTTAACAAATGATGGTTCTTAGTATGAAGATCTAGGGATGTCAGTTTTGGCACATGATTAAGGAAGTTTCCTTAAAGTTCTGAGCATATTTGGTAAAAGTACAAATCTCTTCATAGCTCTGGAAGGTGCCACCCCACCATAGTCACTTGATAAAGCCTATTATACTTACTCATTGAAGCGCATGACTTCGAAGGATTTGAATTATCTCAGAAGTACTAGGAATTTGGGTAAAAATTAAATGAGTGACTATCTCATGATTAATGAAAAATGCTTTATAGTGGATAATTTTTAGAACTTTTAGGGAAAATGTAATTTGAAGATTAAGCTATTATTAGAAGAAATATGTGAATCAAGATACTGTGATTAATGCCCTAATTTAGCAGGTTATAATATTTCATTATATTTAGTATTGGTAAACTACATTTTTCAGGGATTTTAAAATGCGACTTTGGATTTATTATATACTTTCACAAAAGAATTCCATCCATAACTTGTATATTAGAAATACTCTGTTGCCTATTTTTTTTCCTTTGTAAAGCTTTAGATTATCTGCTTGGTTCTGAAAGGAAATTCTATCAAAATGTTATATTTTAATATTTATTGCTATTGGAATGATAGGAGTTTAGATTAAAATGGAAATCCACTGATGGGTTTGCTTGATAAGGAAGAAAACTGACCAGCTGGAGCAGTTAAGATCCTTAGAAACTGGAATCGTATTTGCAGAATGTAATGCTGTTTGCTTTCGCTCCATTTGGAGCGCAGGAATCACCAGGGAATATCATTTCGAACTGACATGGCTTTGTTTACGTAACTCAGTTCCACATTTATTACTGATATTCTCTCCACATAGTCATTTTCTCTAACTGACTTCAGGGTGAGTAGTGTTATCAGAAAAAAAAAAAAAGAAAGGAAAAGTTGGTCAAAACAAAAGAAAAACTCCAAATATATTTTAGAAAAAATACATTTGACAAACCCATAAAATTATTACTTTGGGTCATGAATCACTCTCTCCAAGACCCATTCCTTGGATCACCCCTCCTTCCCAGGGGACCCGTCTCCCACTAAGGCCATAATGCTGTACATGAAAATCGAAAGTAGATATTGATCCTTCTGCCACTAACTAGCTGAGAATTGAGTGGCGGAAGCAGCTAATGATGGGTGTCTGTAAACCCCCCTTTCCATCTTCAGCCTCGCATCCTGTCTCCTGATGGGATCCCCTTCGTTCCTGGGCCTCATCCTCCTGTGTTGGTGACTCCCCAAGGTTCGGGCTGG
The DNA here is from genome assembly GCF_000327345.1 of Myotis davidii. Taxonomy (NCBI): domain Eukaryota; kingdom Metazoa; phylum Chordata; class Mammalia; order Chiroptera; family Vespertilionidae; genus Myotis; species Myotis davidii. The sequence goes on along the minus strand of NW_006283769.1, from coordinate 2,059,861 downwards.
TGCTTTTTCCTTCTTTGCTTGCCTTTCCCGCAGAGCCCTGACAAACCCCACGAGGACTCTGAGTGCTACGCTGACTAAAACGGACAGGAGCAAGGCCTTGGGGGGCGTGTTAATGATGCTCTAGGTAGGAGGTCAGTCAGTGGATGGGAAATAAATGGGTTGGTACTGTGGGGAGCATTAAAGCTGCAGGCAGTGCGGGAGAAAATGTAAAACAGTCCAACCAGCAGATGGGAGTAGCTGGTTTTAATCCAGCCACTTTAACACCAAGGCCAGAATATGTGTTGGTTGCTTAATCATGGCAGGTAAGTCAGAGACCATGCAAACATTGCAAAAGCCATCCTCCGCTAGAATGAAACTGTAATTTTTTAGAGGTGTCTGTTACCACCATAGCTTCGTAAGCTTACAGTGGTCCTTCTGCATTAGCTTGTCTCTTTCGTGAATCATCACATTCATTAATGGAAAAGGGGACATGCAGGATTAGGGGGAGACGCAATTTAATTTGAAAATTATCTTTTAAGGACTGCAAACTAGAGGCTCTTTCCCCGAATCTGTGTCAAAGGCATTTCATTCATTGTTAAGAGCATCATATATTCTAAGATACTTAGTTATTAAAAGGAGGATAATAGCCCTAACTGGTTTGGCTCAGTGGATAGACCGTCGGCCTGCAGACTCAAGGGTCCCAGGTTCGATTCTGGCCAAGGGCATGTACCTTGGTTGCGGGCACATCCCCATTAGGGAATGTGCAGGAGGCAGCTGATCGATGTTTCTCTCTCATCGATGTTTCTAACTCTCTATCCCTCTCCCTTCCTCTCTGTAAAAAAATCAATAAAATATATATATAAAAGGAGGATAATAGGGAGTTTACACAAAGTTTGCTTTTTTTAATATAAAGGATTATCCTTTATTTTGAGAGTCTGGCTCTGTGTTATAAGAAAAAAATCATGATAATGGATTTGTTCTCCACCCCCACCCTCAAATTTTTCTTCTCATTTTATAGATCAGCGAAATTGAAAAACGGGAAACTGTTTTCAAAGTGACCTGTCCATTTTCACTTTTCTCTGCTCCTTCCCACATGCCACTGCCTTCCCCCTTTCTTCCCATGGGAACCTTGATAAGGAACATTTAATGACTTGATATTCTATATGCTAATTTGTATGTTGTATCTATCTCATTTCAGGAAGGAGTTGTGTGTGACCTTTTGCAATTCGTTTGGGGTGTGTCCCCAAAGAGCTCTTCTTTTAATAGCTTCCTATGAGCAGAATTTCTTTGAAGATGTGTGTGTGTGTGTGTGTGTGTGTGTGTGTTTTGCAATGTACTCGAACATCATTCTATTAAAAGTCTACTCCCTACAGTTGGTATTCATCTTAGTCACTGAGTCCTTAGTTAGGTACAGTTAAATTGATAGTGTACATATTGGAGGCCAGGCCCTATTTTGTGTACACAGTAATAAAACATACATTTTTAGTAAATATTAACTAACACTTTTTTTAAAAGAAAGAATATACAAGCATAAGGAAATACAGTTAATAGTAACGAAACACCTGCTTTCATGTCTTACCTTTTATTTTTAATCAGTTTTTAACCAATGTTTTGGCATAAATTTCCCCTATCTTTCCCCCCCCAAACCCCATGCCCGTGTTTCTTGTTTTAACATTCCCATGAGAAGTGATAAAATCCATATTTATGACTTGTGTCCCGCATATGGCCCACTGCATCTAGGTGTCTCTCTCTCTCTCTCTCTCTCTCTCTCTCTCTCTCTCTCTCTCTCTGTCTCTCGTTGGTTAATTGTGTTTGTCATTGTACCACGACTCCAGCCACTATTAGAAAAGCTGATGACCTGGGTGAGTAAGTCAGTCACATACATCAGTCACCTGACATGGTTAGCAGCATGCTGGGCATTCCTCTTCGCTTAGTTGGGGCAATAATTGCCCCCTTAGAACTGGGAGGCAGATGGATTGCTGGGTTTTAAGCGAGTTCTCCTTGGGGTGCCTTGTAAACATGGCAGGTGGAACAAATTATGCATATAGAACACTGTTTTATGGGAGACCAGTGATTTCTCAGAGTTATTTCCACGTTTCTAATCTGCACACACAGATACATAGGCAAATTTATGACTTAACCCATTAAAAACTATCTACCCCATCAATGCACTAAATGGTCAGAATCCAAAATTCTTTTCAGTCTAATCCTGAGTAAGATGTTGGCAGAAAGTGTTTTGGTTTTTACAGTGGCCGTGGAGAAATCCTTCTGCAAGTGCCCATGACCTAGAAGTAATCATTGTTGCTGTTTGTGGGAAGAACAATTAAGGCAAATTACAACCTGACTAGTGCTCTGCCACGGCATGACAACGCCTCCAAAAATTTGCCAGGCCTTGCCAAGCAGAAATATGTTTGCCATGCTTTTGTCCAGTGGAGGAAACTTGGCATCTGGATATAGCAAGCCTTTGAACATAATGAACAGAATTGAGATGAACTGCTTAAAGTAAAAGTGAGCTGCAGTACCGAATTACAGCATAATTGAATGACTGCCAACCTGCTGTGAAGAAAAAAAACAAAAACAAAACCAAGGCCCTAAGACTTCAGTATCATTTTAATGAGGAGAGGACTTAGGCACAGTTGCATAATATGTATTTCAGGTGCTTAGCTGCCTCCGTCACAGAAATAAGTGCCTAATGAAATAGGTTACACAGGCACTATTTCTGTGAGGATGTGGTAACTGCCATTAGGAGGACAAGAGCAAAGTTTTCTTGACATTTAATAATAATTAAAAAAAAATACTTAGCAGTAGGGACTGTGAAAGCCATCATGACAGAATTGGACCATACCCGAAAGCAAATTATGGCACCCAATGTGAACATCTTTTATGTCCCAAATTACTCATTTTTATGACAATATTTCTCAATTTCAGAGTCTAGTGTTGGTCTACTTTAGAACCCTCAGGAAAATGGGTTTACAATGTGGGTGCCTTGGCCCCACCCTATGATCTCAGAAAGGGAGGGCCCAGGAATCTGTATTTTACAGGTTTTCCAGATGACTTTTAAGTCAGCCTCCCTGATCTGTGGTCTCTGTGTGGTTTTGGGGATTCTGTATGAGAAGTGCAACGGGTGTGCCCACGGTGGCATCACAAGATGAATGAGGATCAAGATGGTGGAGGTGGGGCCCAGCCAGGCCATTTGAACCCATGCATATGGACAAGGGAAATGCCTGCACAGTCCTTAGAAATTACAGCTTCCCGTTGTTTATTTACAACTCCCATGCTATTAGTCTTAGAAATAGTAATATTTATCTCTACGTAATGGATTTAATTTGTGTATAAATAGTAGAAAAGTAGAGGGGAGGAGAAAACATTTTTCTCTGTTTTCCCATAGAATCCTTTCTTTCTGGATTTACTATTTTGAGCCATGGCTTTTATTCTTTTGTGTTTTCTCTCGCTGGTACTAGGATGATTTGGGTGCACCGAAAGTGCTATACTGGGTATGCCCTGCGTGTACCCTGAATAGTTGGTACACTGAAAGAGACAAAGCAAAAGAGAGAAACTGTGGCCTGGGAGGAGGAAGACATTCAGAATTTTGTAAACTTCCACAGAAATGTATTTTCCTATACTCATTTATTTAATGCTATTAAGAATCAGGAAGTGTGCTAAGGCTATAAAGTTGAAAAAAGCACAGGGATTGCCTGGCCGGTGTGGCTCAGGGGTTGAGCGTCGACCCATGAACCGGGAAGTCACGGTTCGAATCCCGGTCAGGGCACATGCCCAGGTTGCAGGCTCAATCCCCACTAAGGGGCTATGCAGGAGGCAGCTGGTCAGTGATTCTCTCTCATCATTGATGTTTCTATCTCTCCCTCTCCCTTCCTCTGTCTGCAATCAATAAAAAACATATTTTAAAAACATACAGATTAAAACACAAAACACAGGGATTGGAAACATCTATTACTTTACTGCCCTAACCCTGGCACCAAAATACATGGAGAGCAAATCTTTGAATGTGATTCCCACATGACTGTCTGCACTCACCTGTTTTGTTTCCCTGCCCCTTTTACCCACACACAATCCTTCCTGGTAATTTGAGTTTGTTGTTCCACTTATGATCGCATTAGCCTCTCACATTTCATAAGCCCAGGGATTCAGAGAAGTGACATTATTAGGGTAGTGGGTAAACACGAGCCTTGGCGTCAGTGGACCTAAGTTAAAGGCATGAAATGAGATTAGCAAGGTGGGCAGGTCCGGTCAGAACTTGATCCATGAGGTCAAGGATGCATACAGGACCTAGAGAGTAATGTAAAGCGTGAGGCTGCCTGGGTGGATGACAGCCGTGGGGGACTCTAGAACTGGATGGTAGCCAGAATACCTTCTAACGGTATATTCAGAAATTGAAAAACTTGGCTCTTTTACCAACTCTGTAGGCAAAGTAGCAGACGTAAATAGTGGGATGCGGCTCATGGCTGCTGCTGTGCAATTCACAAAGGTCTTGCGGGCCCAATGAAGGGTTTTCAGCAGAGAAGGGTTCTGACCAGATTTGTAATTTAAGAGATCTTTCTGATTATGTGTCTGGGCAGTGGATGGGAGGGGCGGCCTGGTTGGCAGGCCACTGTGGCAGTCTAAGTGAAGACTGATAAAATGATAGTATGAGGATTAGGGCCTAGAGAGCATATGGGTCTTAGTCACCAATGGCAAGTGGAAGGAGAAAGGATTGTGTCCAAGTTTCCGGATGAGCACCAATGGAGCAGCAGGACTTGGGAGAAGGCCACTGAGTGCGGTTGGTGAGCTCAGATTAGGCTCTGTTGCATTTGAGTGAAAGGTTGAGGTGTGGAGTGAAAAGAAGTCAGAGATGTTGGTTGCTGAAGATAAGGAAGTTGCCACTATTACCTGAAGAGAGTGCATGGAGGAAGAAGATGAGAGGACCAGGGCTGGCACTCTGAGAGAAAGCAAGAGTAGGCAGAATAAGGAAACCAAGGCACCTGAGAATGAGCACTCAGAGAGGAAGGAGGGGAGCCAAGGGTGACAGTGTCTCCAATCCCAAAGGAAGACCTTTAAGAAGAAAGAAGCCATTAGGTTCAGAGGCCACAGCAGGATTAGGAGGTTTCCACTGAGAAGCACTCTGGGAGAAGACCACCAGGGCATCAGTGACCTTAGGCAGAAACAGTCCCAGGAGGTTGTGGGGATGGAATCCGCATCAGGCTGAGATGTGAATGGGAGGTGACAAATGGAGTATGGACAGCGTTTTTCAAAAAGCCAAAGTGGGATGAGAAAGAAGAAACAGAATAAAAACAAGTGTTTCGTAGGTAGTGAAGATAGGGTGTTCATCAGATGACAGGTATTTTGATAATGTTTTCAGGCTGAAGGGAAATGCACAAGAAAGAGAGAGAGAGATTGAAAATAGTAAAGAAGTGATAACTTTGTAATGAGACTGGGGTAGACCAAAAAAAAGACATGTAAGGAAGGATGGAAAGGCCAGATGTGAATACAGCACAGGGGTTTGAGGCTTCCTCTGTCATACCACATGACCTGGTTTTAAAATTTCATATTCAATTACCTGATTCCCTGGGAGGCTGATAGACTATAAGCTGCATGAAGGCAGGAACAAATACTTATTAAGTAGCCGACATGTAGCAGTTACTTAGTAAGTATTTGTTGTTATTTGGTAGAAGGCATCATTATGAGAATAGGATAAGTGATGTATTTTCATTCATTTAATAAAATCTATTAAATCATTGGGGAAATAAAACAACTAGAACCATACCCAGTCCTCAATTTAATAGGTTTATTAAAGGAAGAAAACATTCCTGTCCTGAGAAGTTCCTGTGAAGCCAAAAAACCCAAATAATAATAATAATGATCTCCATAATAGAACCATGCCCCCAGGGCTGTGGGCAGCTGGGAGAGAAATCTCTTGCTAAGAAAATCAGCAAATGCTCCACTAAAGAGCTGGCGCTTGAAAACCGTGGGGAAAGGCAACAGCCCAGTTCAAAGTGAAGAAGGAATTGAGCACAAAGCCACATCCCCACTTTCCCAGGACTCCAACCTGACACTAGCCACCACCCCACCTTGCTCCACAGGTGCTTTTGATTCTGAGAAAGCGCTGGTCCCCTCCCCCTGACCCAGCGGAGGCTGGTGACTTCAGGAATGCAAGACTGCAGGGTGTGCCTGTGTTGTTAAGTGGCTTTGCTGGCTCCTGGACCAGTTACTGCCCCAAACCGCCTCTGCTCCTCAGCTTGGCTGTCTCCTGCTTTGGAGACACATCCCAGCTCCTCCTCTGCCCAGCAGAGACTCCTACCCAGCTGCTGCTCACAGGGCGGGTAGCCATCCTCATGCCCAGGCGCTCCACTGCCCAGGTGCCACGATCTGGCTCCAGAAGGGGGCCCGTCAGTTCAGACTGACCGCTCTCTCTCTTGAGAAAACCCAAACCGAGTGTCCCAGTGACCCCAGTGCGCATGAGGTGAGCATCCAGCTCATCCCCCTCCGATGAATGTTCCGGGTTCCTCTTCCCTGTCTGGCTGAGCCATCCTTCCCACTGCTTTTGTGTGGGCGGCCTGGCCATGCAGGTAGGATTCCTCTTAGATGCTGACAGAATTCTTGAGACCGTGCGGATCTTAACCTGCAGTTCTCTTGATTCTGAGGTGTTTCAGAGGACTGGATATTTTTTCATGCTTGTTACTATATAGATATAGTAACAAGCATGAAAAAATATATATACTATATATAGTAACAAGCATGAAAAAATATATATATTTAACTTAAAAGTAATAGAAATGTGCAAACACATGTCGGAGTGGAGGTCGTCACATTCATAAGATTTATTTTGTTGTTGCTGTTGTTAATCCTCTCCCAAGGATTTTTTCCAATTGATTTTTTAGACAGAGAAGGAAGGAGATGGGGTGGTGGAGAGGGATGGAGGGAGGGAGGGAGAGAGAGAGGGGGAGAGGGAGAGAGAAACATTGATGTGAGAGAAACACATTGATTAGTTGTCTCCTGAACACTCCCTGACCAGGGCTGGGGATCGAACCTGCAACCCAGGTACGTGCCCTTGACTCAGAATCCAACCCAAGACCCTTTTGTGTAGGGACCAACCCTCTAACCCTGAGAAACACTGGCCAGGGCTATGGGATTTATTTTGTTTTGCTTTTTGCCCAAGTGAGGTTGTGCTATATTAACCTGCTGTTGTGTTAAGTAAATATTTATTGAACCCCTCTGGTCGGGGAGGGACCACCCTAGGAGGCGAGTAGAGCGATGAACAATACTGACAGGACTCCTGTCCTGGAGTGTGTGTTCCAGGCAGTCCCTGCACGGTCACTGGGTGCCGGTGCATGGCCGTGGCCTCATCCATTGCAGTGACAACCGTGTCCCACTCTACGGAAGGCCATCACTTACTCAGCCATTCTTCTGTGGATGGACATTTCACCTGTGAGGTTAACTTTCAAAATTCAGAATTTTATTTCATGAATGCCGCTGGAATTAGACTGTTTCTGAGCATAATCTTTCTTTTTTCTTTCATGTTGCTTTCTTTAAAATGAAATAAATACCATGATAACACATATGTTATCTAAAACAATTCTTTTTCCAAATAGAAAAAAAATGTAGCGAGTACCCAGATTGTGTAATGAGCATTGTTTTTTTTTCCTCAGCCTTCTCCCATTTTTATCCCTGTCGACCATCACCATCTTCAGCTTCTCAGTGTAGGTAAATAGATGGGAGGGGGCTGTATTTACGTTTCTATAAGGGGGCCAACTGTAACTCTGGTGTCCTTAGAGTGGCTTGGCATTTCCTTGTTGTAAGGTTTTCGGGAGAGTAAGCTCTCCTAGCTTTCCAGTTCTCCCTGCCTCTTCCTCTCCCTCTCTGCCATATTCTCCTGCCAAGGAACCTAAAACAACGCAAAACAAAACCCAAACAAAAAAAAACAGGGAGTCTTTGAAAAGGCATGGCTTGGAAACGGCAAATGAACTCATATTGCTAAGAAGATAGAAAATCGGAAGTATTAGTAACATGCTTATTTTGTAAAGATCATGCCCTAGGAAAGAAAGAGCAAGAGAAATAAAGGCTTGCGCCCCACCACCACCCTTGCCGGGCTCACCTGTCTCCTGGTAATGATAGAGGCAACCTGCTCCCCAATTTCAGCAGCAGCAACTCCTGCCCCCAAACTGGGTAGATTCCTTACTCACACTACATTACATGTAAGAACCAAGGTATTTTCCTCTCCAGATTCCTTCTCCTTTGGCTGCTCATGCAACTTGGACAGCATGACTCACTCTTGGTAGGAAAACCAGGGGGGTGGGCCCTTATTTCAGAGAGAACAGGAGTTCTAGGAAGGAAAGGAAACCTACCCCACTTCATGCCTTCACTTCCTCCTGCACTGCTGGGGCTGCACCAGAATGACTTTTACAGGAGCACTCAAGGCTCCAAAATAGCTCAGAAATCCTGGGAATGTTTATATGTCAAACGATTATTTTGTCTCCAAGAAACCAGGGAGACATTCATTAAATAATTGCTTCCCTCTCCCCGGTATTTTTATAGATGGAGGTTGCCTGTCTTAGCGGAGGCGCATCATTTGAATTACCATCAGCACACATACACTCATTTCCATCAGCACACACCTATGCGCAAGTACACACATCTTTTGCAGAAAATAAGCTTCCTTTGACCCCCTCATCAGCTGGCAACTGCCATCTTATTTCTTGGCTCCTTTTCAGAGCAAAACCTCTCCAAAATCCCCTCTCCATAATTTTCCCTTGTTAAGCATGTGAGTGACCATGTTGGCAAAATCTAACATTCTCTTGTCTGCGTTTATTTTCCTCAACTTCTCAGCAAAAATCAGCGCAATTGAACAAGCCCCTGTCTTGGGATATATTTTCCTCCTGCCTCTCATCTCAGTCCTAAGTCACCTTTCTGCCTTCACCCCCACCTCCTTGTCCGCAAAATGTGATAGTGCCCCAGGCCCCAGGCCTCAGCCCTCTTCTCTTCCTGTCCTCCCCTCACCCCCTAACCCCCAGGACTCACATCTGTAAATCCCTCACCTGTAGGATGGCGCTGCTACCTGACCTCTTTCTTGAGCTTCAGGATCACCTATCTCACTGCCTATTTGATATCTCCAAAGTTGTGGATAATTTGTGCCTCAGATTTAACATTATCAAAAACAGAAGTCTGGATTTCACCCCCTACTCAGAAATGACCACCATAGTCCTTGTTGTTGAAGCAAAGAACCTAGCAGACATTCTTTCTCCCTCCTATTTTTCATGGTCATAAATGAATGCTTTCAATTATGTTTTCAAAATCTATCCCAAATCCATCTACGTTTCTCATTGTCCAGTGCTATCTCCCTAGTCAAACCACATCATCTCACACGTCTACAGTGGCCATGGCCTCCTCGTGGGTTTATTTGCTTCTGTGTTTTCATTCCGGAAGCGTCCACAGGGCACATGGTTAAGAAGGAGGCTCTGGAGTCAGCCTGTTTGATTCGTGTCCTGGCCCTGCCACTTCCTGGCTGTGAACTCGGCCGGTGGTTTAAACGCTAGTGCTGGTATTTCACGCCCTCTGCACAGCAGGATGATAGTTGTACCGATCTCAGAGGGATATTAGATGTTAAGGTCGGTGTTAAGTGTTTAGTAGCACTCAGTAAATATTAGCTGGATATATTATAACTAGTAGAGCCTGTTCTCCACAAACAAAATTGTTGTCATCTGCTTAATGCATGTTATGGCTTCCACTGCACTTAATACGCACTTAGGATTCCTGGCCACCGTCCTGCACATCCTCCGGCTTCTACCTCCCTTCGACTTCATCATCAATCCTTTCCTCCCCATCCGCCTTCCTGGGCTTTTTTCAGTTTCTCCAATGCACCCACTTCCTTGTTGTTCCCACTGCCTGGAGTTCTTTCCCCTGCCTTTTCCATGACTGGCTTCTTATGTTTTGAGATCTCACCTCCAATGGCCTCTTCAGGGCCTTCCTTGACAACCTTTCTAAGGAAGTACCTTCCCACCTCCCACCTAGATAGTCTTTCTGATATCGCCCAATTTGTTCATTAACAGTAAGTACATCACAATCTTCTCTATGTATTTTTTACTTGTTTATTAAATGTCTCTCTCCACCACTAGAACGTGAACTCCTTGATGACAAGGTTCTTAGAGTCTTGATCATCATTACACCCCTAATATCTAGAAGACTAGCTGGTATAGGAAGTCAGTAATTATTTGTGGAAAGGATGGATGAATGGATGGATAGATGAATGAGATTCTTACACTTCAACAATGGTAATTAGGGAGTGTTTCATTGTAGAGTGCTAACGCCAAATTAGCTCAGAGCCTTATAGACCTGTGAATGCTCACTCCAAAAGATGCTAAAATTAAATGAAGGAATAGAAGTTCAAATGTTGCTATTGGGAACCTGGAATGCAAAGCTATTTGAATGGCAAGCATTTATACGGTTACTGTGTTGAAGCAAGAATATTGGAAAAACTGGAAACATCTAGAGTTTCTTGCCTCAGATTTTTGTGGTCTGCTTATTATGGGATGGCTCCTTTTAACAGCTTCCTTTGTCTGTTTTTAATTTGCGCACTCCCCAAGTTGCTGCTGTTTCCTCTTGGAACAAAGGCATAGAACATTTTTGAAAACAGCTAGCTTGTGGTAGTTAGAAAAACAAGGACTTCCTAACATTTAGGCAAACCTGAGTTTGAATCTTGAGTCAGTTACTTAGTAGATGTGTGACTAAAACGCTTAACCTCTCTGAACCTCAGTTTTCCCACCTATAAAATAACATATTATTAAATTATATGATAAAGAGTAGTGTTCTTGCCATGTGATAACTATTTAATAAATGTTACATTTCTCACCTTACCTATAGTCCGTGCATTGTAATACTTTTCTTACTGTACCTCTTTTCAATGCATTTGGATGGTTTGTGGTATTTCACAGGGTTCAGATTAACAGTGAGTGTAAACTGTGGCATTTTATCTGTGTTCATCAGACTATCTTCAAAAATGTCAGTATCTAAAATAGTAAGAATAATAACATTTATAACAGTGTCTGGCCCATAGTAGATACTCAACAAATATTTGAATGGATGAGTAAGTAGTCTGTAAACATTACTGTCTGTCATTCACGAGAATCAATTCATTTCCATATAGTTTTAAGTAATGTTTCCTTAAAATAGCAAAGATTTTTTTCCTCAAAATGTGCAACTGAACATTGAACAGCATCAAATCATAACTGAATGTTTCAAGACATGATGGGCAAAAGCATGTTTTCCTCTGCCTGTTATTTTTACGTATGTCTTCTGGAATTGTTTAGTTCAGTAATGAGCTCCGAGATCTAAATTCAAAAATTTAGAACCAAAAGTTTTAGAGATGTTTCTTGGGTTTTCAGGAAATATTTTACATGTAGAACCTAGTGTTTTATTCGTGAGTGTAATTGATTCAAGGAGAGTCAATAGGGACTTAGTCATCATAATTGCCACCAAATGTGTTTCACAGCCCTGGTTGTCAGGCACTTTAGTTAAATGTTAGGAAGTGGTGTATAAAATATACACACTTTGGGCAATCCCAATATTTTAAAATGTAGATTTAAAATATATGTAGATATTTTTGTTTGCTTTGCAAAAAACATTCATTGCTATAGAAATTTCATCAGAAAAACATTGCACAGTAATATGGAAAGGAAAAATTTTCTAAAAATTAAAAAAAAATAATGTTACCATCTAACCTCATCAAAAAGAACTAAATTTAGATGAAAAGGTAAGTTATAAAAAGACAGAATAAAGAATATATAAATTTGGTTGATTTGGGGTAGAGAAAGAGAGTCTAAGCATTAAAACATTAAAAGAAATCAAAGGAAAATATGGAGAGATTTGGCAACTAGAAATAAAAAAGGTTTGAAAATAAATAACATTATAAAGTTAAAAGCAAACAGCATACTGAATGAGAGATGACAAAGGGCTAATGCCTTTCACATACAAGGATTTCTTCCAGATCAGGAAGAAATTCTTAACACTTTAATAGAAAAGTTGTCAATGGACATGAACAATTCATAGAATCAGTAAAAAGGCCAATGAACATGTGAGAGACAGGAAGCCTCACTGATAACTAAATACCTGCAAACTAAAACATCAGAAATATATTTTCCATTATTAACTTGGCAAAAGTGCAAGCAAAATCGTATTCAATACTGACAAGAATTTAATAAATGGTATACTCTCATACAATAACAAAGGAATGTAAGTTGTCTCAAACTTCTTGGAAGTCTTAGTAATTCCACTAATTTTAGAGATAAATTCTTTAAGATGATAAAAAAAAAAACTTGGCCAAATATTTATCTGTAAAAATGTTACTAAAGCAATTTTACTAATAGTGAGAAAGTTAGAAACAACCTAAAGTGTCCCACAAAAAGAAATTGATTTTTTTTTAAATACAATGTTTACATCTATTTAAAGTTACTCATTTAACATTTTTTATAAAATATTTTCAAACTTTGTGAAACGTACTTTAAAGCAGAGAGAATATGGCAGTGATTCCCAATATGCTGCTTATTCACTTTTACCCACATTGAGCAACAGCAGATCATCATATTTGCTACATTTATCCCGCTTTTCTTTTCTTTTTTACTTTGCTAAGCATTTTAAAGCAAAACTCCAGACAGCATGTCATCTTATGTCTACCTACATATATCAGCATGCATTTATTTTAAAAATGGACAATTTCTTACATAAACATAGTGCCATCTTCACTGCTAACGCACTTACCATAATTCCTTGATGATACAGAACATTGAAATGGCCCCGATTGTCTCAGAAGTGTCTGTTTGCTTCCTCATGGCATCATTCAACCCAGAGGCCCGCAGACCTTTTCTGTAAAGGACCAGAGAGTACCTGTTTCCACCTTTGCTGGCCAGATGATGTCTGTCACAGTTGTTCAGCTCTGCCATTGTGAGCGTGGAAGCCAGAGTAAACGTGTGGAGGATTGAGCATGGCTGTGTTTCAGGGATATTCTGTACACACACACAGACAGCGAACTAGGATCGGCCTGAAGGCTATAGTTCACCACGCCCTGACTTAACTCATTACTTCCTTCTCCATGTATTTTATAAGGTGGACATTAGCTTTGAAAGTTGAATAGATTCAGGGGAAAATTTTTGTGGTGAGAATACTTCATGGGGCGAGCTGTGGGCTTCACCTCCCATCCCATCAGAAGGTGCATGATGTCTGTCTATTGTCCTACTCTGTTGTTGGTGATACTCAGAAGACTTAGTGGGTACCAATCCCTCTACTGTATCGATTATGTTTGTTGCCCAGGTAATTTAATTAGACATAATTACAAAATAGCCCTGACTGGGTGCAGAGATGATATTGTCCCATACAACAAAAGGTTTCAGGTTCTATTCTCTGGCTGGGCACATACCTAGGCTGTGGGTTCAATCCCAGGTCAGTCTAGTATGGGAGGCACTCAATTGATGTTTCTAATCTCAATCCCTCTCTCTCTTTCTCTCTCTCTTTCTTCTCTCTCTCTCTCTCTCTCTCTCTCTCTCTCTCTCTCTCTCTCTCTCTCTCTCTCTCTCTCTCTCCCCCCCACCCCCCCACCTAAAATCAGTTAACAAATTTCAACATATAGCATGGTTCCTGGGTCACCGCCCATGATTTCCAGTGGGTTGGGATTCTTGTGAGTGAAAGGGATATTTTTTCTCTCTTTAGTTTTTCTTTTCTGTATGACTGTGAATCAGATTTTTAAAAATATTCAATGGTTATCAGTTGGTAGCATTTATTATTCTTTTTCATGCCCAAATTATTCCATCTTTGGCCAACTGGGACCCCTTTGTGTTGGCTCCTGTTAGTTGTTAATAGCTTTCTTTCTAGGCTAACAAATTCCAGGGAGAAATGGTCAGTAGCAGAGTAATAAATCTGTCTATAATATGTGTTGAAATTTTAGCAAAACAAAAAGCAAGCAACCATATACAACCATATGTATTTAAGAAAAGATTAATAAGAAATATGCCAAATTGTTAAATATTTGTTGCTGCTAGTACAGTTATAGGAAAATACTATTTATTTTTTTCTTTAGCGTTTTGCACTTTTCTGCACTCCAGATTTTCACAATGAGATTTATTACTTTTATAATAAAAATATTAAGTTAAAATTTTAAAAACCCCAGTAGATTTTCTTTACTAATAAGTTCTTCTGCATTTAAAATAAAATTGAAATTATTTTAAAAGATACTTATGCACACCTTTTTCAGAACTGTAAGTGGAGTAATTATATGATTATTAATTATCTCCCATATTTTCAAAGAGCTGTAATGTATGCAAAGAGGAAAAATAGATAAACAATTTTTAAATATTCTCTTTGTTGAAAGTATTACAGATGTCCCCCTTTTTCCTCTCTTTGACCCCTATTGTCTGTGTGCATGGGTTATGCATATAGGCACGTAAGTTCTTTGGTTAATCTCTCCCCACCCGCCCCCAATTCCCTTTGAGATTCATCAGTCTGTTCCATGCTTCTATGTCTCTGGATCTATTTTGTTCATCAGTTTATTTTGTTCATTAGATTCCACCTATGAGCGGTGCCTGGTCTTCCCATCTGTCTTTACAGACCTTACATTTTTTTTCCTTTAACAATAATTTGGAAACTAGTTAGCAGGTATATCTCCTACAACACTTTAGTTAGGCCTCAACTTCTGGGGGTTCCTGGATCTGGGAATATTCTTTCTACTGTTTTCAGACCTGCATATTGACAGGTTCAAAGCAAATAAACAAGGGCAACAACAGCAACATAACTTATTCTGTAATGTACATCAGGGAAGACATGTACTAGTAAATATGTCTCCTTCACTGTAGTTAGTGGTCATTTAGATGTGGCCTTGATGAGGGGCCACTTTTACCTGAGTTTCACCAGTGGCCCTTGTTAGTGGGATTTTAAATGTTGACCCCATGGAGAAATCATCCTATATTTTTAAATGTATCCCGCATTGTATAAAGCATGGACCATGGTTCTGGTGTGTGTGTGTGTGTGTGTGTGTGTGTGTGTGTGTGTGTGGTGGAGTTACTCTTACCATGAATAATAGAGAAAGAAGTGTAAAAACTCAATAGTGTAAGAGTTGGTGTGAGTGGATGTGTGCACACGTGTCTCTATTTGTTTTAAAAGAACCCCTCCCTCTCCAATGCAGACAGCCTTCTGCACCCTCTTCCTAAAGTCCTTGGAGCAAAGCTTCCCTGGTGCCAAAACCAGACTAAAATGCTCTCGCTTTTCTCTGGCACGCTTCTGGAAATTTGGAACAACTTATGCTTTTGGGGTAGATCATTCAGGATTTCCGCCGTTTCCTGCCCAGAGACAGTTTGCTCCTGGAATCATCGTAGAACTACCTTTCACTGATAATTTCTTCATACTGTACCAACCTAACAAAAGCTACCATGTAAATGTTGCATTTCTAAATCTCTGGATTCTACAGGACAGATTCAGGAAAGAAGGTAGCAGCAGGAAACAAGGCACGGGCAAAGGGTTTACCCGAAGCCCGTTCAATAAGTAAATCTCTTCAATATGCGCTTGATCCACAGGCAGCTTGGCTCGTGGGAGATTAGGCCTGAGCAGCCAGAGAACATCAACGTGTCTGCGCTATTCTCGGGGTAAATGTGAATGAAGAATATTTTACATAGACTTTTGGAAAGGAGATTATCTCTATCTGGATTGGTCATCTGCTTCCAACTGTGACCGGGAATTTAAAAAGGAGTAGGAGGAAGAAAAGGGAAGGGGGAGAGTGGAAAAGGGGCCTTAAACATGACGTTGAAAAAATAACCACTCCTTCAGTGCTGCGTGGAGGAAAATACCTCAGGTGTCACTGGTGATGAGATAGCCCTCCCGTACGGGAAGTTCTGTGGCCCTGGCTTTGGCCTTACTTTGCATAACTTGATGTGTGCTCTCCGGGGTAGGAAAATTTATGGCCCTGCCCTTTGCAAAGCCAGATTCCTTTGTTAGTGTGGGTCCCACTAGACAAAACAGGCAAATGTCCCAGCTTCTCTAGCTCACAGATTTTCATGGCTATGAATTTGCCTTAATAGGCTTGCCAGTGTATAGGAAATACCACTTGCATTGTAAGTGCCATGGACCCAACTTATTTGGACTTATTTATATGCGCCATCGGAATGGGACTGGGCATAATACCTGTGGGCTGGTGCAGTGCTAAGGCTTGATATACTGGTATATTTGTTTAACCAATGAAAGGCCATGTCTTGGATTCCTATGGTTTCCTGTTTAATATGAAGCACAATATTAGACAGGTAAGAGCTGCTGGGTCAACACTAGTTTATGTAGTGATTCAAATGATGTATTAGGTAACTAAAGTTAAAATTTTATTTAGGTAGCCCTGGTGGGTGTGGCTCAGTTGATTGAGTATTGTCCCATCCACCCAAAGGTCGCTGGTTCCATATCCACCATATCCAGTCAGGGCACATACCCAGCTTTCAGGTTCAATCCCCAGTTGGGGTGCATTCAGGAGGCAGCTGATTGATCTTTCTCTCTCTCTCTCTCTTTCTCTCAATCTCTCTCTCTCTCCCCCCCTCCCTCCCTGCCTTTCCTTTCCCCTCTCTCTAAAATCAATTAAAAAATTCTAAAAATTTTATTCTCAATACCTGTCTCTGAAGATACTGGCTATACATGTTAATGAAAGGTAAGTGGAAAATGAAAAATTGTTATAGCCTTCCCTAAATTATTATCATTCTAAATAATTTCAGTTTCCAATTTTTAATAAGACCCAAGCACTTAATCCTCGAAATTACTAGCACTGAAGACATGGTGCAAACATACTCTTACTTAACTTTAACCAAAATGATAATGGAACCAAACAGGACACATATGCTTTCTGTTTATTTAAAGCATACTTTTGATAGTTTCTCAACACCAGGAATTGTTTAATAGTGTCACTTTGGGTCTAAGATTTTCCGAGAAAAAATTACTTTTTAGGGTAGAAAATATGAAGCATGGATTTTTATTTATTTGGGCCATCTCTCTTTCTAAAGAAGTATTTTATGGAACCGACTCATAAAGAAAAGACTTTAAAGGCAATGGGTAATTTTGAATGATTAGGCCGCATTCTTTTGGGTTGATCTGCTTTGGGGTAGGAAGCCAGGAGACACTCCCCTGAGGCAATGTGCAGACCTGCGGAGCCTTGTCAGAGCGCTGGCATCTGTCTGGTAAAGGCTTTGCACCTTTAGAGAAGGAGCTCAGATTTCTTCGGGGTGAAACATGGGACCTGCAAACGTAAGAGAAAGACAGGGATGAGAAGCCATGAAATAGCTGCGCAGGAGTAGCCAGGAGGGGTTCCCATCACTGTCACTCAGGAGTTCAGGAAGAACATAGCACGTTGAAAAGAGCAGCAAAGGCAGTAGGCACGGGCAATGCACTAAGCACCATTCACTTCCAGAAGTAGACTATTGAGGTCCTATGTACACTATGTCCAAAAGTTTTAAAAAAAGAATATTAGGAGAAATAAATCATTTTACCAGTTCCAAATTTACTTATTCCAGGAACTAGACTATTTCATAATAAAAACTTAAATGAAGGCCAAAAATGAAGCAATGGCAGTTCTTTTTAGATGGATTCTAAATTCAGGCAATCGGTATATTTTATTCAAGCTTAATTCTATTTCTGTCTTCAGTAAAGCTATGGAGTTTTAAGATAGATTTTCATAGATGACACATTATTTTTACTTCTTTTAATATTCATAAAAGTATAATACTTCTAAAAGTTTTACTAAATGTCTTCTTTTTTTTGTCTAACTAGTTACTAAGGTAACTCTGGCATCAAAATATGTTTGTATAACAAAGATATATTTAGTAATGAAAATTACCACTGATTGATTAGTTTGAGTGGACATACTTTTAAGTAATATTGATTTTCATTAAATTCCCGTAAAATTCTCCTCATCAAAGTATACATGAATTAACCAACCATCATAAATATTTAATTAGTGTGGAAAGCACTTATAGGAGTCAGCAGTACAACTTTCCTGTTTACTGAATAAGCACCTACACAGGTCACTTCCCATCATGCATATTTATTTATAATAATGACAGTGGTAATAATCTGTAACTTGGAAGTTAAGAGAACATTTTGAGTATCAAAATTCATTTTACCTATTTACCCCAGACAGCAGGACTTTTGGATATACATAATAACAAAACAGGACCACTTCTCTCTGCTTCCTTGAACTCAAAATGCCAGCTCTCTTATCTCTTACTCTGTTAACCAAATGATGGGCCAAGTTAGCAATCAAAAACTGGGTGTGGTCAATAATATTCAAGTAACTTTTTTTTCTAACACAGACAACTCTGAAGCTTTCCCATTAATGATCCAGGTTACTGTGCTGAATTATTACTTAACCCCATCAAAAATCCGTGGACATTTATGACCCAAAAGTAGATTACCTAATGTGTTAAAAAGAGACAAACATTTAGGCTTTGAGAACATGAATATTACAGAAATAATTTTGATCCAAAAAGCTTATAAGGTATTGCCTTAAAATATGTTTTTTGATCATTGATACCTTTTATTTTTTTAATTTATCTTTATTGTTGAAACTATTACAAATGTCCAATTCTCCATTGACCCCCTCCATCCCACACCCATCTCCCCCTAAGGCCTTTATTACACTATTGTCTGTGTCCATGGGTTATGCATATAAGCATATACGTTTTTTGGTTTGATCATTGATATTTTCTCTGTTAAAATGATTGACCAAAATATGGAAAATAAAAGGAGAATCATTTACAGGCATTAGCCTGGGGCTTGATAAGCAAAGTGTATGTGTGTGTGGGTGTGTGTGCTTATGTGCATGGCTCACTGTATGTTTCTCTCAGCCACCATTGATTTCCTCCTCCTCACTGAACACTTGCTGGTTCCTGTCTTCCAGATGACACTGGCTGTCCTAGTAGCCAGTCCGTGTCTCCTGTGAAGACGCCCTCGGATGCTGGAAACAGTCCTGTTGGCTTTCGCCCTGGAAGTGATGAAGACTTCACCAGGAAGAAATGCACAGTTGGGATGGTTGGCGAGGGAAGCATCCAGTCAGCTCGATATAAGAAGGAACCCAAGTCAGGCCTTGTAAAGCCAGGTAAGTGCACTTACATTCATCTTGTGATCAGCCTGGTATGACTGCAGTGATTTCACACCTGAAAGGAAACACCTGTATGTCAAGACAGGGAACACTAATGCTGTACCCAGAACCCAGAAACCTCTGTTTTCAAAAACGATGTGGGACAAAGAGCGGAATATTTTCTGCACTAGTTGTTAAAAATTGAGTCATTATGGTGATAGGAGTACATTATAAAGACTCAGAAGATGGAGCAACGTTGAAGAAATGTTAACTGGATGATCTAGTAGACATTTAAACTCTATAATTAATCCCAACATAAATTATATTAAGAAGTTACTTGGTACCATCTAAAGTGCCCACAAATTATGAAAAGAAGAGGTTATCTTGATGCAGATCTTTAGGGCTGAGCATACTTGCAAACCTAGTTATTTTATTTGCTTTTAAAGATTGAAATATGAATATGATGGTATAAGTACCAGTTGTACTGCTTACTAATGCGGATTTTGCAATCAAACATGATACTTTCAAGAGAAACATCACAAGTGCTTTACTCAAAGTAATGTCCATCGCTAGCTACATATTTCCGCCATCTTTCAGGTAATTTGTGGACACG
>NW_006283769.1:2034025-2039709 GCF_000327345.1 Myotis davidii | reverse complement strand
TTGTTGATCTTCAAACTTGTTCAGTTGACCTGGACATTCTTTGTCTTTCACATCGTAATCATCACTTTTAAAGTGTTTAAACCAGCGTTCACAAGTATCTTGAGATGGAGCATGCTCACCATAGGCTTTCCAAAGTATATGATAACTTCCAATAGCACTTTTCTTCCAAATAAAGTAATGAATTAAAACTTCCCACAAATGCTCTTTTTTGGGGCAGGACATTTGACATTTTTAAGTGTAAAGATACCTATGATGTTAACACCTTCAGAAAATTTGGCATATGAAGTTTTGAAGCTTGTTGTCAATGCAACAAAATAGCATACACATCAAATCGCACATATATCAACATATGTGTAACTCCATCGATTGAAAAAAAATCCACATTATCAACTGATACACCAGTTATGTATATGAAAATATACATATTCAAGGATTACAAAGTATTAAAAAACTATTCAATGAAATAGAGATCATTATTGTATTGGATGAAATACCATGAATATGAGAAAAGGTCAATTTTCAGAATTTGCAATATATAAATAAATGTTTTATATCTCAGCAATATATACAGTAAGTGAGCAAATATAGTTTCAGTAGAACTGAAGTTTTAACCTTACAGTAAAAGGGCATGAGCATTGGCATTGTGAGACAACATCTATATTGCATTATTTTCTTTAACATTCACAGTTATCCTATACAGATTTATGAGCCTGAAAAGACAGAGTGATAGCCTGCATGAGTCCTCATTCCTTACATTTGTCTTCTAATTTCTGTTTGGCGATGACATTACTGTGCAAGGAGCTATAGGCAGCTTTATTTCAATGGAGGCGAAGCTTGGTGGGTGTCCTTTTCCTTTGGAAGGTCCGGCATCCTCTTCCATCTCTGTCAACTTTTGTTCTTCCTGAATAATTGATGTGCACAGCATATCTCAATGGATTATTCTTCATCTTGCGTTTAGTCAACCAAAGAGAACGTCATTTAATCTCAGGGCAACACTTAAACTGTGTGAAAAAGAAGTCCCCTCTTTCCTAGGCTCCTGATCTATGTTAGTCATAACGAATTTGTTAATAATCTATTGCTTTTGAATCATATAAAAAAGAAAAGGAATGATACGCAGTGGGGAAGACAGCATATGACAAAGAAAGATGGATATGGTAAAAAGAGTGTTGGGTGTCCTCAATACTTAGGACAGAGGCAGTGAGGTAAAGAATGTCATGTTAATTATAGACAAGAACTACAACCATTACCTTGTATACTGTGTGGGAGGAAAAATAATTTTTCTTCTACTCTTCTAAGTGCTTCTGGCTGGTCTAATAATCAAATTGACATGAGACAGATTAACACAGTGGTTCTCAACCTTCCTAATGCCGCGACCCTTTAATACAGTTTCTCATGTTGTGGTGACCCCCCAACCATAAAATTATTTTCATTGCTACTTCATAACTGTAATTTTGCTACCGTAAACAATATGTAAATATATATGTGTTTTCCGATGGTCTTAGGCAACCCCTGTGAAAGGGTCGTTCTACCCCCAAAGGGGCCGCAACCCACAGGTTGAGAACCGCTGGATTAACAGGAGAAAATAACCAATCCTATTACAAATGTACAAATGGGGGTTCCCTAAGAATATGGGACTCCTGGAAAAATCAGGCAGTTGAGGCTTTTATGCACTTCTGGACAAAGAAGAGGGCTTCAAAGTGAATTTAAGCAATTCACAGGTGTATGAAAAAGAGCAAATATTTGTTAAACAAATTCTTGCCAGGCCACCCAGAAACAATGGGGCACAGATGGGAGTCTAACAACCAGACTTTGCAGCTTTCTTCCTGTCTGCCACACTTAGTTTATATTATACTAAGGTGACAGCTTCCTGAAAAAGCAGATTTTTCCATCCAAATTCCTTTAGGCAGGTGAGAGGGCGGGGAAGTCAAAGGCTCTTCTTGACTCTTTTGGTTCTTAAAAATAACCAGCTTAAACTAATTTCCCCAAAAGGCATATTTTGGGTGGCAAAACTCGGCTTCTCCTCAGGACCCAAGGACAAGACCTGCCTCCCTCCCTCCTCCAGCTCAGTTGTCCTCTTAATATTGAGATATAATTCACATGCCATAAAATCCACACCTTTGAAGTGCACAACTCAGTGGGTTTTAGTGTATTCAAGACGTTGTGCAACATCACCACTGTCTAATTCCTGAACATTTTTATCACCCCCAAAAGGAACCCCGTGCACACGAGCAGTCACTTGCACACTCTCTTTCCACCACCCCCCTTAGCCACGCAGAGCAGGCCCCTCGCTAGGTACATAGGTTCACATAGAGTTATGGGAAATCAATAACATAACTTTGGTTATTATTCTCCGTTTGGCAACGTGTATGTGCCTGCTCCAGCTAACAATTAATCACTGGGAGGGAGCAGCATATGGCTGCGTGTCAGCCAGAAAGCGCTCGTGGCACCTCTATGGGTCAGCCTGCTCTGGGCAGCGCATGTAAATGGAGTCATGCAATATGCGGCCTTTGGTGTTTGGCTTCTTTCGTTTAGCATAATGTTTTCAAGGTTCATCAATATAGCACGGATTCGGATCAATAACATTCTGTTATGTTGATAAGCCACATTATTAAATAGACTTTTTTTTTTAAGGAACTTTTGGTTTATAGAAAAATTGAGTGGAGAATACAGAGTCCCCAGGTACCCTCTCACCAGTGCTACCTCCAGCTTCCCCGGTTACTAATCTCCTGCCTTGGTTGATATACGCATCTTGTTTCTCCATTCACAGTGGCTGGACATTTGGGTTGTGTCTGCTTTTTGTCTACTAGGAATAATGTGTTATGAACATTCAGGTATGGGTTTTTGTATGGACATGAATTTATTTCTCTTGGATATATAGCTAGGGGTAAAATTGTTGACACATGTGGTAACTTTATGTTTAACTCTTTGAGGAACTAACTGCCAAACTGTTTTTCCAAAATGGCGGTACCATTTTACATCCCCACCAGCAATGTGTGGGGGCTCTGATTTCTCCGCATCCGTCCTTGTGAACAATTGTTATTGCTTACCTTTTTTTATGATAGCCATTCTAGTGAGTGTGAATTGGTATTTCATTGTGCTTTTAAATTTATATTTCCCTGATAGATAATGATGATGAGTGTCTTTCATAACACATGGGATGTAAATTTAAGAGTAGGCACTCTGTCATCCTCTTTCAGTTCTCCTAGTGCACAGGGTCGGTATATATTGGGGGCTCGGTCAACATTTGTTGTCCTCAAATGCAGCCAAAGTGGACTCTGGGATTGAGAAGATAAAATGATGCTGGAATGAATGTCAGCTTCATGGATTGCAAAGAAAAGGTAGATTTCATTGTGAAAGTAACGTAGGATTGGAATGCAACCTGAGATTATTTCGTTTTTGCTATTTGCCCCAAATTATCTCCCCAGATATCCACCACTCATTCTAAAATCATTTCACAGTGGTAACAGTACAAGGAAAAGGTGAAACACGAGACAGGTGTGGTGCAAAAAGAACAAAATAAGTTTAAATAGGAGTTATGATTTCCATTGCCCTTCCTTGTTTTAATAATCATAATAAAGAATAGTGATGTTGACATAAGACTTAAAATTCTACGTGTGCACACAGAATTCACACCAGCAACTTCCTGATCCTGCAGAAGGTAACTCACTTGCTAAGGATCAGCCACTTGTCTTGCTGAGAATGTTAAGGCTTCAGGTCTTTATGAGGAAAATGCAGACACAAAAAAAATAGTAAGGGAGGGATGGAAAGAGGAAGGAGTGGGGGGAAGAGAGAGAGAGAGGAAGAGAGGGAGGAAGGACAGTTGTCTTTTGAGAATTATGAAGGTCATGGACCCATACTCCAGAAGAAAACCTATAAGCACAGAATATTGCATACTATTTCTGAGATTTCATAGATCTCCTTTATTAGGATTTATGAATCCTAGTTTAATGACCCTTGCCTCTCAGAGGCAGAGCCTGACACACCACTTTTGTCAACTGCTTCTAATTTCATTACTCATAGGTATGCCTATCACCTAAGCAGGTAAGGACCTTGTGCAAATATATTTTTTATTTGCATTTAACCAAGCTCAGAGGTTAAAAATTACTTTTTAGTTGCCTAAAATGCCTAAGGCGATCCCTGAAAACATTGAGCATTTGAATGGGACCCAGTTCTGTACAGTAAGCTCTTTTTGTATTTAGAAAAATCTGCACCTTGGCCTATAGTTCTCTGAACTTTCAGCAGAATAAACCTGTCAGTCACATACATATGAAGAGAGGAAATACTGGAAATGAGGCCCCGGGATGACTCCCACATTTATAAAGCACAGAGACCTAATCTGTTAACCACAAGAAGACAGAGTTCTTGGTTTAAAATGTCCCCCCTCCTCCCTAGCCCCAAGTGGCCGTCTCTCCTCAGCCCAAACCGATCTTGGTACATGCTCTACTTTTTAAAAATAAACCGTCTCATTAGAACCAATACCATTTTATTAAAATAGCAAGCAATTAGTGTCTCTTAGACGGATGCTCATGGCCCTTGAACAATAAAGAACAGGAGCCCATTTAATTTTAGGTTGGTTGTTCTAGATTCTGGCACAAACTGCTGTGCACCTCAGAAAGGAGTTATTGAAATGCCCCTTTGGTCATTGCCAACGAGCTGATAATGCTGACTGTACCTGATGCAGAAGGAAAAGGAAAATAGGTACAGGCCGCCAGGAAGGGCTCAGGAAGGTGAGCTGCAAAGCCGGCCCCTTCCCAACAGGGCACGGTGGCACACGCAGCGTGGGAGCCCTGCCCTCCGCCAGGCACGACTCCTGGAACTTCTTAGAGGCAGCGAGCCTTCTGTTATTCTGGCTTCTCTCAGTGCCAGTGCGGATTTCATGGAAAATGGCCACCAAAGGGCAAAAGAAAATATCCCTACAGTCCAGTTGGATCGTGGCTTGATGTGTTCCTTTTGCCTACAAGTCAGTGTAGCAGAGGTTGACAAGGACTCTCCAGAGCTTAAAAGGGTGCCTATGGTACAGGAGGAGCCCAATACATCCTTCACTGTGAATGGGGCGCGCACTGTGTGCGAGGAGTCCTGTTTACTGTGGGGGGAGCATCGGGAAGATGTGGCAACCATGGCCTCAGTGTCAGCCTGCTCTTAGGGAGCTTATGACCTCAGGGAGAACACCGTGTCGTATGCCGGGCCTGCAGCACAGAGCAGAAGGAAAGGAATGAAGGCTGAAGGTATCCCAGCTGGGACCTTGTGGGAGATTCGGGTCTGGAACATTCCTCAGCCCAGGTGCTCCTCCTATATTTAGTTTGCAGTTTTCCTGAAGAGATTTTTATTTTACTCAGAAAGGAAAGGCCTTAGTTGGGTTACCGCTAGTACATCAAGTGGCATTTCTGGGCCTCTGTTTATGTTGATCTACTGCTCGGGGAGCACAATATCTTACCCTGGAAGAAAAAGACTCAGTGCCAATGTTTTACAAATACAAGTCCTGAATCCTTTCTCCAGAGCAAAGGAAACAGTGACGCAAGTTAAACGAATAATGAGAAAATGTGTGCCCGGCTGGCATGGCTCAGTGGTTGAGCATCGACCTATGAACCAGGAGGTCATGGTTTGATTTCTGGTCAGGGCATGTGCCTGTGTTGCAGACTTGAACCCCGGTGCGGGGGCGAGAGTGGGGTGGGGGTAGGGGGGAG
>NW_006283769.1:2022083-2033995 GCF_000327345.1 Myotis davidii | reverse complement strand
GCAATCAGTGATTCTCATCACTGATGTTTCTTTCTCTCCCTCTCCCTTCCCCTCTGAAATCAAGAAAAAAAAAGAAAATGTGAAAGGAAAAAAAAAACCCAGCACCTGCAATTAAGAGGACAGGTAAAGAGCAAATAGTCCGGGCCACTTTGATTGTAAAGAAATCCACACTTAGAAACTGAAACGTTGAGATGTGCATTTGAAAGATGCCACCCCAGCGTATTTTATCAGCATTCAGACCACGTTAGTATTCCCTTATCAGATGGCACCAGGCCACTGAAATTGGAAACCTGGCCAGATGAACCATAATAACTCCGCGACAATAACAGAGATTGGTTCCTTTAAAAAAGCTGTTTTCCACATTTGGGGGCATTTGCTAGGAAACTCAGAAGGGCACCAACTAGGTTAGGAACTGATCAACACTGCTTCCCTTAGGAGAGAGACGTCCTTTCACACACAGCCCACAGCCTGCAAATGTCCCTGCGCTTATCACCAGCATCGCTTTCACTTCAAAGAGAGTTCTGTGAAATGAGAGCCGGACAGCTTACCTGGGGAGGCCATTCCTATAATGACTGGCGCTGCCTGGAGGAGAGCTGGGAGCTTAGCGTTAACAGGGCTTCTCCCCAGGTTACCTAACTTGTCCTACCTTGGGGTGGGGGGGGGAGGGGAGGAGAAGGGGGTGCTTTCTAACTACCAGATTCTCAAGTCCGGCATGCTAGGTTCAAATCGAGTGTGCGCTTCAGCTGCTAGTTTTAGTCATGAAACTTCATGGTTAAGCATCTGTACAATGGGTTGTTGTGAAGATTAAATAGACGATTGAATGTAAAGTGCCTGGCGTTGGACCTGGCACAAGTAGTTTCTCAGTAATAATGGTCATGTGTAGTCTTAAAATAGATAGGTCACAAACGCAATGCACTTTATTTCCAAGGAAACCCTTAAAACTCTCTTACACCGAGCTTAATGTTTATTTGAAACAAAAGTCTGGCATGTCGTGTTATTCCCATTTACGTAAATCTGGAGGAATGTTTGCTATAGGACACGACGAGAGTACAATTTGACAGCTGGTACATTGCCGATGAGGAAAGAGATGGGAAAATACGAAAGAGCAGACAAAAGGCCACTAAAAAGCATTTACATGTTTAAATGCTTTATGGCACTTAGTGCAGTAATTAATGTTCTAGAAACATACTGAGTCATTGCAGTGGTGGAATTGGCAGAAAATGATGTGTTTGGGGCAAAAAAAGGTCTTAAGAGAAATATTTTCATAGAGTAGAAAAAACTAGACTTGTAGTGCCAAAAAGAGAAGATTTTGGTTATATGGAAACTTTCAGCACTCTTGGCAAGGCGTTATTTTTCTAATAGCTTATAGTTACAATCAAAGGGTTTGCAGCATGTCGGCCCAGCCTCAAATAGCAACTGTCACCTATTCTGGAGACTTATGAAAATATCTGGGAGGACATACAATTGTGGGCTTGGATAACACTGAAATTGGATTTAAAACATTTTTTAGCTAATATTTATTGAGCACTGACTGTCCCAGGCTAAAATCTGAGCACTTTACTCATTTTACCTTAATGTCAGTGCTAAAAAAGGGAAATCATCTCCTATTTTACAAATGAGGAAAAGAGGGCACAGAGAGGTTAAGTAATGCACCCGAGGTCACACAGCTTGTAAATGGATTTTAAACAGAATAAGTTTGCTCCTAACTCCTAACCACTGCACTGGTTGTATGTAAGGTCTGCTTTCAAAGGATTGATTTTAATTGCAGTAGAGGAGTGTGATAATCGAAAAAGATGTGTTGATTTAAAACAAGAAATTATTTTTCTCTAATGTTTGTATAGCCCTAAAAAGTCTTATTAATTTTTATAAATTCGCTGATACAGTCTATATGTAGATTCTGCTGGCTGTTGCTGATAACAAAATCAATGAACATTAGTGTAACTTCAATGACATACAGGAAGTTGAACACATAAGGCCGTTTGGATGCAGATTAGTACAATAAACCATGAGGTTGTGAACATCAAAGAAATATTAAGGTCTTCAGTATTTTCCACATAATTGTGAACTGGTCCTCACTCTACTTGTCAAAATGTTTATGTGCTGCCTGCCTATCGCGTAAACGAAGATCATTAGACCTTCTCAGCTTAAACAAGAGCTTTGCAGTGATACTGAAATGGACCTCTGGAACTTGCTTTCACTCTGAATATAGCAGAGACTGTTCTGTGGTGGACGATTATAACGTCTGTCGCTTCTTCCCAGCAGAGACCAGAGCAGTAAAACCAAGCTGAACTGTGATGAGTGGACGTCGTGTTTATGTTTATGGCGGGGTTACATATTTACTCTCAGGCCTTTCTCCCATCTGTGCTTTTGATGATGCCCCCGGTCAATGTAATGCTGCCAAATGGTCCGTTAGTGGTTTTTCCCTCAGAATTCGTCAGTTATAATCCTCTTCTCCCCAAAGGTGCCTGCCATCCAAATCCTGGCTCACTAGGATTTATTGCATGTACAATGTTCTAGCCACTGATTTGGGTGCCGGCCAGGCGCTTCCTACGTGCGGTAACGTGTAGAGAGCGAAGCACTATAGCCTGTCATACAGAGCAGACACTCCAGCAGACCACACACCCACTGCTGGCAAGAGAAATAAACCTGGAAACTTCTTTCGCACACAGACTCACAAACCCAGAGCTGTAAATCATGCAGATATCTGATCTTGTGCCTCAGTGAGGAGGAGAGTTTATTGAAGAGGCCGTCTGCATGTAAAGGCAGAGGCCTAGTTAAGGACATCCAACAAGGGACGGTGAAATACCCGGCAACAGCTGGAGCCATTCCACATCATTCAGGGGCGGGAGGAGGGCGGAGCTATCCAGAACCTGGCAGAGAGACTTCCCAGGCCGTATGTGTGAGCAAACCGTGCCCTTTCCCTGACAGGTAAGGAGCCAGAAGGATAATTACCCTGATCCCTCGGTCTTCTTCATCGGTGTAATTTGTTGTGCGGCATTTTGGTGTACTCTAGGGTTATTGACAAAAAGTGATGTGTTGAAAAATGCAGTGTCTTCATTTGGGAAAGTCAGTGGGTTCAAGTCTTCCACCAGCTAAGCCTGTACCTGGTAGCAGCCACGGTGCGGCAGTCAGCTACGTGGATGCAAGTTGTGGTTAAATGCGCTCACGCTCAGGAGCCTGGCGACAGTGGTCTTATGTTCTAAGATGCAGAGTCCAGAATGTTTGGGGCATTGCAGGAAGGAGCTCACCATGTAAGAGTCTAAGGAAGACTTTCTATTTCTAAAGGAAATATAAGCCTCTTACTTCGCCACATATAAGATTTCTGCTAAAGCTAGGTTTGAATCCCAGCTGTACATTGACTGGCTGGCATTCATTCATTCAACAAATATGTACTAAGCATTCACTCTGTGCTGACACCATTGTCCCAGGCGTTAAGAGTAGAGGAGTGGATAAAACAGACAAGATGGCTGTTCTCATGAGCTGCCTTTAACACGGAGAGATGGCTGACACACAAGCAGACAAGCCAGATGAGTTCAGATAGTGACAAGTAAAGCAAGGCAATGCTATGATGACAGTGACTGGGGATGGGGCACAGAAGTGTCTGGGGAGATGATCTTGGAGCTGAGAACTTAGCCATAATCCTTCACCGGTAGGGAGAGTTAGGAGGGGGCAGGGAGAGTTAGGGAGGGAGGGGGTGGGACAATGAGTTAGGAAGCTAAGGCTGGTAGCAGGTGAGGTCTGTATTGTTAGAGTGATGGGAAGCCATTGGAGAGTTTTAAGAAGAGAGACACAATTTAAGTTCTAGTATGTTTTGGATGCTTCTGGCTACTCTGGAGCTTGGATTATGAAAAGATGAAACTGGAAGCAAGTACACTAAATTTAGATGGCTTAGAAAGGAGGCTACAGGGTGAGGCAAAAGTAG
This sequence comes from Myotis davidii, assembly GCF_000327345.1. NCBI lineage: Eukaryota > Metazoa > Chordata > Mammalia > Chiroptera > Vespertilionidae > Myotis > Myotis davidii. Next base: position 2,030,073 of record NW_006283769.1, on the reverse strand, counting down.
GTTTACTGTTATTTGCATGGAAATATTACAATAATGAATAAATGATAATACAAGAATAAATTCCATGTATTGGGTTCTCACAGCTGTAAACCTACCCTTTCCCAATCCTGTATATGAATACAATGTATGTAACAGAATATAAGGTCCCCCATTTTCCTAATGAGATTAAAAATGTTCCATTTATTCGCTCACTCGAGTAAGCCTTAGAGCAGCTATGGGCAAACTACGGCCCGAGGGCCGGTTCCGGCCCATTTGAAATGAATAACTAAAAAAAAAGAAAAAAAAAGACCGTACCCTTTTATGTAATGATGTTTACTTTGAATTTATATTAGTTCACACAAACACTCCATCCATGCTTTTGTTCCGGCCCTCCGGTCCAGTTTAAGAACCCATTGTGGCCCTGGAGTCAAAAAGTTTGCCCACCCCTGGGTTAGAGATATGGAAGAAATAGTCAACGTCCGGTGGTTTTTTTATTTGTTACTTTAGTTGAACATATTTATACTCTATTATTAATTTAAAAACATTGACTTTGTTCATCATAGTTAATTAAAAAAACGTTATTCCATCTTTGCAAGAGCAAATCATCTTCACTTCCGATCAGTTTGTTTGACATACAGCAGTTCTGAATCCATTGTCTGGTGCCTATTTTCAAGATAAGTCCTGTGAGGACATGAGTTCAGTGATGTAAAAAGAGACCCACACAAAATACAGATGTTAAAAGTAAACGAAGCTCATTTGTCTCCTGTGAAACAGCACCTAGGTATTTGGGTAACCCAGGCTGGTAGGCACCTGTGTTGTTGACTGTCATCGACTAGGCAGAAGGAAGGGGGGAAAGGACCCCTCACCCAGGACACCAAAGTGGCATGTGTCATTTTTAATTATATCCCAGGACATCTTAGTCACCTATTATTATGGAAGAAGGGGGGCATGGAGATGGACATTGGAGGACAAGAGGCAGGTTGTCACAGCCTCCATGTATAGCTTGGAGACAGTGGGTTTTGCTGTTTCCTCTGTATCTGAGTATCCTTGGTACCCAAAGCCGTTCAGTTAGCAAGGGATATGAGTTTTTGTGATCTCTACAACTTCGCCATTGACTGTATTGCTATTTGAGTAATCTTTAAAAGGATGGAGGAGTCGTACCACAGGAATAATTAAAAATCTGTTTTTCAGTTTCTTGCCCCCCTTCATATTAAACAATCCTGGCAGTTGACCTCCGAAGGCAGCCCAGGTTAGCCCTGATGGAGGTCAGTTCAGATTGAGGAGTCTTTTTCAAATGGGGACTTTTTATTCAAAGAAGGTAATTATAGAGAGACCTCTATAATAAGAGGCTTTGGAGAGACACGAACACAAAGGGATTTCTTTTCTGGGAGGTAGTTGTGGGCGGAGGGTACCTCACCTTCTATTTAGACATGGAATAGGGTGGACCAGGTCACCCGCAGAGAGCGGGGCAGGAGGAGCTCATGGGTGGAAGGGTTTCTTTTGTAACAAAAGAAACATTTTTTTTCTTTATAATATGGATGAATCATGAATACTTAGCCTTCTCAGGTTGCTGTGAGAATCAAAATCTGTTTGGTATATAGCAAGACTATATTCATCATATCCTGCATGTTTTGCAAAACTCAGTGTCAGCATTTGGCAGGAAGCTGGATTTGTGGAGACCATATTTGCCCACTATACAGTATATGCTCAACAAATGATCACTGTCATTACTGTTATAAAAATGAGAAGATGAGGCACGTTTCCAAATAGCACATCTTGAAGGCATTTGAATGTCCAGTCACCATCTTGTCTGCATCAGCCCTATTTTGTCAGGGATGCCTCCTTACGATTTATTCTGTTAAAATGAAGCTGAATAAATGTGTTTAGTCTAAGCAACCTGTTTGGAAGGAATATGCCGACAGTTATTGTAGAGTGCCCTCAATCCTGTTCTCCTGTTGGCACAGTGGGCCTCTCCTGCTCCTCTCTCCCGGGCAGCACTGTGAAGTGCCTTGCATATTTAAATAGCTGGAATTCATGGAGCACACCAAGCCTTTGCCTCAAAGCCTCACCAGCTTGCCGTTAAATTTAGGAATGTGTGGGGTTTGGGTGTAATTTCTCCCTTGCCCACTGGGATATAATCATGGTACCACGACTCTAAGTGTCGTGCTCCAACATTGCCAAAGGCTTAGCCTTGACTTGTATAGGCATTCACTTCTCTTGGACAATCTGGTATTTCTTTAAATGCTTTGTGTCCATTCATGAGGCCATGGTTTCATTTGAAATGCTGCAGTCACCAGGGAGAAGCTCCCGTGCTCTTCCCTGATTGGCTGGCATTCCCTCTGCCTCCTGTTGCTATGGTGCCCAGCAGAGTAACTTCCTTGCCCTGCACATGTAGGAGGCTCGGTCTCCATGGATACCCTACTCTGAGACTGTACTCCACTAAGAGATGAGCTGCACACACTGTATTTCTGCACAAGACACACCCCAGCCTGTGGTGGAAGGCTGTTTGCAGAGGCGGTGTTTGCCATGAAAGTCTATGGAGCTTACCTTCTAAGTAAGTAGCATTAGTCATAATAATTATATTGGGATCACAGAGGATATGCTCTTTGTGTACGTGTGTGTGTGTGTGTGTGGTGTGTGTGTGTGTGTGTGTGTGTGTGTACAGTTAGTTGGGGTAGGCTAAAATCATAGTCTAAAAACAAATGTTCAACTCTGCCTTTCACAGATTCTGAATGCAGAGTCTATTGCTATAAACTATTAAAAATACACATGTATATTGTTCTCAATAGCCCTTGTCATAGGTGGGTCTGTTTGTATGATTTGAAGCAAAAAAAAAACAAACAAAAAAACAAAACACCAAAAAACCAGTGACCACGAATGCTTACATTTTAGCACGCTCTTCTAATCCTGAGTCTTGCCTGCTGAATTTGTAAATGCAGAGCCTGGCCTTGCCCAGTGGTGTGCCGGGAATGGATGAACACAGCCACAATTAATGCTAATTGGCACTGCACAGAGTTTGCAGTGGGCCTCGGTGTAGGCTGAGACGCGATGTATGTATTATCAAGAGAGAGCCTGCTTGTGTGGCCATGACAGCCAGTTCACCGTGGAAATTATTCAGAGCACATCTCTCTGACCAGTTTTAACTTACTTTCCCCATGTGGCACCCCGGTAGAAATTCTGAAACTCTTCGTGTCCATGGAACTGGGATGTGGAAGAGTTTCCCTTTTATTAACTGGTTTGATCTAACACTTCCTCTTTACATTTTAAGAGCTGAAGGGGTTGGGTTTTCAATGTTGTAAAACACATGAGTCATCTTAAAGTGATTCTCCTCTGCTGGGCAAATGACTAATGCCTGTGGTGTTAAACTAATTAGTAGAAGCCGCAGGAAGACTATACCTATGGTAACCCCAACTCCAGTTCAATAACTTTAATATTGTGTAAAATTTAGATTTTTAGATGTCCACAGTAGATAGCTGGCATTTGGCAGCTCTAAACAAAAAGCAAACCAAGTACTGTTGGTATATGAGAGATTTATTTTGATCCTATAAAAGAGTATTGTGCGAGGTTGTAAATTTCTTTTTATTTTCTGTACTCATGGCCATTTAGGCAAAGGGCAACCAGTGTGACGTCATTTTTTCCAACTGTTGGTCATGGCTCCATTTTAATCGCCTAAAATGGTGAAAAGCTACCACCCGGTTTGTAATGACTGACGACTGCTCTGGCTCCGACTTTGTCATTGGGGTCAAGGTTTAGGTCATTGCCTTGCCTTAATATTTTATAGACATAATTTCCATCCAGCAGATGAACAAGGGTACATGGTAAACTCTGTAGATACCATGGTTTTGGAGACATGGATACCACGTGGATGACATTTAACCCAAAGTTTTTCACCTCATTAGGATTTACACAGCCCCATTTCCCTTTCTCAGTATGTCTCTCTCTCTCTCTGAAAACCCACATAGTTAAGGACTTTTTTTCAACCTCAAAATACCTGAACTCCTCTCTAAAACTGTTTCCTCATCTATAGAGTGGAATAATGATGGTACCTATGACAAAAGCTACTTTGAAAATTCAATGACTCAAAAAAAAATTCAATGACTTAAGGGCACGTGATATACAATAAGTATTAGCTACTATTGTATTATGATTACTGTATGTGTTATCATTTTACAATGCCTTGTAGTCAAGGGAGACTGTCCCTAATAGCTTGAACAGTTTTTTGGTTTGGTTCCATTCAGCCTATCAAATTTCCTATCAAATACTTACTAAGAACCTTCTAACTAAGTGCTTAGCATCCTGATGGAAATGATGGCATTCGATGTCCATGAAAATGTAGGTAACAAATACTTTAAGCAATAAAACAATTAAAAAAAATGTAGGTAACAAAATGTGAGCCATACAGTTAGTTTTCTCTTTTCAAATGTGTGGCTATATGATGTTACTAAGTCACTAGGCACTTACAGAATGAAGGTTTGCCAATTAATTTTGCTGCCGTAACACAATAGATATGTAGGACACCACAATGGATATGCAAGATAAAAAGACTAGGCCACATACCATAAGTCAGTTAATACTTATAACAAATTAAAAATGTGGCAATTAAAGATCTGGGTTCAAACTTTAAGCTTCCTTCCTTTCCTGAAAGGATTTCCGTTCCACATGCAGTAATGACATACTTTGAAAAGAGAGCAGTTTCATTAAGTTGAAGTTTGGGGAATGCTGGGAGAGGAAGAGATGGGAAATGATTGATTAATCTGTATAAAAATGGGCCCCATGCTGGGATTTTTTCCTTTTGCACTAATCTTGTGTGACATCTGAGCCAAGAAACGTATAAAACTAACGCCATATGTGCAGAGCTTGCCGGAGCTGACTTTCAAACGCATGAAGAGTCGACCCAGATTATATTTTGCAGCTTTATTTTTATTTCCATGTCATTTTCATCTCCCATTTCTTCTTTCTGGCATATTCTCTTCCTTCCATCTGCTTGCCCTGGCAAGAATGGGGGCATGTGCAGCAAGGATTATACCAACTCGCTTGAATGGAAACAGGGAGGACATTTGTAGGATGTGATTTAAAGCGAGGTCTCTACTACTAGAGGGTAAAGGAGTGGGAGGAGGTAGAAGAGGGGGAAGGAGGGTAAATGCTGATGGAAGGAGATTTGACTTGGGATGGTGCACACCCAGTACAATATACAGATGATGTATTTTAGAATTATACACCTGGAACCTATAGAATTTTATTAACTTAACTAGAGGCCCAGTGCACGAAATTCATGCCCAGGTAGGGTCCCTAGCAGCTGCCGGCTCCGTCCCCTGGTTGAACTCCCAGTCGAACTCCCATTTGAACTCCCAGTCGAGGGGACAATTTGCATATTAGGCTTTTATTATATAGGATGTCACCCCAATAAATTCAATAAAATATATAAATAAATAAACAAACAAACAAATAAATAAATACATAAAATGAGGTCTCTAGAGTCTGGGAACTTGTCATCAATGTATGTCCATAAATACTAAATATATTTTGCTAAACATGATTTCAAATGCAGTATCACTCAGATAATGCACTTAGAATAAAATTAGCCTTGTTTCAAGGTTAACATTAAATTCTTAGGAATATCCCACTGCCATGGGGACCTTTTATCTGTACTCTATGGATCTTTGGCCAAAATCAAGCCCCACTTCCTTTTCACCGCTGCTGTCATACAGGCACATGGTCTGATGGTGCCCGTTTGTCACGTGTTTGTTGGGTGCGGAGTGCTGTTGTCCTGGGCTGTGGGGCATATCCTCTCAAGCTCTCAGTTAATCGATCTGTTTGCCGAGTTCCTTGTCATCAGAGGGTGTTCGCTCAAGGCAGCTTCGAAGGGAAGGGGGCCCCTTGTCTTGGGTGGTGGCAGCGTTATTCAGAGAAACTGGATCTTCCCGAATCTTTGGCTTCTTGTCCCCTTCCCTTGGCTGAGATAGGCAGGCTCTGCCAGCAAGATCTGATTTCTCTGCCAAGGCGACTGGCGGGCCTGACTGTTCTTGAGAGGCTGTGCCTGAACCTGATACTGGGTTACTGCCTGACATCCAATGCTTTCCCCTCCTAGTTGGTGAAAGAAGGGAAGGAAGAAGGGAAGCCATGGGCTGAGAAGCGCTAGTGCATACAGAGCAAGGTTTAGGGCCTGCAGGCAGTGCTGTATTGTCTGGTGTCCTGCCAAGCCCAGCCTACCAGGGACAGCAAAGGGGTTCCTCTGTGCTAAGCTGGGGCATTCTTGAGTTTGGGATGGAATTCTCCAACTTAGCATCAACCCCCTTCCTTTTCTCCGAAGTCTCAGCCATCATTTAATACAGGGGTCCTCAAACTTTTTAAACAGGGGGCCAGTTCACTGTCCCTCAGACCGTTGGAGGGCCGGACTATAGTTTAAAAAAAAAAAACCCTATGAACAAATTCCTATGCACACTGCACATATCTTATTTTGAAGTAAGAAAAAAAAAAAAAAAAAAAAACGGGAACAAATAAAATATTTGTATTTGCATGTGGCCCGCGGGCCGTAGTTTGAGGACCCCTGATTTAATAGAACTGAACCCAATAATGCTACTCATTTGTTTTTTTCATCAAATATCGTGTGCCTGGCAGTGAGCCATGTCACAGTACACCAGGGGCTCCCTGTCCCTGTGTGGTATGTTTCTGTGGCACCTGCAGGGTCCGACGCATGCACAGACGAGGACCGTGGAACCCAGATCCGGGGGTCTGGGAAGCCATCCAGAGGAAGTAATGCTGTGTCAACACTTAAAAAGGGTAAAACCAGGTTTTTAAGTGAAAAGACACAAAACCAGGTTTTTAAGTGAAAAGACACTTGGGGATCTGAACTTAGCATGCCATTGCTGTTAACTTAAGTGCTATGCCCTTAGAGTTTTCAAAATTCCTTTGTTATGGCTGCCATGTTATATTTAAAAACTCTCTTCCAGATGACTTTTCTCTACTAGAATGTGAGCCCCTCTAGGACATGGATCATGTGCATCCTCTCTCTCTCTCCCTCCCCTTCTCTCTCTTGCTCTCTCTCCTTTTATTATCTTTTATTTAAAACTAGTTTTTGATGTTCCTCTTATTTCTTTTTTAAATATATATGCTAGATGCCCGGTGCACAAAAATTTGTGCACTTGGGGGGGGAAGGCGGGGTCCCTCAGCCCGGCCTGTGCCCTCTCGCAGTCTGGGACGTCTCAGGAGATAACGACCTGCTGGCTTAGGCCCGCTCCCGGGTGGCAGAGGGCAGGCCCAATCCCTAGGTGCAGCCCCTGGTCGGGCTCAGAGCAGGGTCAATTGGGGAGTTGGGACACCGCCCCCTGTCATACACAGAGCAGGGCAATCGAGAGGTTGTGATGCCACACTCAGTCACGCTCAGGGTAGGGCCGATTGGGGGGTTGGGGCACCCTCCCCGTCACACTCAAGGCAGGGTCGATGAGGAGGTTGCGGCGCCACCGCCTGCCATGCATAGAGCAGGGCCAATCAGGGGGTTGGGGCGCTGCCCTCTGTCACGCACAGAGCAGGGCCTATCAGGGGGTTGGGGCGCCGCCCTCTATCACCCACAGAGCAGGGCCGATCAGGGGATTGGGGCACCGCTACTCTCACACTCAGGGCAGGGCTGATGGGGAGGTTATGGCTCTACCCCATCACACACAGAGCAGGGCCCGTGGGGGGTGGCGGGGAGAGTTGGGGCACCGCATTCTCTCACACACAGAGCCACAGGGCTATCAGGGGGTTGGGGAGCTCCCCCCTATCAGGCACAGAGCAGGGATGATCAGGGGGTTGGGGCGCCTTCCCCTGTCAGGAACAGAGCAGGGCCGATAGGGAGGTTGTAGCCCCGCCCCCTGTCACACACAGAGCCGCAGGGCGATCAAGGGGTTTGGGCGCTGCCCCGTCACGCTGATCCCGGTGCTGGGAGGCCTCGCGGCTCTGCTGATCCTGGTGCTGGGAGGCATATTACCCTTTTACTATATAGGATAGAGGCCTGGTGCATGGCTTGGGGTCG